>NC_138727.1:65810738-65820738 GCF_965113295.1 Leuciscus leuciscus
TCTCCGTCAGAGAACATCTATGAATGTGGTTTGGATGAAGAGTTTGAGGTGGACTTTCCCGTCGGCCAGTGTACAGCGCTCTACGACTTTGACGGTGAGTTTCCTTCCCTTTCTTCTTCTGTTCTTCATCACACTTCCACCTTTCATCTCATAAACGTGACTTAGCATGTCAATTTCAAATTTGTCGTAATTGTAGTTTAAAGTTAAGTCGTTTTAGTTTACATCTAATAATAATGTCATAATTCCGACTTCATCTTTATAAATAACTTTTTATGATAAATATGACTTGTTTCTATCAGTTTAAACTCTTTGTCACACAAGAATAATTATGAGATAGTATGTCATCATTTTGACTTCAAGTCATCTTTATTATTTGTAAAGTAGAAATTATTACTTAACACAATTTAGATTAAGTCAAAATTATAATATACAAAGTTAAATTTATGAAATGAAGTCACATTTATGACTTAAAACAAGACATAAGTCGAAATTATGACTTAAATGACAAATGTCTTGTTGTTTTAAGTCATAAATTTGACTTCATCTCATGAATTTAACTTTGTATATTATAATTTTGACTTTCTATCTTGTGTTAAGTAATAATTTCTACTTTACAACTAATAAATATGACGAAGTCAAAATGATGATGACTTAGTATGTCATAATTTCAATTTATGTCTTCAATATGTGACTTGGGATGTATTAATTTGTCATAATTATGATTTACTAAAAAGCATGATTTTCTTTTCTTACGTTTATAACACTAAATATTGTGTGTTCTTTCTTATCTTGGCATAAAACTACAGAAAACTAGTGAGTGTTTCTAATACAGCAGCAGATTTGACATATTTCTGTCCTCTGACTAATGTTTCCTTCCTCTTTCGGAAAGTCATAGAAACATTGTTGTTTGTGATTTACTGTTGGGGAAACTGGGAACTGGGATATATTTGTTGTATTTCAGTCAACACTATAACATTTTATCCAACCATGACGATTTCTGCTTTTGAGAGCTGTTGTTGCACATGTTTGTTCCTGCATGTCTTCCCATGAGCCTCTGCCTGAGCGTGTGTGTGTGTGTGTGTGTGTGTGTGTGTGTGTGTGTGCAGGCAGCAGCGAGGGAGCCGTGTGCATCCAGGCGGGCGAGCAGCTGAGTCTGATGGACGAGGATCAGGGTGACGGATGGGTCAGAGTTCAGAGAGCCAGTGGAGATGTGGGATACGTGCCAGCCTCATACATCCAGATCATCTGATCACGTCATGTGACCCACTCACTCCATATACTCCTGTCTTATGCTACTATGGGGAGTGTTTTCTTTCTTTCCTCTCAGTATGGTATATGCTTCTGCTGGTGATATTCTGTGCATTTTAAAGATCATGTTCATTTTCTTTTCCTGTTGTGTTTGTTGATTATTGCAATCATGTGAGCAGAAGCCTTCATGTCACTTTGTTTTAACATAAATACAGTCATGTGTGTCCAAACGTTCGACTCTGCTTCTGTATGTTATACAATAACGATATAAAGAGAGTTCAGTTTCAGTAACTTTTGTTTATGGAACTTTGTCTACTGTGAAAAAGTTGTTTGCGTCTTCTGTCTCTTTAAATGCTCAGTCTGTAAAGCAGGATGGATTCTGATTGGCTGTCGATGTTTTTAACGTTCATCAACTGTAAAAATCGTTCTGAAAGTGATTCCAACGTTATCGTTCCTCTGTCATTACAGCTGTGGACTCTGCTATTCTTTAACATTGAGAATGATTTTTAAAACTATATTGTTAGTTATCATCCTTATTAAGAATGGGCATTTAGAGCGATTACTAAAAGTTTTCTTTTTTTCTTTTTTATATCAATCGTTGATTATGCGAATGGGCCCAATTGGTATTTAACAATTAGACTTTAAATTCAAACTCTAAAATGTTTTAAAGCATGGTACTGCCATGGTGTTTTGGGTACTTTTGTGAGTGTGTTAAGACATAAGATCAAAATGACGGTAAGTTCGTCCTGTTTTGGTACATTTGTGCAGGTGTGTGTCTCCCCCTGCTGGCAACACATCACAGCAATATAATTTTATAAACATAAACTTAATTAACTTTAATACATTCCCTAGTGTGAATTCATTAGTGCAATAATCAATTTACTTTTTCCAATTATTTTCTTTTCCACTTTTTACTTTTATTCAGTCCCATTTTTGTAATACTGTTCTTATCCCAACTATAATCTGAAAGTAAAGTGTTGTGAATCCTGTTTCATGTTGATATTAAACAAAAGCAGACTCGGTTTGATATATAAATTTCCATTTTAATTCATTAAGAAACTAAAATATATTCTTTCCATATAAACTGCCTCTGAAATAGGGCATATTTGGCATATTTCACTCAAAGCGTGAACAAAATCACAGTATTGAAACATTATCATCCAGGTCTCAAATGCATCACAATATAATGTGTAAACAAAGCTGAAATCTGCAATATTTTCAATGTTACATCAACGACTTTTAAAAAAGACGAAGTCACATGATGTCTGTAAGTCCGTAATCATCTGATTGTGCTTTAGTCTTCTTGTCTTTTTTAACATTTATTGTTATCTGAATATTTAATAAATGACAGGGATATTAAAGAGATAGTTCACCCAAACATTTAGAAGAATGTCTGAAACCAAACATTGACTTCCATAGTATTTCCCCCCCAAAACTATGGGGTCCATCAACTGTTTGAACCCAAATTCTTCAAAATACTTCTTCTGTGTTCAGTAGAAAAACATTATTCATACAGGTTTGGAACAACTTAAAGGTGCAGTGTGTAATATTTAGGAGGATCTGTTGACAGAAATGCAATATCATACACATAACTATGTGTTCAGTGTATAAAGACCTTACATAATGAAGCGTTGTGTGTTTATTAGCTTAGAATGAGGCATTTCTCACTACACACACCGCTTACATCCACATGTGTCTACGGTGGCCCTGAGCGGACGAACGCGTTTCGTCACTATGTTGTTCTTCGTGTAAAGAAGCTAAAGCTAAAGTCAGCGGATAAAACACTGACACAATGATGAACAGGTGACAATAATATTCGGAATAACATCTGAATAATTAAGTAGACCTAATTTCTTCATTAATCTTTGTAAAGAATCCTCTTTGCTGAACTGGCTCCTCTCTGCTGTCTCTGACGACGACATCACTTCCTGTCAGCCACCGTAACTTCTGTTGGCTGCAGTTCACAACCTCACCACTAGATGTTGCTAAACTTACACACTGCACCTTTAAGGGCGAGTGGATGATGATTTTTGTGTGAACTGTCCGTTTAAACTGGAAGCCCTCGAGCGGCTCAGACCTCAGATCCTGCGTCGGGCTCCAGTTTGTTGGACAGGACCGTGAGGATGCGGTCGAACTTGGCGCAGCGCTCCTTGTGCTCGGCCTGCGCACCCGTTTGACCCCAGAAGAGGCGCAGGGAGAACTCCGTCTGAAACACCTCCAGGAGCTCCGGGATCGGCTCCCATCCGGCTGGAGGAAGAGAGACAGGTCAGATTATATAATTAATTAGATTAACAGTTTTAATCGCTTGACAGCCCTAATATATTTGGCTATTTTTGACGATTAACAACAATACAAGACAAAAAATGAAGATATTCTATTGCTTCAAACTTTACTCTCTGAGATTTACATGTAAATACAGCCAAAATTATGTCATTTTGCTACTTTTCCAAGTCTTTATCTACTTTCCAATGAAATTTGCCAGAATGCAAATAAGATACAATTGCGCCACAAATATGCTAATTAACACTTAGCGACTTTCTCCTTGTTGCTTCAACTTGTTTTGTAACTAGTTTTACGACAAGGAGCTTTTTTGGCTATATTTAAACATTTTATGTTTAAACTTCACACTCTGACATGTAAATATAGCCGAAATGATGTCATGAATATGCTAATTCGTTTTTTTTTTACTTGTTTTACGACAAGGAGCAGTTGTGGCTACATTTAAACATGTTTGGCTATTTTTGGCGATTAGCAACCATAAAAGAGAAAGACATTCTGTCGCTTTAAAGATTTAGATGTCAAATACAGCTGAAATGATGTACTTTAGCTACTTTTGGAGCAACAGTCATCACTGATGTGTGTGTGTGTGTGTGTGTGTGTGTGCCTGACAGCAGGCTGTGAGCGTGGCGTGTGCAGTCACTAGCGTGTAGTGTGTGTGTGTGTGTGTGTGTGTGTGTGTGTGTGTGTGTGTGTGTGTGTACCTGACAGCAGGCCGTGAGTAGTGTGTGTGTGTGTGTACCTGACAGCAGGCCGTGAGCGTGGCGTGTGCAGTCACTAGCGTGTAGTGTGTGTGTGTGTGTGTGTGTGTGTGTGTGTACCTGACAGCAGGCCGTGAGCGTGGCGTGTGTAGTGTGTGTGTGTGTGTACCTGACAGCAGGCCGTGAGCGTGGCGTGTGCAGTCACTAGCGTGTAGTGTGTGTGTGTGTGTGTGTGTGTGTGTACCTGACAGCAGGCCGTGAGCGTGGCGTGTGCAGTCACTAGCGTGTAGTGTGTGTGTGTGTGTGTGTGTACCTGACAGCAGGCCGTGAGCGTGGCGTGTGTAGTGTGTGTGTGTGTGTGTGTACCTGACAGCAGGCCGTGAGCGTGGCGTGTGCAGTCACTAGCGTGTAGTGTGTGTGTGTGTGTGTGTGTGTGTGTGTGTGTGTGTGTGTGTGTGTGTGTACCTGACAGCAGGCCGTGAGCGTGGCGTGTGTAGTGTGTGTGTGTGTGTACCTGACAGCAGGCCGTGAGCGTGGCGTGTGCAGTCACTAGCGTGTAGTGTGTGTGTGTGTGTGTGTGTGTGTGTGTGTACCTGACAGCAGGCCATGAGCGTGGCGTGTGCAGTCACTAGCGTGTAGTGTGTGTGTGTGTGTGTGTGTGTGTGTACCTGACAGCAGGCCGTGAGCGTGGCGTGTGTAGTGTGTGTGTGTGTGTACCTGACAGCAGGCCGTGAGCGTGGCGTGTGCAGTCACTAGCGTGTAGTGTGTGTGTGTGTGTGTGTGTGTGTACCTGACAGCAGGCCGTGAGCGTGGCGTGTGCAGTCACTAGCGTGTAGTGTGTGTGTGTGTGTGTGTACCTGACAGCAGGCCGTGAGCGTGGCGTGTGCAGTCACTAGCGTGTAGCGTGTGTGTGTGTGTGTGTGTGTGTGTGTACCTGACAGCAGGCCGTGAGCGTGGCGTGTGCAGTCACTAGCGTGTAGCGTGGCGTTGCGAGCCGACTGTAGCAGGTTGTAGAGCAGCTGGCAGCCTCTGTCTGTGGATTCAACACTGTCCTCGCCCTCCATCAGCCTCAGCAGCGGCACCATGTGTGGCAGAGACACCGGGTCCGAGCCCACGACGTCTGCACACACACACACACTCGCTGTAAAGCTCACTCTAACTCACTGTGAACTCACACACACTCGCTGTAAACTCACTCAGACTCACTGTGAACTCACACACACTCGCTGTAAACACACTCACACTCACAAACACACACACACTCACCCTCGCCCTCATTCAGGGACTTCATGAAGGGCTTCAGGCTCTTTTCGAAGGTCACGGCACTGTCGGTGTGATTACGCCTCAGCGCTCGCCACGTATTCTCCAACCTGACCACCTGAAGGACAACATTTATATTAATAACAACACATTTACAGGCACAACATCATGTCTGCTGTACTTGTTTCTCACTCATTTTGGGACTGATTCCTAAAATAGTGCCTGTTTTGCTCTAGCATGTCACTTTCTCACTAAATATGATGTGGATTTCATAGCATTTTTGCTTTTGACAACCATTTGTAAGGTGAAGACGTCTTGAATTATCCTTCAATCATCAATCCTTTCATTCTCAGCTGATTTTCACTTATATGATATTATTTTATGTCTAATATTAATTTTGAGGTTAGAATTACGGTAACTCGTCTCAGAAAAACGCATGTTTTCTGCTACATCTCTGTATTACTACATACAAATGGCCACAAAAATGTGTCAAAATAAAGTGACTTCATGCTTAAAATAAGAACAAATATCTGCAAATGGGGTCAGAAAAATTATCTTAATTTAAAGGGTAAAACAAGATTATTTTTGGCATATATTTGTTCTCTCTAATTTTAATTCAGAAAACAAGACTGAAAAAAGCACTTTATATTGATGATAATGTTTTTTTAACTATACTTTTGATATTTGACTGCTTTTGTTATTTTGATAAGTGAATTAAAGCTGATACACTGTATATATAATCTACATACAAAAAGCCACAAATGTGTATCAAAGTGAAGTGACTTCATGAAGTGACAAATATCTACAAATTTAATTTAAAGGGAAACCACTATTATTTTTGGCATATATTTGTTCTTGCAAAACCTGCAAATTAGAGCTGATAGACTATATATTATGTGAAAAATCTTATTCTTATTATTTCGTGAAAAAAACTACATTATGGAAAGTTTTTATTGATATTTCTAAACTCGGTAGCATCAAATGGGGTGCACTGGGAAAAGCTCATATGCATGAAATTGTGAGTTATTTTGAATTTAAGTTGGAAGAATGTGAGGATTGTGCTTAAATTACTATTTATAATTGTATTGATCAAATCTAGTAATTTAAAGGTAAAAAAAAAGAAGAAGTGCATTAAAAATGTGAAAAAAATATTATCAAAATAAAATAAAATAAGCTTTCTGGACAAAACAAAATGTCTAAGTATAATTTTAGGGCTTCGGGTCATTTTGACCCCCGAGGGAAGGATTTGTTACAGCAAATCAACATCTTGAGAGATTTCTCTGAAACGAGAAGTATAATATGAACTGGACACCTGCGGCAGCTCGAGCGCCTTCATGACAGCGGAGAAGGCGTACAGGTCTCGCGTGGTGTTTCGCAGCTCCTGTGCCAGCGTGATGATCCTGCTCAGCACTGTCGCTCGCTGAACCAGCGTCCCAGTACAGCCCAGCAGATCCACCGCCACACCCAGAGCCAGAGAGTGGTGCCTGATGGGAACACAGCGGGTGATGACATCAGCACGCATCACCAGTGTCCGGGAACGCATTACAAGTAACTTGAGTTATGTAATCAGATTAGTTTCTCAAGTAACTAGTACAGTAACGCATTACTTTTAAAATTTGCAACAAAATGTCCTGAGTTACTTTTTCAAATAATAAAGTACTTTAAAATAATAATACTTTCCCCAACACTGAGAAACACCACAGCACAGCGGGGGCCACGACACACACACACACACACACACACACACACACACACACACACACCTCTCCAGCAGGTCCCGTCGGAGCTGGCCTCCGTGTGGCAGTGTGATGAGCTCCAGTCCACTCTCAACTCCCATGATGCTCTTCTGCTCCGGTGTCACACCTGTGACGCGCGCCACCTGAGCCATATTAAAAATATAATAAATAAAAGCTCTAAACACTTGCATATATGTGTGCCCCATCGACCAGGTCACTTCAATATTATTTATAAATGATGCTTTATTTAGTTTGGCGATAATAACCCAGTGCGTGTGTGCACGTGTGTGTGTGTGTGTACCTGGCAGTTGATGCTGAGCATGTGCAGTGCGGTGGTTCTGGCATCGGTGTGTGTGAGCAGCTCTTTGACCTTCATCAGGACGCTCTGGTCCAGCGGGCGGTTGTTCTCGGGCAGCAGAAGCGAGCGAAACTCCTCTAGACGAAAGCAGGAGCTCGTCTCCGTCTGCGGCCGCTGGAAACACCAGTCGCGCTCGTCCTCGTCTCCGAGTGTGTGTGTGAGTGGCTGCTCCTCCAGCTTCTGCTCCTCCAGCTTCTGCGCCTCCAGGAACCCGAAGCTAGTCTCGGTGAGGCGCGCGCGACTCGTCCACTTCTCCTGAGCGCGGAGCCGCGCCGCGTGACCTTTCGGCAACATGGTGACCGGGACCTGCGAGGGCAAAGGTCAGTTCATTACTGTCATACATGGAGTCTAATGTTATCGTAAAAACATTGAGATTAACACTAAACTCAAGTTGGAATTTCTGTAATCTGATGCTGATCTCAGTTGGACCCCATTGACTTCCATTATACGGACAAAAACACTGAAACGTTTTTCCACAGAAGAAAGGAAGTCATCCATATTTGGAATTGCACAAATAAATGATGACGATAATTTATTGGGTGAACTATCACTCTGTGATGTCAACAAAATTTGTTCATTTAAATTATGAAAAACTTTTTTTGCAAACAGACACATTTTGGTCTTTGTAATACTGAGCCTCTGAAGTGACACAGTGATGGGGAAAAATTGTATATTTCAATACTTGTTGCATCCAAAAAACGTTTGCGTGTACCTAAGAAACTTTGTGTTCCCCCTCAAAAAAAAAAAAGACTATAACCAGTAGATGGCGGCAGAGGAGCACTTATTGTCTAATTAGCCATTTCCACTCCTTAATATATGGAAAACTAAGGCCTAGTCCACACGGACAAGGGTATTTTCATAACCGGAGTATTTCCTCCTGCGTTTAAAAAAAAATCCCGTCCACACATGCTCGGTTTTAAAGAAATCTCTGTCTACATGAAAACTCAAAAACACGCTATCAAGCGCTGTCAAGAGCATGCCACACCAGCAGGCGGCGATATAGCCCTAATCGTAAAGCCACGTTGGCCAATCAGAAGCCTAACACACTCTGACTTCGCAAGGCAAAAACCCCGGTTTTACTGTCTACACGACAACACTGCAACCGGCGTTTCTGAAAATCCTCACCCTGGCAGGGGTTTTTAAAAATGTTCGGTTTCCGTGTGGACGAACGGCCGAACCGCGTAAAAACGGTTATAAAAATACCCGTGTCCGTGTGGACAAGGCCTAAGTGACACAGAGTGGGAAAAAAATTTATATTTCAATACTTGTTGCATCCTAAAAACTTTGCATTCCTTCACAAAACTTGTTTTGTTTTTTGTTTTTTGTTTTTTGTGAGTGAACGCAAAGTTTCTAAGGATAATGCAATACTTTTGCGAGAGAAACATAGTTTTTTCCTCTTGTCTCATATGTTTTCTATCCTAAAACTAAAAGTTAAAAGATGTAGAAAAACTAAAACGTTGTGGTAAACAAACAGTTTTATAAAAAAAAAATTTTAAAAAGACTATAACCAGTAGATGGCGGCAGAGGACCACTTATTGTCTAATTAGCCATTTCCATTCCCTAATATATGGGGAATAAAGTAGGAAATCACAAAGTCAGACATTTTTGTCTTTGTAATACTGTCTGGAGCCCCTTAAGTGATACAGTAATGGGAACAAATGTCATTTCAATACTTGTTGAATCCTAAAAATTTGGCAAAAATATAAAGTTTATTAGGATAATGCAATACTTTCTCTTGCGAGAGAAACATAATTTTTCCTCTCGTCTGATATATTTTCTATCCTGACTGATATAATTATGCCAGAAGTGTGTTGATTTATCAGTCCTCACCTGTGGCACCAGCTCTCCGTAGAGGTCGCCGGGGTCGCACTGGGTCGGGGGGAACACGATGGAGATGCGCAGGGGTTTGGGAGGCGCTCGGGAGTGGAGCTGTCCATCAGAGCCCACCAGAGGAGACCCACCGAGACTCGACTGACAGGAAGTGGCTGGGCCGAGGACAGGCTCACTTCCTGTGCGGAACACCGGGGACACGGGGGCGGGGCCAGAGTCATGTGACGCGCTGCTCTGAGGAACACCTGAGGAACATGGGCAAATCAATCAGTGTAGTAATCAGATCCCAGATCAGTTTTTAAGTATGTTCATCATGTGTGTGTGTGTGTGTGTACCTGTGCGGAGGTTGCTGTCAGATTGTGCAGACTGTAGAAATGGTCTCCCCACTGTCTCCAGATTAGCAGGCTGACTGCCGCTCCTAACACTCACACACAAACAATACACCGTTAACTATACAAACAGTGTCCTAGACATGTACTGTGTCTGATTCTGACACGGCTCCTCTTTTACTGCAACATTCTGCAAATCTGTCTGCCGGAAATTTTAGTCGATTAAGTTTAAAATATGGATATTTTTCTTAAACGAACGCA
>NC_138727.1:65823238-65830738 GCF_965113295.1 Leuciscus leuciscus
TTATTTTATTGCACTTTATCTATTTGCGTCTGTAGATTTCAATCACAATACATATCTTTGAAGAGTTTCATCTCCGCTTCAGCATCACTTATATACACCAATATTTACAGTTTTATTCCAATCTATATTCTAAAGGTTTTTACCAAGGGGTTTGTTCATATATCATTCGCCTGATATATTTTTAACACTTTATTCCTGAAAACATGACGAAAACTAGTTTTTTTTTCTGTCTGATGACAGTATTTTCTGAATTATGGAGTGATAAAGAGAGAAATCCCCTCAGTAAAAACATTCAGCTCTACTATGTCAACAAAATCAAACAAGAATTTTTAACCTGGCTTTATCCAATGTTCAGATTTATGTGGGAAAATATGCAAATTAGTGCATATTCGATTAGATGATTGATGAATGCCTCATTTGCATAAACATTTCAGAACTTTTAATACAAAATGTGTCTTATTATTCTGTGTTTAATCACCTTGAGAAAGTATCGGGATATCTACTAGTTAAGATTTTAGCTCAGAACATCACAGAACAGCAAATGCTGACGTCTGTGCCGCATAAAAACACATGTACAGACACACACTTCAGGACATGCACTCACAACGCTCTGTATCCGTCCACCACACCCTCCTTCGGCTGATCTGACTGGGATAAACTCTTCTTAGTGTGTGATAACCTCACCGTTACAGTAAAGACCTCTGAGAACAGCGAGGTAAAGCACTAGTACAGATCACTGACATGGAGAGACGTGTTTTTAAATAACATGTTAATGGCGTTTCCTTCCCATCTCACGGCCAAACCCGCTGCATTGTGTCCTCTGGACATCAGGGAATGTCCTGGGATCAGTTGCCATGGAAACGGATGTTATGGGCTCAAGGTCAGTGCAGTCAAACTCCCAAAAAACTAAACTAAAACTAAAGCTATAAACTCCTGTTAATGTACTTTTTTGTGTGTTATTTCCCAGTACAAATATCTAAACAATTGTGAAATGAAGATAAATTTACTTTTGATTTTAAGTCTTGCTTTCTGAGTTCATGCTTAAGATCCTGTATCTGCCGGTTGTGTCAGAAAAGTAATCTTGTTTTCCCTTTAAATGCAGTTTTTCTGAGCACATTGGCAGATATTTGTCCTTGTTTTCAGCATAAACTCGCCTTATTTTGATCAGTTTTTCACAACACAACACTTTATCTTAAGTCATTTAGCTTCTCCAGTAAACATATCTTTATTTAAGAATGTTTGGATATTTAATGATTAGAAAATAAGACAAAAACATTTTTGCAGAGCTACTTTCTATGCCTTAATGGCAGCAACAAATATACATAAAATGTCACTAATAAAAGTACTACAATGTATTACCATGTTTTTTGGGAAATGTACTCTAATGTTGTTTTGATGACCATAAATACTGTTGCATATGAATATGATTCCCCTGCTTGAATCATTCAGTACTATATCAAAATACATATATAACAATAATATATTAAAGTATAGCCTATAAAGTATCATCTAGATGTTTTCCAAAGTCAAACTTGAGTTCACATCAAACCCACACCAGAACATCTGGTTTCGATGACAACTTACTTTAATAAAGTATTTAAAAATCGAGCTGAGAGCAACAAATTCTGTTTTACATGTATATATCAAAGGTCTATCTATCAGCTCTGCCCTTCCCATCGCAAACACCAGGATAATCATTAACAGTCTGTGCGGGAACACCAGCTGAAACTTACCTGGACAACAAAAACTATTCCTATTGTGGAGTTTCTCATGGAGAGAGAGATCATGATCCGAGAGCTCTTCTTCTTCGTCGTCTTCTTCTTCTCCTCCTCCAGTAAATCCCTCACTCACAGCTGACGAGTTCACACACGCTCCGCTCCTCCCGCGCGCGCGCGCGCGCTATCTCTCGCGCATTCCTCGCATTCCGCGCGCACTCACCTGTGTGACGGCGCCCGAGGCCCTTAAAACCCGCAACCCGTCCGACATGCTCGATCCCCGGGGGCAGAGAGAGTGAAACCTGTGTAAGCTTGATCCGACGACGCCCCGTTTCGCTGAGTTTAACCAGAGACGCACGCGTTGTTGCGCAAGACGCCGCGTTCACAATCACACGGTGTGCGCGCTCACAGATTCCACAGTGTGAGCCGTGACATGTTGCGAAGGAGAACACATCCTGACACTTATGTTGTAAGTGTACTTTTATAGATGAGACCGGGGGCATGTTGTCACACATTTTACTGCAATATTTCTCAGTGTGTGAGTGTATAAATCCAGCTGTTCATTGTTTGTTCATGTTAGTTCACAGTGCATTAACTAATGCTAACTAATAGAACCTTTGATTGTAATAATGTAAATGTTGTAATTAACATTAACTAAGATTAATAAATTCTGTAGAAGTATTGTTCATTCTTAGTTCATGTCAACTAAGGTAGTTAACTAATGTTAACTAATGAATCCTATTGTAAAGTGTTGTAAGAATTTTCAGCAAAATGTAAACAAAACAATTCACTGACAATTCAGCAAAAACACATGCATTTCTTCAAGATTTAGGAGTCCACATATAGATATATAGATTAGACCCAAGATAATAGACGTGAACCACAAAACTCACGTTTGAAGAGAAAGAAAAACACTTCTGGCTTACACTTGCTAAATATCTTCACTGAGGTAAAAGTTTTTTGAAGAAGCGTGACAGATACTTATATTTTCTTTAAAAGATTTTATGTTTTGATTTGACTATTTGTGAGTAGTTTGACTAATATGTTAGTCATTAAAGCTAATTTACTTCCATTTGAGACCCTGGACCACAAAACCAGTCACATGGGTACATTTTTTGAAATTGAGATTTATACATAATCTGAAAGCTGAATAAATAAGCTTTCCATTGATGCTTAGGATATGCCGAGTTATTGCAAATCTGAACTATTAGATAATCTGGAATCTGAGGGTGCAAAAAAATCTTAACATTGAGAAAATGGCCGTTAAAGTTGTTCATTTATGTTGGCGATTGTGCTGCATTCACTCACAAAAATACATGTTTTAAATATTTACGGTAGGAAATTTACAAAATATCTTCATGGAACATGATCTTTATATCTTAATGATTTTTGGCATTAAAGACAAATCGATAATTTTAACCCATACAATGTATTGTTGTACAGATATACCCGTGCGACTCGTGACTGGTGACGTGATCCAGGGTCACGTTTGGCGCTTGTTTAGTGTTAAATAAATAATGTGTGTTGATGAAGGTGTGTTGATTACCTGAGCTTGAGTTTGCTGGAGGGGGCGTGGTCTTCAGGGCGGAGCTGGAGGCAGGAGGCGGAGACTCGGTTGTCACGGCGACGCAGTCTCGGCACGATGCTGTGCCGGAAGAAGTCCGTGGATTTGACCAGATCAATCGGTGATGCCAGAGTGTTTTTCCGGCTCATCGTGCCGGTGGAGATGTTCTCTGAGGAGAAGCACCATATCTATCATTACAGCCGACACAAATGTGCTCTGAACGCTTGCAGATGTTTTTTCTTGGTTATGTGGACGTTAAGAGAACATTACATTGTATCGTTGTTCGAACATTATTGGAATGTTACGTTTGAATGTTCTCTGAACGTTCTAAAACATGGAAGTAACATTTAAAAAACGTTAAAAAAACGTTCCATGAACGATGTATGAATAATGTTTTTGTACCAACGTTTTAAAAACATTATTAAAGACCAAATAACTTTGAAGGAAAATTGTATTAACGTGACTGGAAGAACGTTTGTCTGTGTGTGTGTGTGTGTGTGTGTGTGTGTGTGTGTGTTCACCTTTCTCAGGCTGCTCTGTCTGTAGTTGCATTAGGATGGTTGTTCTGTGTTCTGGATCTTCGACTCCCATCAGTCTGAGATCATCCTCTGTTACAGATAGGAGACCCTGCACACACACACACACACACACACACACACACACACACACACAACATTTCACTGTTTCATTGTTGTTTGGTGATCTGCTCTGTGACAAATGATTTTAAAAGTAAAGATTTAAAAAAAAAAAATAACACCTGCATCATGCATGTGTAATAATGAAACAAGACGCAGTGTGAAATATGTGATATGAATATGAGTGTGTGGTTGTGTACCTCGAGGCCGTAGTACTGCTTCTCCAGTGCGCTGGTGTACTGAGGGAGTCCGATCTGTCTCAGCCAGCGCGCGATCGAGCGGTTGTCCATCGCAGATCTACACATCACAGGCCACATCAGAACACAAACATGCTTTTGGAAGTCATTATTGACATAAAAGTCATATTCATTAGATAACTCATAATTATTAGATAATAGTAAAAGTCATATTTATGAGATGACAAAAAATCACAAGAGATGACATAAAAAGTTTTAATAATGAGATGACAAAGTAATTTATGAGTCATTATGAGATAACACAAAAAGCCATATTTAGGAGATAACACAAAAAGTCATAATTATGAGATAACACAAAAAGCCATATTTAGGAGATAACATAAAAAGTCATAATTATGAGATAACACAAAAAGCCATATTTAGGAGATAACATAAAAAGTCATAATTATGAGATAACACAAAAAGCCATATTTAGGAGATAACACAAAAAGTCATAATTATGAGATAACACAAAAAGCCATATTTAGGAGATAACATAAAAAGTCATAATTATGAGATAACATAAAAAGTCATATTTATGAGATAACATAAAAAGTCATAATTATGAGATAACACAAAAAGCCATATTTAGGAGATGACAAAAAGGTCATAATTACATTAAAAATAATGTTTATAAGATAACATCAAAAGTCATATTTATGAGATGACAAACAAGTTAAAATTGTGAGATAACATAAAAATGTATTTATGAGATGTAATCTAAGTATCTCGGTAATCTCACTTATATGTCATAATTTTGATCTTTGTATCTCTTTATTATGACTTAACATGTCATAATTATGAGTTGGTATGTCATAATTTCAACTTTTTATTTTATAATCTCGACTTTTTTAATAATTATTATGAACTTAGTATTAGCATATCATAATTTTGACTTTTTCATGTAATAATTTTGACTTATGTCATACTTATTATTTAATGTCATTATTCAGATTTACCAAAGCTTGTGTTTTTCCTCATGTGGGATTCTCGAGTTGCTGTGGACTGGATATATTAGATTAAATAGCATAGCTCTTGTGTTTCATTACAGATCCTCAGATCAGTATTTTGGTTTCTGGGCTCTTTAAATAATAAAATAATAAAAATATTTTAGGAGTTTAAAGACAAACTTTTGAAAACTTCTGGGGTTTCCAAATCCATGTCAGTCCGTCTAGTGCAGCAAAATTGACTTTTAGCAGAATTAAATTAAAATGAATTCTTACCCGCGCGGCAAAACTCCTCTTCTGTTCTTACTTTCTCTTATTCGTTCTTCATTAGTCTCTCTGTCTTTATGGTTTAGTCATTAATTGTCTTAATCTCAGTTTGTTGTATTCGAACTCTCGTCCACATCTCTCTCTCTCTCTCTCTCTCTCTCTCTCTCTCTGGAGGAACCCGAGGCGCTGTGTTCTGATTGGCTGCTGCAGCAGCGTCCTCTCTCTCTCAGCCAATCACAGTGCAGGAATATCCGTGTGAAGTTTAAAGCTTCGGGTTGCACAGGTTGAGACACATTCAGTGATTCTCAGATTAACATTAGATTGTCTCTCAGGCCGATGGTTTCATGAGAAATTAGCAGGTAACGTTTCTGTAACTGGTCGAACGTGATTCTTGTCATTCCAAGCTAACGTTATAGGGGTTTGATTCACACCTAATAAAACAAACCCGACTGTAAATCGCTTGGACTGAATCCGTAAGGTGCATGATTATAATTCAGTGGGGATCTTTTAGACCGTGATTCAAATCTTTATCGTGCAAAAAAAAAAAAAAACTTTAAAAATAAATAAATAATCGGAAATCAAATGCAACATTGTTCAGTCAGTGCCCCGATCTGTACACGATTACACCAGCAGATGGCGACAAGTTATATAGACATTCACACACCACATGTAGCACCTGATAAAATGAGGCCCAGAATGTTTATACCACAGTCTTTGGTTTAAACACCTTATTTTTGCAACGCGAATGTTATTTGCTGTGAATGCATAGACTTCTGATTCGCTATCCGCTATAGAAGAAAGTGCATTAAACGATCAACATATTTACAAAGCAGTGTGTTTATGGTTATAATAATTAATACAAATAATATGACAACAAATACCAGTTTGCAATATACAACAACAGCATAACAACGGACTGCAAATGACACCGGAAGTCTCACTTTAAAAATGGCCGCGCCCAGTGCCGCTCTGACGCTGAAAACAAGATCACTGACTTCACAGACATGATTGAGATTGTTTACTTGAATATTAAACATACTGTAAGATACAGTGAAGATAATCGAGAATACAGTGCTTGGCTGTGTCTGAAATTAGACTAATTTCTTTTACAAATTTTTCAGACTAGGTAGGCTTCTTTTTTTTTTAACAAACCTTTCTTATGAAATATAAGTGATTAATACAATGGGGTCTATGATTTATTTAGTATATTAAGACCAATTATAAACAGAAAGGGGATAACGGGAGGAGGAATCAACAAAAACTGACTAGAACTTCTAAATACAAGACATGAATGAACTTCAGCGTATAAACACTGATGGAAAACCATCACAAACATAAGAACTGAAGGAGGCCCAGGTACAGAACTGCTCATATAGAGCAAGATATTATTGTTCTCACTCAAAATTAAGCGAGTTATGCTTAAAAAGAAGAAATATCTGTCAGTGTGTCAGAAAAATAATCCTGTTTCCCATTTGAATGAAGTTCCTAACCAGAATGGCAGATGATTTTTCTTGTTTCAAGCATAAACACACTTAATTTTAAGACATATTTCATAATATCTCAAGTCATTTTGCTTCTCAAGTAAATGTATCTTTTGTTTTAAAAAAAATGCTAGTGGAAAACTAGCTGATACGAGGAAGAATACAACAGGTTTGATAACTGAGAAGTGAACGTCAGTGTTGTCAGTGTGACGTCGCTCAGGTCGCTTCCCATCATGCTCGTGTTAGCTCAGTTTAGTCACGCTCACAAATGTCCATGCTGATTGTCGGGTCGCATTAGATATATTCAGTGTCAGGATCTGTTATTGTGTGAATGATTCGGAAGAGGATCTCCTGTGCACGAGTGTTCGCTCGAATACTGTTATTGTACTGTACAAAAACCGGCCCGAGAGTTTGCATTTCCACGCTACAGCAGTGCTTCTGCTCTCTGAGTGCACATACTGCGGTTAGTGACACACACACACACACACACACACACACACACACACACACACACACACACACACACACACACACACACACACACACACACACACACACACACACACACTCGCACACACTCGCACACACATGCACATTCACACTCATACAGAGAAACCACACACATAGCAGCATATGCATAAATATAAAACCAAAA
>NC_138727.1:65840738-65995738 GCF_965113295.1 Leuciscus leuciscus
ACTCTGACACACACACACTCAGACGCACACACACACTCAGACGCACACTCACACACACTCACACAAGCAGTCAGATACACACTCACCAACTGGCACAAACACACACACACGCACTCACAAACAAACACAAACACACACACACATTCTCAGCAAATGGAAACGTCCAAGGTCAAATGGTCTGAGCTGTTCTCCGCATTCATTTCATTTTATTTCATTGAATTCAGTGTTAATAAATTATTAAACTGATTCAACTGAATTTGAGCAAATATGAAATGTAGTTCATGAGTTTTGTGCGGAGCCACATGAGAAGCGTCTCTCTGAAGGCTCACACACTCTGACCATCGGGCCGGTGTGATGTGCAGGTGCTGTGGTTTACTGACTCTCACACACTCACATCTAATCATGAGAGGAACATGTCAGTCAACATGAAAACGAAAGCTTTTCCTCTGCAGGGTCTGTGACCACGAACACACACACGCTTCTCTCACACATGCGAGCGACTACTCAGATGAGTGTTTGTTTGTGTGTCCGCAGCACTTTCTGAAACCACTGCAGCCTTTCCTTCAGCCAGTGGACGTGGAGACCATCTTCATTAATATTCAAGTGAGTCTCTCCATCATGAGCGGATCTGTGTGTGCAGTTCGTCTGTTTAGCTCAATAATCCCCTGAATAATAATAATCATAATAATCCCCTGTGTAATCTCTCACAGGATCTGGCCAAGACCCATCGCTCTCTCCATCACGAGGTGCAAGAGTCTATACTGCACTTAGGAGCCGAAAACCTCTATCAGATCTTCATTGACTACAAGGAGAGGTATTACACACACACACACACACACACACACACACACACACACAACACACACAGACACAGACTGGGAGCGGAGCACGTTCAGCCCTCTAGGGCAGTGGTTCCCGAAGTGGGGGTCGCGACCCCCGGGACCCCGGCGCAGGGGTCGCGAGATAATTTCTTTTAAAAAAAAGTGGAAAAAATATATAGGCCCTATATATTTTTGTTGCAATTAATTTAACCCTTTCGCACGTACGATCACACCGGGTAGATTTTCTGTTTGGCGAGTAAATCTCAAAAGGCTATCCGCCACACTGGCGGGTGAATGTTCATACCAAATATATGAAATTTTCAGCGCGCACGCTCTCTTCTGCCTCTAAGAACGAGCAGAGCGAGAGAGAGAGAGCGAGAACCCCGGCCGCGCGCGCGCGCACTCACTATTCAGAGCGGCCCAGCGGCAAGCTTTCCCATACTTTTTGACAAGCGTCCTTGACAGGACGGCCAGAGCTTCTTTGCAGCTCAAGTCGGCGGCGGTGTGTACACAGTTAACGCTCTATCTGTTGACGGCGCTGAGGAAAAAGCTCCCGCCACTGGAAGAAGCGGTCGCCGCCCATTTGTGTCCTGCTGGCAGTTGGAAGGCTGCGCACCCATCAGAACGTCTTCAGCACTCGCGGATCGTGCATACTCCGCCGCTGGCCAGGCTGCTTCTGCTTTACACACCATGGCCGTTCTTTTCTCGAGAAAAGGAGTTTTCCCATAGCGTTCGCAACGCAATACTCGTTCCCTTATCTCTCAGGGAACCGAGGTTACGTTCTGCCTTCCCTTCCACATGAGTCAGGTAACAAAACTGACTTTTTTTTTTATTTATTTCACCCCAATGATAGTAATATTTAATATATTTCTCACATTTTGATCAATATATATATCGATTTTTTTTATTATACATTTCAAATTTTGCTCTGGACATTTTTTTACGTTTGTATTCAACATAATAGGCCTACCTTATTATCTCAATTAAAAGTTCTGAAATGAATGTATATGTGACAAAAAAAAAAAGGCTGTTTATTATTTTGGCCGGTAAAAAATATGCTTGGCTGGTGGATTTTTTCATCTACCAATCCCCGTGGCAGATGAGCCAAAAAGTTAATTTCGGACCCTGGGGTGGGGGAGGTGCGGGGTCGCGGGGCAGCAGCGCATTTATCATGGGGGTCGCGGGCTAAAAAGTTTGGGAACCCCTGCTCTAGGGCAGTGCTTCTCAGTCTTTTTTCAATAACGTACCCCCTATCAAATTTTCTTTCAGCCAAGTACCCCCTGACCGGCCCCAATCATTTGAGATAGAAATAAAAGCTTTGACTACGATATAGTGATATGTGCCATCATTATGAGATTTATTAAACATTGTAAATGAAAAATAATAATTCTTTTTTTCTTCATCCTCCCCATTCTCCACTGTAGTATTGCTACGCTTTAACCAGGAATTCATTTAAATGTCTGTTTCCAGTAAAGCAACTGGCTTCCCGCTCGGTGTGATTAAAGTTCCTCTTCTCTGATTTAGGTAGTTTACAATCACATTTAAAATAGAAACATTTTATATAAAAATGTGGTGCACATAAACATTTTATTAAACTTATTTTCGTATGATATTTTTAGTAATCACGGATGATTTTGTATATCTTTTAAATTAAATTAATTAATAATTTAAATTAATTCATATATAATTTTTTTTTTATAAATCTCACATACCCCCTACAATACCGCAACATACCCCTAGGGGTACGCGTACCCCCATTTGAGAATCACTGCTCTAGGGGGATTGGATGCATTAATTGCACTGATTTCTCATTGAGAAGGCTCTACTCCTGGTTGGCTCGCCCAAAAGTGAAGACAGTTAAGATGCTGAGCCCCGCGTCTCCAGCCCTCATTTAGTATGTGCGGTTCTATGAATATGCAAATGAGCCCCACCTCCACTCACTCACTCAGCTCTGAAATCCACTGGTTGACGATCACACGTTGATCTGATTAGTTACAAGGCAGTTTGTGACGTCAGAAACACCAGCGATTTCAAAGCATGTGTTTGAGACTGTCTTTGGTTCACTGCAGTTTTAAGGAGAAAATACTCAGCAATGGTGTCAACTTATGAATTTACACATGGTTTGTCTTAAAGCAGATTAAAAACACCACATAGACATAAAAACAAAGTTGGATTTTCACCACAGGGGGACTTGATAAAAAAAATTATAATAATTTAAATAACTAATAAAAAAGACAAAAAAATGCAACAAAATTACTAAAACTTTATCTTAAATTAAAAGGGAAATTGTAAAAAATAAAAACTAATTTCAGTAATTTAATTTATTTTCTTAGAGAAAAAAAACAAAAAAACAAAAACCTTTCAAAATTTCAAAATATTGAATTCCTCATTTAAGTTCTCATTTTCTGAAACTGAAATAAAACCGAACTAAAACTATATCTACATGTTACTGAAACTTGAATGTAATTGAAAACTGTGTGTCAGGCTGCTGCTATACGGACGTTACTGCAGTCAGGTGGAGTCCGCCACCAAACACCTGGACAAGATCACCACCGCCAGAGAAGATGTGAAGATGAAACTGGAGGTCAGAAACACACACACACCACAGACACATTTTGATCTTATATAAATACTAGCGACTTACCTAGAACTGAGATAACCACCATCAGAGGTTTTATTTAGCGTGTGTGTTTGTCAGGAGTGTTCGATGAGGGCCAACAGCGGCAGGTTTTCACTGCGAGATCTGCTGATGGTTCCCATGCAGAGAGTCCTGAAGTATCATCTGCTGCTGCAGGTAAAACACACACACACACACACACACACACACACACACACACACACACACACACACACACACACACACACACACACACACACACACACACACACACACACACACATCCTCATGTTGCTTGTCCTCTCGTTTCCTTACATTACTGAGGACGTTTTCAGACATTTGATGACAAATGTTTCCCTCAGGAGCTTATGAAACACACAGTGGACCAACAAGACAAGGAAAACTTACGCACTGCACTGGATGCCATGAGGGTGAGTGTGTGTGTGTGTGTGTGTGTGTGTTTGTGTGTGTAAAACAATGTCTTAACTCTGATAAAAACTCCGATATAAATATTTTTTAACAGATATTTTTGTTACTTTCTATTGAAAAAATGGACGTGTGTGTGTGTGTGTGTGTGTGTGTGTGCAGGATCTGGCTCAGTGTGTAAACGAGGTGAAGAGAGACAATGAGATCATCCGTCAAATCACAACGTTTCAGCTGTGCATCGAGAACATGGTACAGAAGCGCTTGAGAACGATTCACTTCAGCTCTGAACTCTGACTGATTCTGATTCATTTGTGTTCATTCAGACTCTCTCTCTCTCTCTCTCTCTCTCTCTCTCTCTCTCTCTCTCTGTGTGTGTTCAGTCTATGTCTCTTGCGTTATACGGCCGTCCCAAAATAGATGGAGAATGCAAGATCTGCAGCCCAGAGAAGAAATCAAAACAGGACAGGTGTGTGTCTGTGTGTGTGTGTGTGTGTGCGTGTGTGTTCAGGTACGCGTTCCTCTTTGATAAGGCTCTGCTGGTGTGTAAGAAGCGCAGTGGGGAGAGCATGGAGCTGACAGTGTGTGTGTGTGTGTGTGTGTGTGTGTGTGTGTGTGTGTGTGTTCAGGTACGCGTTCCTCTTCGATAAGGCTCTGCTGGTGTGTAAGAAGCGCAGTGGGGAGAGTATGGAGCTGACTGTGTGTGTGTGTGTGTGTGTGTGTGTGTGTGTGTGTTCAGGTACGCGTTCCTCTTCGATAAGGCTCTGCTGGTGTGTAAGAAGCGCAGTGGGGAGAGTATGGAGCTGACTGTGTGTGTGTGTGTGTGTGTGTGTGTGTGTGTGTGTGTGTGTGTGTGTTCAGGTACGCGTTCCTCTTCGATAAGGCTCTGCTGGTGTGTAAGAAGCGCAGTGGGGAGAGTATGGAGCTGAAGGAACTGATTGAACTTCAACATTTTCAGCTGAGAGACGAACCATCAGGAGAGAAGGACAGCAAGAAGGTTTGAGTCTCGACTCGTAGTGTTTCATCAGATCTTCATCCTCTGCTGTGTTTAACGCGTGTGTGTTTCTATAGTGGACACACACGTTCCTCCTGATGGATTTATACGGACAAGGCGGCTACGACCTGTACTTTAAGACGCGTGAGCTGAAGAAGAAGTGGCTGGAGCAGTTTGAGATGGCGCTGTGAGTCGATCAATGGCCCAAGTCATGTGATATTCTTCTGTATTGTGTCTGATTCCAGTAGTGATTAGTGTGTGTGTGTGTGTGTGTGTGTGTGTGTGTGTGTGTGTGTGTGTGTGTGTGTGCACAGGTCGAACATGTGTCCGGAGAACAGCTCTGCTAACGGTCATGACTTCCAGATGCACTGTTTTGAAGACACCACCTCATGTAAAGCCTGTCAGATGCTCCTCAGGTGAACATCAGTCACACACACACTTCTCCCAGCATGCATCAGAGCAAACGAGTCAACCTGCTCGTTTACTCTCAAACTGCCTGTCAAATGTTCATATTAAAAGTTGCTTGCAGCAGAGCATGTTTTATATTTTCATTTTTCATTTTCAAGTATTTTTAGTAGTTTCATTTTTTATTTGATTTAACGAAAATAGTTAGGAATTTTCAATAATAGTAATAGTAATTTTCAGGTTTTATTTGAGCTTAAGTAGTTAATTTGACTTATTTTTTACTATTTAATATTTTAATACAAATATTTGTCATTTTTATTAGATTTTTAAAAAATATTTCGATTTAAATTACGTTTTAGTTTCATTTCAGTTAGCGGAAATGTTTTTAATACTTATAGTTTACGATTTTTATTTTTATTTTAGTTTAGGTAGTTAATTTTATAAAAAAAAATTATAATTAATAGATTTTGACAATTATTTCTAGAAAATTTAATATTTTATATTTTAGTTTATTTTAGTTTTTAGAATTTAAGTGAACAAATATATATTTTTAATACTTTTAGTTTCCGTAGTATTTTTAGTATTTCAAAACTCAGTTAGTTCCCAAGGAAGCATTTGTAATTTAGTTTAAGTTTTTCATACAGTGTTTATATTTGAATCTTTAGTTAGCTGTAGCGTGCGTTAATAGCAACAGCGCTAGTTTTATCAGACCTCATTAAGCTCAGAAGATGAAGGTGTGTGTGTGTGTGTGTGTGTGTGTGTGTGTTTCAGGGGCATCTTCTATCAGGGCTACCGCTGCTCACGCTGTAAGATGGCCGCTCATAAAGAGTGTCTGGGCCGAGTTCCTGTGTGTGGACGAAACTCAGGTGAGAGACACTGAGACTGTGATGATGATGATGATGATGATGATGATGATGATGATGATGATGTTCCTTCGCTCAATCTCACGTGTGCTTCTCATTCACTCCACAGAACAATCTGGAACGCTGAAGAAGGTTTGAGCCAAAACTCAACTGTTTGACACTTTCTTGCTCTATATTTTATTTTCTTTCTTTACCACAGTTTGGCCCCATTCTGTTTTAAACTGGACATTACACACACCTTGACATAATATTGAATGATAAACTCATTTACACACTACAAAAGTGAACCTGTATTCAAACTTTGAACATTTAAACGGCGTTAATATGCTGATAATATAATATAATATGCAATAACCTGTTTTAAAATATAATATATCATGCAAATACCTATCCAATAATAATATAGTTGAGGTGGAGAATATGGTGTTATTTATTGTTTCTCACAATTTTTTATCTTTTGTTTTTTCTACAACTTTTAATCTTTAACAAGCATTTATAAGTTCCTTCAACAATATTATGTAATATAATATACTGTATGCATATATGTTTTTTTATTTCCCATCTTTATTTTTAATATAATATAATTTAATATAATATAGTATAATATTATATAATGTAATGCAATGTAATATAATATAACATAATATAATATAGTATGTACCAGAGCTTCATTTAGAGGAGACATAGAAATCCCACATAGAAAAACTAACTTTGGTCAAACTGTTTTATCTGTCAAAGGGGGTCATTTTTGGAATAGCATTCCAACAATTACTAGAGAATGTCCCACTTACTGCACATTCAAAAAGCAGCTTAAACAAATTCTTAAAATTTCACAATTATGTACTCATTTTAAATAATTGTATTGATATAACGTAATCTGTCTGATTGTGTGCTAATGTGTTTTCTGCTTGATATTGTACTGTCATTCTTTTATGTTGTATTATCTTGTATAATGTTATTTTCCTGCCTCGGGACTACAGGTGAAAATTAGCATTTATGCTATAACCTGGCTCATTTACAGTCTACAGAAATGTTTGATTGTTCATTAATGTGCACTGTCCCGAATAAAAAAAAATAAATAAAAAAAATAAAAAAAAATAAAAAAAAATAAAAAATATAATGTAATGTAATATAATATAACATAATATAATATAATTTAATATAATATAGTATAATATTTTATAATGTATTGCAGTGTAATATAATATAATGTAATGTAATGTTTTTTAATATAATATAGTATAATATAATGTAATGTAATGCAATATAATATCATATAATATAGTATAATATAATGTAATGTAATGCAATATAAATGTTATTTAATATAATATAATATAATGTAATATAATGTTATTTAATATAATATAGTATGATATAATGTAATATAATATAATATAATGTAATGTAATGCAATGTAATATAATATAATATAATATAATGTAATGTAATGCAATGTAATATAATATAATGTAATGTAATATAATGTTATTTAATATAATGTAGTACGATATAATGTAATATAATATAATATAATGTAATGCAATGTAATATAGTATAATATAATGTAGTGTAATGCAATATAATGTTATTTCATATAATATAATATAATGTAATGTAATATAATGTTATTTAATATATAGTATGATATAATTTAATATAATATAATATAGTATAATATTATATAATGTAATATAATATAACAATATAATATAATTTAATATAATATAGTATAATATTATATAATGTAATGCAATGTAATGTAATATAATATAATATAATGTAATGTTTTTTAATATAATATTGTATAATATAATGTAATGTAATGCAATATAATATAATATAGTATAATATAATGTAATGTAATATAATTTTATTTAATATAATGTAGTATGATATAATATAATGTAATGTAATGTCATTTAATATAATATAATATGCATATTCAGTACTCATGAAGTCATCAGAATGAGTGTTAGTTCATGTTTGAGTGTTGAAGTGTATTTTCCTGTTTCCAGGGTAAGACGATGAGATTAGCGTCTCAAAGACAGACTAAACCAGGTAAAGCGCTCGTCAAACACACACACACACACACACACACTCTCACACACACCCATGCTCACCCTGTTCTCCCTCAGGTCTGCCTAAGATGGAGGTGTGTCTGGACTACTACGGTCTCCCCCCGCCGCCGGTGGCGTTCGGGCAGCCGCTGCAGCTGTCTGTGGGGGATGTGGTGGAGCTAACGCGCGCGGAGGTCGACCTGCAGTGGTGGGAGGTGAGCACTAGCCTTCGCTAGCTGGCTTTACACTCGCCCTCAAACTGGTGTGACCAGGGTTTCAAATTAACACCCGCCAACTGTGTAAAAATCAACTGTGGAGGGAAACGCTGTCAAATCACTAGCCAATGTGGCGTGTTACTTATTATGTTCACTCACTTTGCTGCGGAAGTTCGTATAAAAGCCAAATCTGTGCAGATTTAGCGCAAATACTTGTGAGTCATCATGATATATTAAATATAGCGTATTGCGCAGAATCTGCTCTTACACGTCACTACGCAAAAAATAACTGTTACTCTTCTTTTTTGGCTAGTAGAAGTTCTGAATGGCCAGTAATTAAAAAATGTAGTAGCCAAATTGGCCAGTGAGTGAAAAGGTTAATTTCAAACCCCGGTTGTGACCATAGACTGTATAAAAATATGGGCGTAGTGTGTGTGTGTGTCGTCACCCGTAGTGTTTCTGAAGAGCATTTTCAAAGCACAAAGTGGGCGGCCATCGCCATCTTGTTAGCGCGTCACTCCCGGTAACCGAAAATGTGCAGCGAGGCGGCTTAGCTGAGGTAACGTGACGCTAACAGACAGCAGACAAATGCTACATTTACATTTACATTTATTCATTTAGCTGACGCTTTTATACAAAGCGACTTACAATTGCTATATATGTCAGAGGTCGCACGCCTCTGGAGCAACTAGGGGTTAAGTGTCTTGCTCAGGGACACATTGGTGTCTCACAGTGGATTCGAACCCGGGTCTCTCACACCAAAGGCATGTGTCTTATCCATTGCGCCACTACCACCCCTATTTATAAAATGCTAATGCTAGTAGTGACATCAGCGGCAATCCACCTGTCACTCAAGTGGCCACGCCCTTAATTATGCAGAACTTTAAGTCTTAATATAATTTAAACGGATGAGTTATACAAATATTCACCCCCCTCACAGTCGTCATGAAGGGCAACATTAGCTATATAGACCAAAACCACTTTTTGTTCCAGGCTGTAAACATGTTTTTTTCTGCTGTAAAGTTGGGGATTTTAACATGGAGGTTTATGGGATTGAGTCTCTTCTGCAGCCGTGTTGGATTCAAGAGAGAGACGGGGAGGTTGCCGCTTGTTTGTGTCGTATATCCCAGTGAAACGCTTCTGCAACAAGAACAAATGTGGGCGGGGCTTGATTGTGTCTGTGGGGAATTGATTGGATGATTGGATGTTTGTGGTTTGCTATTGGCTGATCTCATGTGAGTGACAGGTTATAGCCCCGCCCACATCATCAGAGAAGAGAAGAGATTCTGAAAGAGGAACTTATTCTGATTCAACATTATTAACACAATAATGATGTGCACCCATAAATCCCGTAATGAAAAATGCAGTTTTGCTGGTGATTTGGGCTGTGATTGCACGTGTGTGTGTGTGTGTGTGTGTGTGTGTGTGTGTGTGTGTGTGAGGTTACAACAGGACACACACACTTTTCTGATAATGGAGAAGAGAAACTTGTGCATCTGCAGTTCTTTCCTTCTCTTTTCCTCGAGTCTTCAGTGGTTGTTTCTGCTGGTAAATCTGGGATTGGTTTGGTATCGTTTCAGGGCAGGAATCTGACCATCGGCGAGGTCGGCTGGTTTCCCTGCAGTAAAGTCCAACCGTTCGTACCGGTGAGACACACACACACACACACACACACACACACACACACACACTCCGCCCTTCACTTCTGATCCACGCCACTTCAAGATTTTCATATTTTCAGTCAGTATTCCTGCAGTTGAAGCATTATTTCCTTTCAATTGGTGATTTTCTACCATTTTCAATCTTTATCCATTTCATTCTATTTAAATTTATTTATTAGATTTATTTTCACACAATTTTTAATTGTTTAATCTAAAAGATATAATATATATCTATAATATAAATCTGCTTGACAATTCCTAGTAACTAGTTATTTTTTTGCAAATTTTAACAAACATAAGATACAAAAACAGACAAACTTTCAGACAAGTTATAGTTCAATAGTCAATAAGAAATGTTATATAAAGAAGCCTGATTTATCTATTGAGAATTATTTGGCAAGAGATGTAAAAAAAAAAAAAAGAAAAGGAAAAAAAAAGTGGGGGCACAAAAAAAGAATAAAAGCATTTTATGAAAGAATATTAAACGTGGCACAAATTCTAGATGTTTTTATAGCTTTCTTATTTACAGACATTAAAATTGAATTTAAGTAAAAAATTCAATCTTGTTTGAAGATGTTAAAAGTGGGGTTTAATTTTTGAATATTTACATTTATGGATATAAAACTTTCCAATAAATATAAGGAGGTTAATACCTAAACTTGCTTTGATTAGATTCTTGTCATTAATATAAAACCCCCAAAAGAATGTTGTCTATAAGATAAGGAAAGATTACAAGACACATTTTGGAGCAGGACATTTCTCCAGGACACTCCCAAAACCAGCGACCTACAGTTTCAGACGAAACCTCATTAAAAGAGAGAGATGTTTCGATATTACTCTCAAATTTCTGCAAAAAAAGCTTTTCCTAGTGACTAGTAAACGTGTTGTTGTGTCTCCTCAGGCGACTCCTCCAGATCTAACAGGACTGCCCTGGTAAAGCACACACGTTTCAGCTTTATTCACTCCTTTTCATTAAAAACAGAGGTCTCAGAGTTTCCATTCATCATGTGTGTGTGTGTGTGTGTTTCAGGTTCGCTGGTAACATGGACCGGGCCGGTGCTAAAACTCTCCTGACCTCTCGCTCTGACGGGACGTTTCTGGTGCGACAGAAGGACGCTGGAGAATATGCAATCAGCCTCAAGTACTGTGAACACGTCAAACACGCTGACTGACAGCTGTCAATCAAACAGCACCAGTGACACGCCTCTCTGTCTCTGTCTCAGGTTCAACATGGACACCAGACACATAAAGGTCACCTACGCAGAGGGTCTGTACAGGATCAACGAGAAGAAAGCCTTCAAGGGGCTGTTCGTAAGTGAACACACACACACACACACAGGCGCACACACGCAAACACTCACACACACACAGGCGCACACACGCAAACACTCACACACACACACACACACACACACACACACACACACACACACACACACACACACACACACACACACACACACACACACACACACACACACACACACACACACACATACGTGCACACACACACACACACACACACACACACACACACACACACACACACACACACACACACACACACACACACACATACGTGCACACACACACTCACAAACTCACTCGCTCACTCACTCACTCACTCACTCACTCACTCACTCACTCACTCACTCACTCACTCACACACACACACACACACACACACACACTCACTCACTCACACACACACACACACACACACACACACACACACACACACACACACACACACACACACACACACACACTCACTCACTCACTCACTCACTCTTCTTTTGAGTTCCACAGAAGAAAGTAAAGCTCTGTTCACAGCAAGAATGATAACTATAACAATAACTATATTAGCGTACTCTACACCATCGCGGTTTTGTCGTCTGTCTCTTTAAATGCTCTTTAAAGCAGGATGGATTCTGATTGGCTGTCAATGTTTTTAACGTTCATCAGCTGGAAAAACATAATTCTGAAAGTGATTCTTACATTAATGTTTCTCTGTGTCAGTGTTGTTATAGTTGTGCTGTGGACGTGCTCAGAGTGCTTATCAAAATGTTATGGTTATGTTTATAGTTATTATTACAGTTATTGATACGGTTATCCGTAGTTATTGTTACAGTTATTTTTACCATTATCCTTACAGTTACAGTTATTGTTACTATTAATTTGACCGTTATTGCTACAGTTACTGTTATAGTTATCATTACCATTATTGTTAATGTTAAAGTTATCATTAGTTATTGTTAGTTATCCTCATAGTTATTGTTACGTTACAGTTATTGTTACCGTTATTGATCGTTATTGTTACCGTTACATTTATTGTTACCGCTATTGTTACGTTACAGTTATTGTTACGTTACAGTTATTGTTACCGTTATTGATCGCTATTGTTACCTTTACAGTTATTGTTACCGCTATTGTTACGTTACAGTTATTGTTACTGTTATTGATCGCTATTGTTACAGCTATTGTTACATTACAGTTATTGTTACCGTTATTGATCACTATTGTTACCGTCACAGTTATTGTTACAGCTATTGTTACGTTACAGTTATTGTTACTGTTACAGTTATTGATTATCATTGTTACGTTATAGTTATTGATAGTTATTGTTACCGTTACAGTTATTGTCACCGCTATTGTTACCTTTATTGTTACGCTACAGTTATTGTTACCGCTATTGTTACCTTTATTGTTACGCTACAGTTATTGTTACCGTTATTGTTACGCTACAGTTATTGTTACCATTATTGATTGTTATTGTTACCGTTACAGTTATTGTTATTGTTACAGTTATTGTTACTGCTATTGTTACCTTTATTGTTACGTTACAGTTATTGTTACTGTTACAGTTTTTGATTATTATTGTTACCGTTAGTTATTGTCACCGCTATTGTTACCTTTATTGTTACGTAACAATTACTGTTACAGTTATTGTTACTGTTATCGATCGTTATTGTTACCGTTATCGTTATTAATCGTTTTTGTTATCGTTACAGTTATTGTTACAGCTATTGTTACCTTTATTGTTACATTACAGTTATTGTTGCCGCTATTGTTATGGCTATTGTTACGTTACAGTTATTGTTACATTACCGTTACTGATAGTTATTGTTACCGTTATTGTTTCCTCTATTTTTTTTAGCTTATGACCTTATGAAACAGCCTTTGCCATTGCAGTTATTGTTACTGATAGTTATTGTTACCGCTACAGTTATTGTTAGTTATTGTTACAGTTATCTGTACCGTTATTGTAATAGTTGTGGTGTGGACTTTGCTATTCTGTTAGAGTTAAGCTGCGTTCACACTACAAGCGACTTTGTCGCTGCATGTCGCCGGTGGCTGGCGATGAGGTCGCTAGTGGGCGTTCCCACTACTGGTTGCCTTGTAATGTTTATGAATAACATCCAATGACAGCGAATCAGTTTTCTTCCCACTAAAAACAAACATTCTGGAGAGAAAATATTAAATATTTAGACTCGTAAAGCATGTAAGTTAAATGAACGAGTACGGGTCTCACAACTCCGAAAATATCAGATCAAAATTGAAAATAGGCGCTATCTGTATAAACAAACCACATATTTGAGCTTTAAACAACTACATTCTCGACTGAAAAACTCTTATAACTACATTTCATGACACAATAACAGTAGTATTTTAGATTTTAAAAAATACTCCTCCATCTTTCTGTCGATGGGGCGAGGGGCTGAGCGGAGAAGGATGATGACGCGCGCTCCAGGCTCCACTCCTATTGGTTGTCGCTCGCGAAAGTCGCTCTTCATTTGCATAAAGTTAAACATTTCTCAACTTTGTCTTGTCACCAGACACGCCCCATCCAGTCACCAACGCTCGTGACCGCGCGTGTCGCCGGAAGTCGCCCGCTCCCCATTGAAATGAATGGTATCGTATCGTGTCGCTTTGTCGCGTGTAGTGTGAACGCAGCTTTAGAAAGATGAAATAACTTTATAATTATAGTTACGGTTGTCGGTGTAGGGGGTCACACAGATTTGAAATGACACAAGAGTTGATGATTTGTGTTGATGAAGGCAGTGTGTGTGTGTTTGTGTGTGGCAGGAGCTGGTGCAGTACTATCAGGAGAACTCCCTGAGAGAGTGTTTTAAAGATGTGGACTCCAAACTTCAGACAGCGTACAAGCAGCCGGAGCAGAGCGCAGCGCCGGTGCACAGCAACACACACAGCACAGGTACGAGCCGCTAACACTGAAACACAGCCTTCACCCACACACACAACACACACACAACACAGCACAGGTACGAGCCGCTAACACTGAAACACAGCCTTCACCCACACACACACACACACACACACACACACACACACACACACACACACACACACACACACACACACACACACACACACACACACACACACACACACACACACACAGCACAGGTACGAGCCGCTAACACTGAAACACAGCCTTCACCCACACACACAACACACACACAACACAGCACTGGTACGAGCCGCTAACACTGAAACACAGCCTTCACCCACACACACACACACACACACACACACACACACACACACACACACACACACACAGTACAGGTACGAGCCGCTAACACTGAAACACAGCCTTCACCCACACACACACACACACACACACACACACACACACACACACACACACACACACACACAGCACAGGTACGAGCCGCTAACACTGAAACACAGCCTTCACCCACACACACAACACACACACAACACAGCACAGGTACGAGCCGCTAACACTGAAACACAGCCTTCACCCACACACCCACACACACACACACACACACAACACACACAGCACAGGTACGAGCCGCTAACACTGAAACACAGCCTTCACCCACACACACAACACACACACAACACAGCACAGGTACGAGCCGCTAACACTGAAACACAGCCTTCACCCACACACACACACACACACACACACACAGCACAGGTACGAGCCGCTAACACTGAAACACAGCCTTCACCCACACACACAACACACACACAACACAGCACAGGTACGAGCCGCTAACACTGAAACACAGCCTTCACCCACACACACACACACACACACACACACAGCACAGGTACGAGCCGCTAACACTGAAACACAGCCTTCACCCACACACACACACACACACACACACACACAGCACAGGTACGAGCCGCTAACACTGAAACACAGCCTTCACCCACACACACACACACACACACACACACAGCACAGGTACGAGCCGCTAACACTGAAACACAGCCTTCACCCACACACACACACACACACACACACACACACACACACACACAACACAGCACAGGTACGAGCCGCTAACACTGAAACACAGCCTTCACCCACACACACACACACACACACACAGCACAGGTACGAGCCGCTAACACTGAAACACAGCCTTCACCCACACACACACACACACACACAACACACACACAACACAGCACAGGTACGAGCCGCTAACACTGAAACACAGCCTTCACCCACACACACACACACACACACACACACACACACAGCACAGGTACGAGCCGCTAACACTGAAACACAGCCTTCACCCACACACACACACACACACACACACACACACACACACACAGCACAGGTACGAGCCGCTAACACTGAAACACAGCCTTCACCCACACACACACACACACACACACACACACAACACAGCACAGGTACGAGCCGCTAACACTGAAACACAGCCTTCACCCACACACACACACACACACACACACACACACACACACACACACACACACACACACAGCACAGGTACGAGCCGCTAACACTGAAACACAGCCTTCACCCACACACACACACACACACACACACAGCACAGGTACGAGCCGCTAACACTGAAACACAGCCTTCACCCACACACACACACACACACACACACACACACACACACACACAACACAGCACAGGTACGAGCCGCTAACACTGAAACACAGCCTTCACCCACACACACACACACACACACACACACACACAGCACAGGTACGAGCCGCTAACACTGAAACACAGCCTTCACCCACACACACACACACACACACACACACACACACACACACACACACACACACAGCACAGGTACGAGCCGCTAACACTGAAACACAGCCTTCACCCACACACTCACACACACACACACACACACACAGCACAGGTACGAGCCGCTACTGTGAGCGCTAACACTGAAACACAGCCTTCACCCACACACACACACACACACACACACACACACACACACAGCACAGGTACGAGCCGCTAACACTGAAACACAGCCTTCACCCCCACACACACACACACACAGCACAGGTACGAGCCGCTAACACTGAAACACAGCCTTCACCCCCACACACACACACACACAGCACAGGTACGAGCCGCTAACACTGAAACACAGCCTTCACCCACACACACACACACACACACACACACACACACACACACACACACACACACACACACACACAGCACAGGTACGAGCCGCTAACACTGAAACACTCCGATCATCTGCACGTGTGTGTGTGTGTGTGTGTGTGTGTGTGTGTGTGTGTGTGTGTGTGTGTGTGTGTGTGTGTCCGCAGGGCCGAGTGAGCGCTACTTCGGCACCGCCAAAGTGCGCTACGATTTCTCCGCGCGGGACCGCACCGAACTCTCTCTGCGGGAGGGAGACACTGTCAAGATCATCTCCAAGAAAGCTCACAACGGCTGGTGGAGAGGAGAGGTGTACGGCAGGGTACGACACACACACACACACACACACACACACACACACACACACACACTTCTGTCGTCGTTACTCACTCTTCAGTGGCACACAGACACAGACATCTGATATCACGAGGCATTTCTCTTTCATTTCTCAACTTTATATCCAGGACATTCCCGCAAAAGTAGGATTTTTAAATATATAAAAATAAATATTGTGTTTATCATTAGCGCGCTGCAGTTTTGTCGTCTGTCTCTTTAAATTCCCGAGCTCTTTAAAGCAGGGTGGATTCTGATTGGCTGTCAATATTTGTATCGTTCATCAGCTGGAAAAACATAATTCTGAAAGTGATTCTTACATTATTAGTGGAGCGGTTAAGCGCAAAAATCGATCACTTTGCGATAAAAGCATCAAATTTGGTATGAAGGCTCACAAAGGGGGTCTGATCAGATTTAGGATCAATAATTGTTTAATAACGGTAAAATTAACAGTAACAATAACTATAAACATAAAGTTTTAATAAGTACTCTGATTCTAAGAGCATAGTGAAGTCCACAGCACTACTATAGCAACACTGACACAGAGAAATATTAATAGTGGGGCGGCTAAGCGCAGATTTTCATCAGAATCGATCACTTTGCGATAAAAGCATCAAATTTGGTATGAAGGCTCACAAAGGGGGTCTGATCAGATTTAGGACCGTAGGCGCTCAAAATTTGGCCCCTGGGGGCCGTGTCCGCCATTTTTCAAAATGGCCGCCAAATATGGATTTCGTAATGGGAAAATGGATTAAAAGCTGCCAGAAACATAAAATGCAATAACACATTTCACCATAAATGCATGTAAATATGAGCACACTTTCACATAGAAGGTCTTTAAACTTTAAAATATAAGATATGTTTTAAAATTTGCTCCTGTAATACTAAATATTACTATACATGGGTTAATGAATTATCTGTAAGTTCATGTTATGTGATCAAAATTAGACATCACAGTGACAAGTGATTAAGAGTTGATCTTTGTCTGGTCTCTACCAAAGCAATTCACCAATGGTGATACAAAAAGGTCAACTGTTTTTAAACAGCTGACATGGAAAGAGACACGCAAGTCTCTTGTGTAGTGGTCTTGTAGTTTGAGTTTTTCTTATGAAGTGGAACTGTATTTGAGGTCTAGGGGAGCGCGGGGCACAACCTAACATGGGGCTAGTTGTAACACACTTGTTTTAAATACTTCAACACATGCTTGGATGACGAAACTCTGTGTATTTACTAGTTGCCATATCAACACTATATAGAGAAAAAATTGCGCCAATTAATTTTTTCTTTTTGGAAGATATCCATAGACATTTATTAAACCATAGCAAAAGTAAATTTCTTACTTAAGTTAATTTTTCATCTCTATTTTTTGTGTTTATTTAAAATTAGACAAATCTGATATTATTTTAATCTCCAATATGTTATTTAACGGTTGATATAGTTCTTTAATGCTTCGCTAACTAGCAGAAGACACTAGCAGGGTTTAAACCCCAGTTGTGCAGGCGGGGGCATGTTGTCACACTGCGTTACAATGTGCCCCTATTAGAAATATGCTATTATATTCTATACTTTTATTAATTTTATTGAGAAAATGTGAGAAAAAGGTGAATAAAGACTGAGAATCAATGTTCAGAAATTACTAATTATTTATTTGTTTTGAACTATGTTGTATAGCTGTGTTTTCATGTGTTCGTAGTCAAAACTCAAAAATGAGTTTATATTTAATTATTAAAAATTGCCATTATTTTATATGAAAAAGTTTTTTAATTCTATTTTATTTAGAAAATATTTTAGTTTGTCTTGTATATTTTGTTTATTAGATCAGATAACATTTTAAGCTGTCATATGTCATGTTACAATGTGCCCCTATGGGGCATGTTCTCACATTTCACTTCCATTCTTTTGAGGTATATCCAGAAAAAAGTATATACTGTATTAATAAAACAAAACCACATAATTGTACAAGACATGTGGGAAATTAATGTGGGAAAAAATAAATACTCTGAACCATAAGTAGATTTACACAAACTGAGAAAGTCAAAAAGCGTTACTTTGTGCCCCGCTCTTCCCTACTACTAACTTAAAAGATGTGTGCTAATAACTTAAAAAAATATTGGCTACTCTTTTTCACTTAACTGGCACAAAAAAGATTAAATCGATTGACTAATTGTGGTAATCATGCTAATCGTGCTAATTTACGTTTTTCTTGTGAGGAAAACTCGGTCTACAATGTGATGTGTAGGCCTACCCACTAAACCACTTGCAAATAATCCAGCAGGACTCAACAGTTCTTACAATTAATATTTCTAGTCAAGGTGAGAGCATTTGGAGAGTAAGGAATTGACTGAGATTAGCTTTGGGTGGTATAAACTAGCCGTACAAGAGCACAGAGTTACAATGAAATAAATAGGATGAATTGCAGCTAGTTTAGATAACCAGCCTAAATGAAATTCTGTGGAAATGTACACCTACTTTATTTCACAGAATCCTAACTCTAAATTCCTGCAGACTAAAATCTATTTTATGTTATATTTGCCTGTCTGAGTTATGTTTGCTTACTTGCAGTATTAGCCTACACTATTTTTACTGAGTAACAGTGAGAAACACATTCGACTGACTTTGCCTTTTTCTCACTCGTAGTCAAGAGTAAAACATCCCACCAGTTCCCTAGATTTTAAAGAGAATAATATTCCACTGTGGCCACCACAAGATGAAACCTACTGACTGAATAAGGAGGAGTCACTGACAAACTACCAAGGAAAAATGATGCGTATTAGTATATGCACACAATTTAATATTAAATATTTAAATATACATTTAAAAAGTACATAATTTCTGATAGATATCATAACCTCTTTTCCTTTTTGTTTAAAAATGAACTAGATTGATTAATGATCAAATGTGCAACTTTTTTAATTGTTCATTTCTGTCGTCTATCCATTATGAAATCCATATTTGGCGGCCATTTTAAATTGTTTTAAAAACATATCTTATATTTGAAAGGTATAGCGGAGGATGTTTTACTTCCTGGTGGGTAGCCTATACTATTGGTCCTCCTAATTGTCAATCATTCTGGTGAATCAATCAAACTTATTCAAAAAGTGGAGAGGGCGGGTCTTATAAAAAATTCGGAAAGATCCTCCACTATACATTTAAAGTTTAAAGACATTCTATGTGAAAGTGTGCTCATATTTACATGCATTTATGGTGAAATGTGTTATTGCATTTTATGTTTCTGGCAGCTTTTAATTCATTTTCCCATTACGAAATCCATATTTGGCGGCCATTTTGAAAAATGGCGGACACGGCCCCCAGGGGCCAAATTTTGAGCGCCTACGGTCCTAAATCTGATCAGACCCCCTTTGTGAGCCTTCATACCAAATTTCATGCTTTTATCGCAAAGTGATCGATTCTGATGAAAATCTGCGCTTAGCCGCCCCACTATTAATATTTCTCTGTGTCAGTGTTGCTATAGTTGTGCTGTGGACTTCACTATGCTCTTAGAATCAGAGTACTTATTAAAACTTTATGTTTATAGTTATTGTTACTGTTAATTTTACCGTTATTAAACAATTATTGTTAGTTATTGTTACAGTTAGTTATAGTTATCATTAGTTATTGTTACCGTTATTCTTACAGTTATTGTTACGTTAGTTAATCTTACAGTTATTAAAAGTTATTGTTGCCGTTATCGGCTCCATAAAACCAGCGCCAGAAATCTGTTAATACAAGGCAGTTGTTTTTTATATATTTTTTTACTTTATATTTAGGACATTCCTATAAAAATTTGATTTTTAATCTCACAGAGGCTTTTTAAATACATTAAAATAAATAAAAGTTAGATAAATAAATACATATTTGCCCTCTGTAATTCATTTTCAGGGTTATTTTTACCTTTGTGAGGGCATTTATATCAAAACCTTCAAGGAAATCAATCAAGTAAATTATTCATCTGAGCAATTATGGCTAATTATAAAATCAAATCACCATAAGATATGAGAGAAGTGAACAGTAATCCCGCTCATGTTCTGCGAGACACAAAAGGGGTTAAAAACTTGTATTGTGTTACAGGGCAGAATTTGTCCAATGACAGATATATAACATACCAATAAACAAAAGAAAAACATATTTCATTCATATAAATATACATTCTTAGACTATTTACCATGCAACAAAAATAAATAGTGTATAAATTCTCATTTTAAAAAGTATTTATTTCAGTATTTATGTAAATATTATCAGAGGCATTTTTAAAAAATTCAAATATTAATTTAAAAATACTTAACACTATCATAACAGACGCATCACGATTAGTCACATGATGGTTTTTAAGAGCCAAAGTAATTCAGTAATTCTCTGAAAATCTTGCAATTCCAAAAAATAATAATTATATCTCACAATTCTGAGAAAAAAAGACAGACTCATAAGATATAAACTGGCAATAAAGTGAGAATTGTAAGATAAAGAGTCAGCCTCTGTGGTGGAAACAGATGTGATGCTCACTGATACCACGCTCACATGAGCGAGAGAATGATGTCGGGTTCGGTCTGTGGGTCTGCTTCTTCTTCTTCTTGTTTATTACCGCCACAAACCCAACTGGAGTGCAAAGAAATAAATAATAATAATAATAAAAAGATTCCTCAATAAGTTACTTAATTATATTCTCCAATATAATCTTGTTGCTTGTATATATTCATTTTCATACACACACAGTACAACATGATATTACATGTTCAACTGCCTCTTCTACATCATAATGACTTGCACAACCCATTATGATGCTTTTTTATTATTAGGGGTGTAACAATATATCGTGTCACAATACATCGCAATACAAAAATGCATCAATATGTATCGTATCGTTCACCCAAAATGAAAAAGACTGTTAAAAAAATTCTAGTTTACAGTGTTTTCGTGTCACTACTACATTAAAGTACTATATATAATGTTGAATATAATGTATAATAATGCAATGGGGGAATATTTGTGTGTCCTATCCTGATAATGCCAAATATCTGATGTTATCAGTAAAAGAGGCATTGTTTTAAATATATCTAGTCAGAGACCGAGATCAAGCATATTCATCTACAATAATTCTGTATTTTCAGCTTCAGAATCATGAATATTGTTACTCTGGTGTCTCTATTGTCCTGTGCTTTGGGTTTCAGCACCAAGTCCAAGCCTATTCACTTACACACAATGTTAAACCAGATTTACCAGATTAGTTTAGTATCGTGATATGTATCGAATAGTGACATCAAGGTGTCGTTACACCCCTATTATATATAGATTCCCATTAAGTCCAGTATGACCTATATACGAAATCTTGTTGAAATCGGTTCTTCTTTTCTTCGAATCCTCTTCCTTTACCAACATTTTCTTGAATACTGTTATCAGGGTTCCCACACCTCGGTTAACTTCAAATTCAAGGACTTTCCAGGTCCAACACCCTCAAATTCAAGCACTTTAAAGGTGCAGTGTGTAAGTTTAGCAGCATCTAGTGGTGAGGTTGTGAACTGCAGCCAACAGAAGTTACGGTGGCCGACAGGAAGTGATGTCGTCGTCAGAGACAGCAGAGAGGAGCCAGTTAAACAATGAGGATTATTTACAAAGATAAATTTAAGAAATGAGATAGTCTATTTATTAATTATTCAGTAAAACGATGTTATTGCGAATATTATTGTCACCTGTTCATCATTGTGTCAGTGTTTTATCCGCTGACTTTAGCTTTAGCTTCTTATGACGAAGAACAACAGTGACGAAACACGTTTGTCCGCTCAGGGCCACCGTAGACACATGTGGATGTAAGCGGACCCGCGGTGTGTGTAGAGAGAAACGCCTCATTCTAAGCTAATAAACACATAAAGTTCATTAAGTAAGTCTTTATTCACTGAAAACATAGATATGTAGATGATATTGCATTTCTGTCAACAGATCCTCCTAAATATTACACACTGCACCTTTAATGTGGGCTTACATCGTGTAACCTTTACATTGTTGCAGTTTTGCGCGCATGAACGTCATGGCAACGTACAACACAAAGTAAATCACGCGGGAAACTCTTAATGCAGCGCGTAAATGTGCAAGCTAGTATGCACAAGTGTTGGCGACATAACACTTAATATGGGAATAATATGGATTTCTCCAGAAAACTTCTTGCACAAAATAAATGATATATGAACATATATATGAATAATACTAAATTCAAGCACTTTCAAGGGCCTGTGGGAGCCCTGGTTAAAGTGTGTTCCCCGTCTGTGCTTGATTAACATCAGTGTTCCTCTACAGGTGGGCTTGTTTCCTGCTAATTACGTGGAGGAGGAGCATTCAGATTACTGCTGACCAATCAGAACCTCCAGATTACTGCTGACCAATCAACAGCTTCATTAACATCACACCGATACTCTCCAGACACGCCATTCATGAGTGTGTTTCACTAGACCAGACGAGCTGAATGATTTCTGCTTTCACTTGTGACTTAATCCAGGAGTAATTCAGGTTATGTTTCAGAAGGTCGACTCGTGTGCTTTATGAGGTGTTGATATTTCAGTGGATGTAATGATACTGTGTTTTTCCCCCTTGAGACTCTTATTAAACACGTTTGTTTGAAAACGCAAACACTGAGACATGACCATACATAAATATGAGTTTTATTTCCAAATAATATCAAAACAATTCAACTGAACAGATATTCTGATGCTTCGTGACATGGTGTGTGTGTGTGTGTGTGTGTGTGTGTGTGTGTGTGTGTGTGTGTTCTACTGGTAATACAGCTCGAGGTTCATGCCATCATGGATTTCATCTGATGATCAGTCAAAGAAATTAATGATTTCACATATTATGTCTCATACACACACAAAAGATCAATAACAGACTCACATATGATATAATACATATATATATATATACCGTAACACTTTACAATATGGTTTCATTTGTTGACATTACTAACTTCATTACTTCAATGGTTTCTACAGCTTTCATTTATCTTAGTTTATGCTCATTTACTAACATCATTAAAGTCAAACGTAGCATCTGTTAAAGTGGTTTAATGCAGGGTTTTCAACTGAATATGTATTTATTAATAAATTAATAAAACCAAATTATTATAATATGCATTGCTAGATAAATAACACAATAGATATACCTGAATGTATAGACTTTAACATCATGTTTTCTAAAGACTGGTCTGTAACCCTAAGATTAATATCAGTTACTTTATGTGTTAATGCTGTATCTGATCATACTTTACATGTTAATAATATTGTAAACACATCACATTTAACATCTGTGTTGGGGAAGCGACTCTAAACAAGTAACCAATCACTAGCTACTGATTACATCTTCACCAGTGTAATTAGACTAGATTAAGACGGAGTACTAATACTAATAACTTTTACTAATTAATCTCTGGCATGACTTACTAATAATTACTTCCTAAATCCCATATAAACCTGAAGGATAGACACGAAACAGCCGCTTTAATTCTTTCAAATAAACAATATATAATTGCATAAATTATTCTTGAACTATTATATGTATTTAAAGAGAGAAGGTTACATTAAAAACATACATTTTAACGTAAGACGTGAAACATTTTTTACTTTTGTCAAATTTTTCTATAGTCTACACCAGGGGTCGGCAAGTAACTTTGGCCGCGGGCCAATATTTTTTTTAGCCAGTAGATGGCGGGCCAGCTACACAGAGTAGGCCTGTGGATACAAATTAAATACTCTTATATAGGCCTATAATTGTGGAATATGATGTGTCCGTCACCATCCGTGGATCATTCATTCAATCTTTTTTTTTCAAATTAAAACCAAAAATAAAAAGATGAAAAACGACTTGTTTTTCCATTATTTATTTCCTGAACTGAAATGAAAAAAACGAATAAGGAAGGGTTTTCTGATTTTCTGATTGTGCTCAGATCAAAAATAGAAAAAATGAATTACTGGATTAGACAAATTTAAATTTTGATTTTTAATTTAACACCTTATGCATATATCAAGGAAATCATTTTAAACAGATCAAGTACTATTGTGGTAACAGATTACAGCCATTTTAATAAAGGTGTGAATAGCAATCATGCCTCATTCCGTACAGTCCGACTTTTGAACTTTATTCCTTTTTTTTTATTATTATTTATTCGGGGACACACACATACACACCTAAGGTTTAAGGAGGTCTGCGCGGGACTGTTTTTTTTTCCGTCCCGCTCCCACAAGGTTCTATTCAGCAACCGCTTAAAATATACTCGGTGTTACCCCGCTTTATTTCTCGACCTGACGGGTCTACAAAATTTAGATCTCGTTTCCATAATCTCACATTCAAATGTCTCTAACGGAAAGAAGGAGATTAAGTAGCCTATAATAATTATAAATGCTATACAAAAATTGTGTTCGTGTCAATATAAATAGTAGGCTATTTTAACATTGTGCTGTCAGCAGAGAAAAAAAATGCCACAGAAAAAGAAAAAAAGAAATATAAATAACATAAATTAAATAGGACAAAGCCTATCACTCAAATTTCTAAGCAACATAAACGAAAATCATATTGCCCTACTGACGAAATGAAGTAGGCTATTTTCTGCCGAACTATTTCAAACATCCTTGCAAAAAAAGAATGTTGTTGACTGACAATGGTTTCAGTACCAAACAGCTCCTCAGAGATAGGTGTACAGGCGGTCAGAATGAAGTGTGGATACGCTGTCAAAAGATGTCGGGAGTGGGAGTGGGCTATTGTCAGTCAGACCGCCCGCTCCGTCCAAAGTACACCAGAGTTCTGACCGCTAACGTCTTTGCGAATGGACACAAAGTGGTCAAGCGTATATCTAGACGCGGAAGGCGCGAATTTGACGTGCTATTCGCGTCCGGTGTGAACGCACAGTTATACTTTAAAATGTAATCCCGCGCCGCATGATTCCCTATGGGCGTTTCACACAGTATGCGGCGGTGAAATCGCCGCACGACTACGGCTTTTCTCAAGTAGTGGAAGAGTTTTGTGCAGCATTTAGGACTTCCAAAATAATCCGGCGGGCCAGAAAATATTGCTGGCGGGCCAGTTTTGGCCGCCAGTTGCCGTTCCCTGGTCTATACAGTATTTAATGCAAATTAAAAAATTAAGAGTAATCCGGCTTACCTAATTAAATTAGTAATGAATTACACCCAAACCTGAACTAACATGAAGAAGGATTAATAAATGACTGTTACAAATGTGTTGCTCATTGTTAAAGTTAGTAAATGCATGAGCTAAAGTGTAACTGATATACATTTAATATAATTAATGTAATATATTTCCTTGAGCTTCACATTTGAACGGTGTAAACGTGTTTCACGTAACTGAAGGACGAGATGAAATGATCAAACCTAGTAAAGTGTGTGAAGGATACAGTCTCCCAGAGACACGTGGTCCTTGAATATGGTGTACCTGCACACACACACACACACACACACACACACACACACACACACACATATAATCGTTATAATCACGTCTGACTGCTTTGATTCTCTGTGTGTGGCGTGATGCTCGATGTTCTCACCATTTCTTGAGCACGATCTTGTCCCAGCGTGTCCCCGTCTGAGCCGCGATCAGCTTCTTCAGGTCCCCGATCGTGTCCTCCTGACTGACACACACAGTTAAGACCAATAACACCACACACACACACACACACACACACACACAGTCAAACTGGGACTTTCACACAGCGTTTCAAAGGATACTTGCACTTGACTCGAACCTTCTTCCCCAAACGGTCGTTACACACCACCTCGATCATCTCTGAAACAGACATCACATCATCATATTACATCACATCATCACATTCACTGCTGTCGTTACTGTTAATAATCATGCTGTACTTTAGCCTATATCTTTAATAAGAAAATGTAAATGACTTCTTTATATAGTCATCATCATCATTACAACTACTGCTATATAACTATTATTAAATTAGTATCAGCGATGGTCTCTTAATTGTTATTATTGTGATGTCATTGAGGCTGTTATCTCGGATAGCACAGGTACGTCTGTAGGACGTCTGCTAAAGATCTGTTCATCTGGAGAACATCTGCGGTGTAAAAACATCTGATAAACATCTCAGAAAAGGCAGTTTTACACACACTCTAAACCTTAAACATCTTAAAGACGTCTCCTAACTGTCTGTATATGACATCTAACAGGAGACGTATTGCAGACGAGTAAACACTCTTCTCGCAGAATTAAACGCAGACATCATATAGACGTCTCTGAGATGTAACGTTACTTGTTCTATCAGGGTTGGTTTCAGCTCATCCAGCAGCATCTCTATAATAATGCGATGGTTTTCGTTTAAACACACAAACGCATTATATCCTATAATGTAATACTAAACAGCAACACTGGATACGCGTGCAAATAAACGATAAACTGTAGATTTCTACCTGATTTCTCTGTCGTTCGTTCCCGCAGAAAATCAGACGCGTTTCTCTCGCACTCACAAGCGTTTGCCGTAAACCAACTCCGCGAAAACATCCGCTCGCGGCTGGCCAATCAGATGCGCGCGCGTTTGACTGACAGCGAGTTTCACCAACCACAGGCCAGGAGGGGCGTGGAAGGATGATGTCACCATGGAAATTGCCGCTAATCGATGTAAGGCGTCGTGAATGTCTTTCTTTAAAATGAGAGAAATATCCCCAAACAAATCTATCAATCGAATCTCGAATAATAGCAAAATAAAACACAGGAAACTCACAATAACACAAATTACACCACCTTAATCCTACCAGCAAGATACTTTTATGTCATAATGTCGACTTTTTATATCATAATTATGTATTTTAAGTCACATTTCGACCTTGTAAGGACTGGTCGCATCTTTTTGTTTTCTTTTTATTTAATCATTTTGAATCTTTCTTTCTTGTAATTTTTGTTTCATTTTTACAGAGTTGTGCTCTGTTCTTTAGGGATTTTATGTGATTGTGCATTGCCTTATTGTTAATGTGTTTTCTTGCATTAATAAAAAGAAAAAAAGAAACAAGCTTTTTTATTTTTTATTGCAGAATGTACATAACAAGACGGAACAATCAACAAAGTAAGACACTTCCAATGAGACTAACACAGAGTTTAAATTTAAGAAGGAAAAAATATGAATAAAAAACAGCAAATGGAGCAAGGATGAAGACAAACAGGTAGACATTAAAGAAAAGTATACTAAAATAGTACATATTTTGACAGAGAGAAACAGAGTTTCAGACTTTCTATTGTGAAATTATTTTAAACTCATTCTAAACATTTTAACAAACTCACACAGAAATATATTAAAGGAGGATTTTTTTTTCCATTTGCAAGAAAAAAGAAACAAGCGTCCATAGTAAAGCGGTGTTTCCCCCGTGTTTGCGCTCTGTCGCCCCCTGTCGGTCAGTCCCGGTCACTGCAGCGGCGCTACATCAGACCAGACCCGAGCCGAACCGAACCGACACCATTCTCAAATCATGTCCGACGATGAGAAGCTGCCGTCCGGGTGGGAGAAGCGCATGAGCCGGAGTTCAGGTCAGTCGTGGCAGCCCGTGTTCACATTTAAACCGGAACCGAGTGTGTGTTTGGGCGCGTGTGAGCAGTGCGTATGCTAATGGCTAACCGACACCGAACCGCCAAAAACAACCGAGCCCGCGTTTGCCTAAACCAAACCTGCCTGAATTCTGATTGAATCCCAACACGAGTGTTCGGTGTTTAAAAGCTGATGAGTTACAGCATCACACACTGAAGCTGCAAATATCAAAACATTTGGGTTTCCAAACACCTTTAAAACCTGAACTATATCTGGGCCAGACTGATACTTAGCCATGGGAAGGGTAATAGCGCTAGCTTGGTCAATGGATAACGTTTGTGTTTTCAATTTTACTTTATTAAATTATGAGTAAATATTTTATAAAATCAAACGTGCACGCGGGATATTTCATGTCCACTAAGCCTGTCATCTCGCTTAGCTCATTGAAAGGGTTAATTATGTCCGTTAAATGATCTCACTTACCAAATAAATAAATGCATGGACATAAAATAATGATTTGAGTTTTAATTATTTTATGATCTTTTTTTGTGGGTGATCTTAAGGCTTCCACAAAAAAAAAAAAAGTTCATTCAAAGTGTAGAAAACAATAGCCTAAGCATAGCAACAATACAGTAACACTACAGTGTTCATTTATACTAGTATTCACATAGCCTATTATTACTAATCTTCAATCTAGTGCTTGTCTGCTTCAGTTTTAAGTTCTCTCTCTCTCTCTCATTCAGATAAGCTTAATAATGTAATTATATATGTCAAGTCAAGTATATTTGTATAGCGCTTTTCACAATACAGATTGTATCAAAGCAGCTTCACAGTATTAAATTAAAATAATACAACAAGGTTTGTTTCTAGTATAATTTATTGATTGATAAAATTAAATTAAATATCCCCAAAATATATATATGTATACACACACTATGAATAAAAAGTTTGGAATAAATAAAAAATCGTATGCTTTTCTCCAGAGCCGCTATATATATATATATATAAATGAACTAAATTAATAACTTTTTTACACCAGAAATGAACCATCACTGATCTTCCTTAAGCTGGACTGTGACGCTATTGTCTTCTGGAAACAAACTTTGTTGCATTATTTCCCTGTTATCACTGTAAAGCTGCTTTGAAACACTCTGTGTACAGTAAAGTGTACTTTATTCCTGTGATCAAAGCTGAATGTTCAGCATCATTACTCCAGTCTTCAGTGTCACATGATCCTTCACAAATCATTCTGATATGATATGAAGTTTAAATCTTAGTGACCCCAAGTTTTCTCACAAAAATGTGAAGCAGCGCAACAGTTTTGAACATTGATAATAACAGTAAGGATAGTTTCTTGTCCGTAATGTTTTCCTGAGCTTTTCTGTAGCTTGCAACGCCAAGGTCATGGGTTTCGATTCCCAGGTAAAGCTAGAACTGAGAACTTTCAGTTCCTTGAAATGCACGTTTACACGACTACGATATGCTTCAAACGGAGAAGTTTTTCCTTTGAGTACAGTCCCCATTCACGCGGATCCTCGAAAACGAGTAAAAACGCTGTATTCTGCTGCCAGGCCACTAGATGGCGATGAAACACTATAGACTGAACACGTAATACGCATGTGCGTGACGTCATCGTCTTCAGAGGTTCGTGATTTTGTTGTTTACACGGAGACCGTTTTCAAAAACTTGCACTTTGAATCCCGTTTTCAAAACTTTGTGTTTTCAGGCCCCAACACGCTGTTGTCGTGTAAACGAACGACCAAAACGCATACAAAGTTTTACGGTTTTAGTTGAAAACGATGTAGTGTAAACAAAAGCGTCTGCCAAATGCATAAATGTAATGTTGTCTCTGTGTGGCGCAGGTCGGGTGTATTACTTCAACCACATCACGAACGCGAGTCAGTGGGAGCGCCCGAGCGGGTCGGGAGCGGACGGGGTCGGCGAGCTGGAGAAGGTCCGATGCTCACACCTGCTGGTCAAACACAACCAGTCACGCCGGCCCTCCTCCTGGAGAGAGGAGAACATCACGCGCGGCAAAGACGAGGCGCTGCAGCTCATCCACAGTAAGACACGCACACTAGCACACTAGCACACTAGCAGTGGCGGCTGGGGTTCTTTAAAGGGTACATCACAAGATGTTTTTGTTTGTGTCCCTTTAAATGCAAATGAGCTGCTACTCCCGGCACAGAGGGCGGAGCTTCAAGAGCTTGTGTGTGTGTGTGTGAGAGCGGCTCCGATTACCTCACGCAGACAAGCTCTAAAATGTCAGAAACAGTTCTTCCTTTTATGTTTAAATCGGAGTCGGACAATGGAGAGACTTATTTGATTTGCATTTAAAGGGACACACACACAAAACGATGCGTTTTTGCTCACCCTCAAAAAGGGACGACTTTAACATGCTGTAAAAAATTATCTGTGGGGTATTTTGAGCTAAAACTTCACACACACACTCTGGGGACATCAGAGACTTATCTTACATCTTGGGGCATTATAGGACCCCTTTAATATACAGGTTTGTGTCTCCTTCTTTCTTTTTATTTGTTAATCACTTTTTAATAAATATAGGATTTGTATTAAATCTGTATTCATTGAGTTGAATCAAAAATTGAATCGAAATCGAGTCGAATTGGAGCATCTGAATCGATACCCAGTCCTCATAAACACTGGCTCCCGTTTCCACCTCAGTTTCGGGAATGCTGAGCCTCTCCTGACGAGCCGCTCACTGCACACTAGATGCGTTTCCATCAAAAGTTTCAGATGTAACTTGTGAGAAAAATTTGAATATTGCATGAAACATTTGCAAATAAAGCACTGTTTCCATCTCATGTGTTCCAGTGAACAAAAGCGGCACTTCCTGGGAAACTGGCATGAAATATTACTAATATAAATGGAAGTTGTTTCAATGGGGCTCTTTTTCCCTGCATCATAAACGACTCTTAAATACAATAAACGCTGTCATGTTCTCTCTCTCTCTCTCTCTCTCTCTCTGTGTGTGTGTGTGTGTGTGTGTGTGTGTGTGTGTGTGTGTGTGTGTGTGTGTAGAGTACATTGAACAGATCAAATCCGGAGAGGAGGAGTTTGAGAGTTTGGCGTCTCAGTTCAGCGACTGCAGCTCAGCGAGGAACGGAGGAGACCTGGGCATATTCGGCAGGGGTGAGACTAGCGATACACGTCTCAGCATCGGGTGTTAGGGATGCACGATATATCAGTATCAGCAGAGATATGCTCATTTTTAATGGATAACACTTTACTTTGATGCTCCCTTGAACATTCTATTGACTATAAGTAACTTTGAGACTCTTGTTTGTGTAATCAGGCTCTCAAAAATGATATAGAGGCCAATATATCGGTTATCGGCTTTCAAATATAAAGAATTATCGGTATCGGGCAAAATGTTCATATCGGTGCATTCCTATCGAATATTAATACAGTTTTCAGCCTAATATTGATCCATTGTGTCCTGTCTTAATCCATATGTGTGTGTGTGTGTGTCAGGTCAAATGCAGAAGCCCTTTGAAGACGTCTCGTTCGCGCTGAAGGTCGGAGACATGAGCGGCCCCGTGTTCACCGACTCCGGAGTTCACATCATCCTGAGAACCGGATAACCCTCGGGATTCCCTCTCCGTCATGCCTTCGTTCATTCACTCGCAGATAACTCACACAATCTCTCCCAGGATTCCTTATCTTAATCTGTTTCCCTGAAAAACCTCGCTTGGCTTCGTCAAAAGCTGCACGTTAAAATCCATCCGGTGTTTCCGTGATCTTACATGTTACAGATGCGTCTCGAATCCCAGGCGTTCCCGCATCCGGCTAAACGCTCTCGCATGATCTGCTGTCCTGAACCTCGGGCCAGGCCTTGCGTCGGACAGCAGATGATCGGATGTCCAAACTATGACCAATAAAAATGACCATGTCACTAAAGAAATGCTCCTGTTTTATTTCAAAGCATGAAAAATATCTTCAAAATAAAACGCTTATTAAAACAGGGCTCGTACAAGGTACTTTAAGTACTTGAAATATAAGGCCCCTTGATAACAGCCATATTTACGAAGAGGAACTTGAAAAGTGCTTGACTAATTTAAATACAATATTTATTATTATTATTATTATTATTTTTTTTTTTAAAGCACAAATGCAATATTTTCATGCAAAATTAAAACTGATAAACCCATATAAAATATTATTTATTGAACAATAATAGCTATTATAAACTTTGTATTTAATATATATATTATTAAAAACGTTGTAAGTTTTATCTGTAATTTGAGTTGAAAAAATCCTCAAGATATTGTTTGATAAGTGCGATCTTGTAATCCTTGAAAACCCAAAAGTAGTGCCTGAAAAGTCCTGGAATTTCTGTTCCCGGTATCTGTACGAGTCCTGTTAAAAGATGAACTGTTTTATTTGTTTTACCTGCATGTCAATTATGAAATATTAGCTATTAAAAGTATTAAACACTAACTTAAAATCTCAATGGGGGGTTTCAGAAAATATCATCAGCTGACAAAAACAGCTTAGGACTTTGTTTTGTCTTTATGCAAATGCTAGAAAGGCTGTTTGTGAGCATGTGGTTGTTGTTTTTAAATCCTTATCTAGTAGTACAGTAGGAGATGGGTCGGCCTGAAGGGTTTAGGAGCCTGCTGGGAATCGCCCTGTTATATGTGACGCAGTACAACATGTTTGTTGTGAGATCTGAGTGTTATTCCTACAGATGTCAGGTAAACCCTCATGTTTGTGAAATTGTCTTTCTATATAATATCATTATGAGTCTTGATGTCACGGGGCCTTTTAAGGTCAAATTCAGTCCTCTAGTTTTATCATTTTTAGTATTATGTGTGGATTCCTTTGATCTGGGTGTTTGCAGAGAGCTGGTAAGTTCTTGAGAAAAGATTATTAGTGTTCTTTAGGTGGCATCCATGTGTTCAATAATGTGCTCATGATTTCAAGATTATGTGGTTGTTGTATAGCAACATTTTCCAATGTGTACGGATATGAAACGTTTAGACCTTTTAGATGTTGTATTAAACCCTCTGGTGCTCTTAAGTCATTTTTGACGGACAAATGTTACTTTAAAAAAAAAATCTGAATGGTAAGAAACTTGGTAAAGGTTTTGGCACTTGCTATTGTTGTGGCCAATTCTCTATCTTTGGTTCAGGTCTTCAATGTCTGAAGAAATCTTTCAGAGTCGAAGTTTCAGGTCCCAGAAGAATAAACTTTATTGTACAAACAACAAAGTGAGACGCCGGCTGGCCATCCGGACATCTAATTTTACAATGGTTTTCTTTCAGATCTTATACCTTTTTTCTCATCCCTTGGTGTCCAATTTCCTCACTTGGTGTCCAATTAGCGTTAACATAGTTATCTTTTTCTCTTTGCTCCTCCTCGTCACGTCGCCACGATTAGAAACACCTGCATTAATGTCCAATTTCTATTGGTGGCCATACTGGTGCATGCGCTTTTTTAAATATGATTTCATATATGTTTTTTGGGGTACTTTTCCACTCTTGTCCTTAGACTACCTTTCACCCAGTTTTTATCCTGTCCTCACACAACCTTTTCCTTCCCATCATTTTGTCCCCTGTTGACCTGTTCTCTCTGTTTCCCATGATTTTAGGCCTCCCATATTTTAGGCCTAGTATCCCTAATATTCATGCATTTAGATTGGACTCATATATGAGACAAAGGAAATTCTCCAACACTATGTGAACAAAAAAAAATCATGGGCATGATTTGTGTACAGGTTAAATGGTCCTGAATTAAATAGTCACACTTGTGCTCCTCTCATTGGAAATGAATGGGAGACGAATGTCCTCTAGTGGAAGCGTTTGGTACTGCGGCCGACACACTCACTGAAAGCTCTTTTTTTGTTGTTGTTGAGAAATCAAACTCAAATTTGCTCAAACTCGTTTAGATTTATGGCTTTGGTTTTCTTGCAGTTTTAGAGTAAAATGTGTTTTTGAAAATACGGTACCAGTCAAAAGTTTGGAAACATTACTATTTTTAATGTTTTTGAAAGAAGTCTCTTATGCTCATCAAGCCTGCAGTTAAAAAAAAAGAAAAGGAAAAAAAAAACAGTAATATTATGAAATACATTACATTATTACATATTATTACTCTTTTTTTTAATATACTTTAAAACGAATTTATTTTTGTAAATAAACAGCAAGTACTCCAGTCTTTGGTGTCTTATGATCCTTCAGAAATCATTCTAATATGATGATTTGATACTCAGTTATTATCAATGATGGAAACAGTTGTGCTGTTTAATATATTTTTTTGGAATACTTTTTTCAGGATTCATTGATGAGTAAAACGTTAACAGCATTTATTCATTAAAACAGCATTTATTCAAAATAAAAACATTTCTAACAATATAAATCGTTACCATCACCTTTTATCAATTTAACGCATCCTTGTTGAATTAAAGTACTAATTTCTTAAAAAAAAAAAAAAGTTATTGTTCCCAAACTTTTGAACGGTAGTGTATATTGTTACAAAAGATTTCTATTCTAAATAAATACAGTTCTTTTAAACTTTTTATTCATCAAATAATCCTGAAAAAAGTATCTCGGGTTATAAAAAAAATATTAAGCAGCACAACTGTTTCCAACATTGATCATAAATCATCATATTAGAATGATTTCTGAAGGATCATAAGACACCAAAGACTGGAGTACTTGCTGATGAAAATTCAGCTTTGCATCACAAAAATAAATTACATTTTAAAGTATATTAAAAAAGAGAACCATTATTTTAAATTGTAATAATATTTCATAATATTACTGTTTTTTTTTATTATTTTTTTTTATTAATTTTTAATTTTTTAACTGCAGGCTTGATGAGCATAAGAGACTTTTTTCAAAAACATTAAAAATAGTAACGTTTCCAAACTTTTGACTGGTACTGTATATATCTCATATAAAAATTTAAAATCTTATTTTTGTGAATTTTTTTATAACAATAAATGCACAATTCTAACTTTAAAGTTCCCTTTTTTAAAAACTTTTTTCACTTCAGCAATAATGAAATTCAGCACTTAAAAAGTGATCAAACTTAAGTCTGTGCTTTAAAGCAAAAAAAAAGTGCTCAAAAAGTGAGTAAATGGATTATAAATACAGCGTAAAAAGAGGAGCAAAACTCGAGAGCACGCAGATGTGAATTTGAGAACTTGTACAATAAATATTCGTACTTGTACACGTGAACATTTACACTCGCAGCTCCAGTGTGAAAACCTGTAAAAATAACAATCTGAAGTTGAATGTTGAGATTTGCACTCGCAGACAATAGTCACACACCCGTGTTCTCAATCTGAAGCTGCAGACGAGTAGTGTCAAATGTGGAAAGTGCCATTCACAGAAATACAATGACAGACACAAACTTGTACTATATATTTGCACTTATTCATACATTCACATTCGCAGCACAACCTCAATCAGGCTCTTGCAACTTCTCAAATCTGTCACTGTCAAATCTGGGAGCTGTGAGTGTAAATGTTCACGTACAAGTACGAATATTTTCTGTACAAGTTCTCAAATTCACATCTACATGCTCTCGAGTTTTGCTACTCTTTTACCTTCATAAAATATAATGTAGTACCATAAAATCTCCTAAAATACAAAATATTAAAAAAAGGGGGGTAAAAAGAATAACAACCAGGAATTTAAATGTTGACATTTTGGATGAGACCGAGGAGGAGCCTCGAGCGTTTTAGTGACTGGAGAACACAAGCGGTGAGTTAACCTCCAGCATTTACATATTACATACAGAATTATGTACAATTTTCCATATGAAGTTGTCTAAGTAAATCCTTTTAATTATTTTTAGAGATAAACTGCACTGCTGAGGAGAGATTGAGAAGAGGGCAGTAAGTTCACTGGTTTCCTTCATTGTGTCAATCTCTTTTTTAGAGACGGTTCCACCTTGATTTCAGTGTGATGTTCATCTCTCTCTTTCTGTCTCTTGTAGATGAAGGTGTTTTTGGTGGTTCTTCTCCCAGTTGTATTGAGCAGTGACTGTAAATTCATGCCATTCGACTGTTCTGATGTCTATAACTCAGGAGAAACAGTCAGTGGGATTTACTCCATCTATCCAGCAGGAGACGTTCCCGTCTGGGTTCTTCTGAGATGATTCTCCTCTTCATCAATCTTCAATAAGATCCTACAGTGAATGCAACAGAACTTATTCAGCTAGATGAGCTATTTGGATGTTAAGCTAAGAAGCCAGGTCTTTGGTCTGAAGACGCACTCTTGAAAATGAAGGCTCTTTATTGGCATTGATGGTCCTTTAAAGAACTTTTAACATTTTTTTCTATCACACAAAAGGTTCTTTGTAGTGGAAAAGGGTTCTTTAGATTATTAAAATAATCTTCACACTAAGAAAAAATGGTTTAGTGAAAAAAACTTTGATTTAAAGAGTGTAGTGTTTGAAAGCATCAGCCGATGGTATGTTGGACAGTTTGTTCATCCGGAAAAGCTGTTCATCCTTTACATCGCTTTTGCACACTTTTGTCTTGGATGTTTTCCCATGTTGCTTTGCATAATTCCCAGTCATTAACACTGATCTCCACTACAGCTTCCTTCATATTTGTCATTTGAGTGTTTCATTGGTCTTATTTTTACAACAGGATCATTAATTATGATTCATATACATATCACCATACTTTCACATTTTGGATGTTTCCTAAATATGAAAATAGCTGGTAGAGGATTTTTTCAAGATTGCCACAAACACACTTTGATAAGAACAAATGGAGGAGGAGCTTCGTCCTCGTTGGTTTGTTTTTTGACAGATTCTTCGTCTGTCTGAGATTATAACGCTGCCTGCAATTATGTTCAAAACTTGCAAACTTCAGCACTTGTGTATATATTCCAAACACTGCAAAATATTCCAACATGCTTCCCTGCAGAAGAACAACCAAGGTACAGTACAGGCCAAAAGTTTGGAAGCATTACTATTTTTAATGCAGCTCATCAAGCCTGCATTTATTTGATCAAAAATGCAGATTTTTTTAAAAAAAATATTGTGATATATTATTACAATTTAAAATAATTGGTTTTCAATTTATTATACTTAAAATTATCATTTATTCCTGTGATGCAAAGCTGAATTTTCAGGATCATTACTCCAGTCTATCACATGATCCTTTAGAAATCATTCTAATATGATGATTCATTATGAGTGTTGGACACAGTTCTGCTGCTTAATATATTTGATGAATAAAAGGTTAAAGAGAACTGCAAAAATAATATAAATCTTCTTTACTATCACTTTTAATCAATTTAACATCCTTGCTGAATAAAAGTATTGATTTATTTCAAAAGAAAGAAAAAAGTTACTGACCCCAAATGACTGACCAGTCGTGTATATTGCTGTTACAAAAGATTTCTATTTTTAAAACATTTGCTTCTTTTTATTTATTTTAATTTTTTTAATTTTTATTCATCAAAGTATCCTAAAAAAGCATCACAGGTTATGAAAAAATATTAAGCAGCAGAACTGTTTCCAACTTTGATAATGAATCATCATATTAGAATGATTTCTAAAGGATCATGTGATAGACTGGAGTAATGATCCTGAAAATTCAGCTTTGCATCACAGAAATAAATGATAATTTAAAGTATAATAAATTGAAAACCAATTATTTTAAATTGTAATATATCACAATATTACTTTTTTTGTTTCTGTATTTTTGATCAAATAAACATGGAAGCTTGTTTCCGCCACATAATAAAACATTTTAAAAGATAATTGCGACCTTTTTATCTCACAATTGCGAGTTTACATCTCGCAATTCTGACTTTATTTCTCAGAATTGCGAGATATAAAGTCAGAATTGCGTAAAATAAAGTCGCAATTGCGTGTTATAAAGTCAGAATTGTGAGATATAAAGTCAGAATTGCGTGAAATAAAGTCACAATTGCGTGTTATAAAGTCAGAATTGCGAGATATGAAGTCGCAATTGTGTCTTATAAAGTCAGAATTCTGACTTTTTTTCTCGCAATTGCGACTTTATATCACGCAATTCTGACTATATCTCGCAATTCTGACTTTATAACACGCAATTGCGACTTTATATCTCGCAATTCTGACTTTATAACACGCAATTCTGACTTTATATCTCGCAATTCTGAGAAATAAAGTCAGAATTGCGAGATGTAAACTCGCAATTGTGAGATAAAAAGTCGCAATTATCTTTTAAAATGTTTTATTCTGTGGCAGAAACAAGCTTCCATAAATAAATGCAGGCTTGATGAGCAGAAGAAACTTCTTTCAAAAACATTAACAATAGTAATGTTTCCAAACTTCTGGCCTGTACTGTAAGTCACCAAATCAGAGATTAGGAAGTGTGTAAGAGTGAAAGATTCTGATCGCCTGAAGTCCTGTGATTATATTCAACGTTCAACATTCGAATGAAATTGATTTTAAATGTCATGTTTGAGTGTTTCCATGGTCTTTCACCTAGTAAATCCTCTTCCAGTAAAACTGACTCATGCATGTTTGACCTCTTTAGGTCACAGGCCTCTAACTCAGTTAATCTGTGATCTTTTGTTTGTGTGGTTTTGAGTATTTATGGAAAGTTTAAATTAGTTATTGAGGAACAATTATTAATGTTCTGTTGGTGGACTCCACGATGTTAAGATTATTTGTGAAGATTGGCTGTATTTAGGAACATTTATCTGTGCACATCGATGGTTTATAAATCATTAACAGGAACTGGGAATTCCCATGCTTTCACATTTTGGATGATTCTTAAATTTGCAAAAAGAATGTTTTCCCAACATTGCTTCAAATGGATTTTGCCACTGAGGAGGAGCCTGAACATCAGATATTTAAAGGAGAGTTTGTATCGTCTCCAACTGGAAAACACAGACGGTGAGTTGCTGGTTTGCTCTCCAAAGCTTCTCTGGACATTCAGAAGTTTATATTATTCTATACAAATTGTCTGAGTAAAGAATTATTTCTATCTTTTTTTAAAAGAAACAAACATCTCTGCTGTGATCTACTGAGGACAGATTGAGAAGATGGCAGTAAGTTTATCTGTTTACTTTTTGTCAGTCACATTCTTTAAGATGGTTTCCACCTTCATTTCAGACTGATATTCACCTCATTCTCTCTCTTGTGCAGATGTTATTGTTGGCGGCTCTTATCCCTGTTTTATTGGGCTGTGAGTGCGATCATGTAGACAAGCCGGTCGACTGTTCTGATGTCTATAAATCAGGAGAAACAGTCAGTGGGATTTACTCCATCTATCCAGCAGGAGACGTTCCTGTCTGGGTTTACTGTCACATGGTCTCAGATGGGAAAGATGAAGACAACGGAGGATGGACGGTACGAATGTGACTTTAGATCATCAAACACACATCAGAACATACATTATGAATCATATATTCTATATAAACCCATCACAGGTGTTTCAGAGGAGAATGGACGGCAGTGTGAATTTCTATCGGCCGTGGAATCAGTACAAGAGAGGATTCGGGAATGTGGAGAGCGAATACTGGCTGGGTAAGATCTCACAGCGTGTGTCCGTTTGTGTGGATGATCATGTGTTTGGTTGAACATGTTCTTCATGTGTGTGTGTGTGTGTGTGTGAACAGGGCTGGAGAACATCTACCAGCTGACACGTAACAGAAAGTACATGCTGAGAGTGGATCTGGAGGACTTCACTGGAAGGAAGGGTTTTGCTCTGTACTCGTCCTTCTCTGTGGATTGTGAATGTGTCGGATATCAGCTGCATGTTTCAGGGTTCACTGATGGAGGAGCAGGTAGGACACTTTCATTCATTCTCATGAAAACTCATTCTAGTTGAGTTATTGTTCTTAATGATGCTTTAACTCTCTGCAGGCGACTCTTTATCTGGCCATAATGGATACAAGTTCTCAACCTTTGACAAGGACCAAGACGCTTCAGATACTAACTGTGCCAAACAGTATCTCGGGGCATTTTGGCACTCAGCCTGTCACAATACAAACCCCAACGGTGTGTATTTATGGGGGGAAGATCCCACTCATTATGCCATTGGTGTTGTTTGGTCCAGCTGGAAGAATTATGCTGTCAGTATGAAATCCATCAGCATGAAGATCAAACGTGTGTCTTAGAAACATTACAGTGCTTCTGAAGGGGAAACATTGGACTTTTAATCTTTTTTATGACATTTTAAGATTTTGTGTAACTGAGCAATATTTTAAATATATGTTGGCTGCTGGGATTAAAGTTCTCCGTCACTACGATGGATTTCCGTTAATTGCAGGGTTCCCGTCTGTCCTTAATGTCTTAAATTCACTTTTCATAATTTTAAGGCCGTAAATAGGCTTTCATTTCTCAAATAGTGTAATAAATGTCTTAATTTTAGTTTGAATAGGTTTTAAATTAAGGAAAGACGAGGTGTATTCACCCTGCTGAGGGGGATGTGATCAAAGCCTGGAGTGGAGCAAAAGCACGTTCCTCTCTCCACTCTAAGCACTCTGTAATCACTTCGCTCATGATCCACTCCGGGTTTTCAATCACCGCTCACGGAAAAACTGCTCCGTGTTCACTCAATTAATCTTGCGCCCGTTTCACACATACTCCGTGTGCAGTGCGTATGCGGTGCAGGAACAGCGCGCGCTATAGTGCTTTCACATATGCTGCGTTTGCAGTGTGAAACTGATCCACGGCTGTACCACAAACACATACTCACTATTTGTATTTCAAATCCAGAAGTTATCAGCAACTTTTATTTAAAAAAAAGTTGTCAGCATTGCGATTCTCTTTGTACATATATACACTTTTTAATAGACGTTTAAACACAACTTAAACAACGCATTATTCAGTGATACTTCTATATAGATTTATATAGGCTATTCAGTGGCGCAAAAAGTGGGTATGCGCTATATGCGGCGCATGGGGGCGCCAATGCGATAAAAAAAAAAAAAATCAAAGAAGCAAAAATTCTAAATCATTTCTGCATTTCCTCAATGTTATATAACATTTTGGAGGACTAACAGGCTGGAGTAGGTGCCCTCATGGTGTGTGTGTGTGTGTGTGTGTGTGTGTGTGTGTGTGTGTGTGTGTGTGTGTGTGTGTGTGTGTGTGTGTGTGTGTGTGTGTGTGTGTGTGTGTGTGTGTGTGTGTGTGTGTGTGTGTGTGTGTGTGTGTTCATCTGAGCCTCATTGGTCTGTCACTGATCGTCAATGTCAGAATATTTGAGATGACCAATCAAATCAAAGTAGGCGGGCTTTATGTTCACAGAAGCTGCTGAGCGACGCTTCAGTTTATGGTCAAGTGCGAGATAAGATGTAAGTAGCTAAACTAAACATTTCATATTTGAGGTCATATTTGAGTTTTTTTTTTTTTTCATAAATGTTAAACGAATAACACAAATAATCAGGCAAACTAATAAACTTTTGTCTAATTTCGCCAATTTGAACTGAAAATAGGCCTATGTAAAGTGACGCATGTAATTGTAATAATGAGTTTACTGTCATCGTGAGGTGATAAGAAAAATGAACAAAGCCCTTTTCATCTTGTTAGGCACAAGATTAATAATGAATGTGTACATATTGATAATTAATATAGTACAATTTGTAGCCTTCAGCAAATAATAAAAAAAGCTCAGTTTTAGGAGGGGAAGAGACAGGGCAAGATGAGGAGACTAAGAAAAATGAGGAGAGAGAAGGTATTGACAAATAATCTACTGCCCGCTAACATGGTTTTAAAGCTATTTCTTATACTTTTTTTGCCCTTCAAACATCTTGAAATGCACATCAGAGAAATAAAAAATTGAACTCCCTAACAACCTCAAATTTAGGACCTCAAATTTAGGGGGGACGCCAAAATTGTTGCTACATGCCCCTCTAACACTGGGTAGTTGCGCCCCTGAGGCTATTAAGTTGCTCAAGCAAGTGGTAAAATATTTAACCATGTAGCCTACTTATATTAAAATCACAAACATTTTAAATTAAAACTTAAAATTGACCAAAACATCCGACTCTAGTTACTTTTCTTTTGTATTTAAATTTTAATACAATAAATCTTCACAAAGAACTTGTTTTTCCACCTCCACGAATGAGACGAGTGTCGTTCATTACGTCGCCTTGTTGAGGTGAATTGTAGTTTTCCTTGCTTTACCCCGGTCTTAAAGTAAAAAAAGATGACTGTGAAAAAGTAGAATTAAATTAAATACATTTATGGTAAGATTACTACATTTTATTTAATTAAACACATTTATGGTGAAATTACTACATTTTCAGGTCAATCTGTGTTCATTTTGACCACGAACCATGAGCTGTCACTTTAAGTCAGCGCGTGCAGCACAGCAGAAATAGACTCGGTGTGGAAACGATCGCTGCACTGCTGTATACGCACCGCACCTGGAACGGATCGACCGCGTGCAGTGTGAAAGCTCTAACCTGTTAACATGGGTACGGAAAAAAATACGCACCGCATACGCACTGCAAATGGAGTATGTGAAACGGGCGTTATTTTTGGAGAAGTGCATGTCTGGCTACAGCTGAGCGCTGAGGTAGAACTATATTTCAGTTACCATGGACACACTTATAATGCAGGAAGGCTCCGATGTATCGGAGATCGATAAAAGTGTAAAAAATAAATGGAGATGGGCTTGGCTTAGCGAAATGGGGGAGAATGGCAAGCCTTTTAGTTCGTGGGCTAAAAAAAATCAAACAGCCAGGTACGTGTCTTTGCACAGTATGTCACTTCAATATGGCAATAATGGCAAAAAAAAGTGCTAGCTCGCCATCAATCAGAAGCTAGTCACAATGCTGCCGTTCGTGCTCTACAGTACACATGCTCCCTGCCTGGTTTTCATAGATTAAAATAGCTTTTAAAATACGCAAACTGGCAATATTAAAGCGGTTTAAAACGTCTCCCCTTAAAACGCTATAGTCTCGACTATTTAAAAAGTAAAAGGAATATGACTTGGCCTAAAAAAAAAAAATCAGTCCGAAGAATTTTTTTCACTTTAATCCCTGTGGCTGTTGGTGTTGCACATTTTATTTTGATAATTTCTAATGTTATGATTTCACTATAGTGTTACTAATTATTAGGCCTCTCTTCAAAAACTTTCAGTAAACTTATACAGTGAATGCCCTTTTCTTTAAATAGAACCCAAAACTAGACATATGTGACAGACCTGTTGGTTGAGTGTGGCTAAAAGGCCGGGGTTTTAGTCTGAAGTAGTGTTCGGATAAATCACAGATTGGATAACATTTACCTTTTCAACAGATGGTGTGTTGAAAACAGTTTGTCTGTGCAAAAGAAAAGTCAGGTAGTTAGAAGGTATGTAGAGAGCGCTGCAAAATTTTCCTGAAAGTTTGTGCTGGTGAACCCTTTTAAATGACCCAAACATCTTAATTTTGGCCATTTAGTTTCAAATAACACCATGTCTGTTCATTTAGTTGGGTAATAGCGTCTGAGGCCAGTCCAGAAGTGATGAACTGAACAGCCAATGAACAGAAGTCTAATATAACAGTCTTGACACTCCTGGCGGGTTGAGATACTTTTAACATCAAGACTGCTGTTTTTTGTCTCGAAGACAGTGATGACCCAAGATGAATGATCTTGTCCTCAAAACTCTTCTGGATCCTCATGTTGTAGTGTTATAGTTATAGTATTTTGTCACAAAGTGGTCGTTCAACCATGTTGATTTATGTCGTCACACATGTGATGGAGTAATTAACTTCTGAGATTGAATTAATGTGAGATGTTTTGCAATAAATTACGGACATGGCATCTGAATGTTAGTTTGCTTATTTTGCTCAAGATAAGGAATTATTATCCACGTCATGCAAACTAGAAACTGCTTCTAACCACATGTCGAGAGCTGTCGCTCCAAACACACAACTTTGCGATGTTCTGTGTGAATTAAAGTGATTTGATATCTCATGTTTGTTGTCATTTGAGTTTTTCAGTGGTCTTATTTGTACAGCTGTGAAATTAATGATCATACACATCTTTGAAATCAGACAAGTACTCTGCTTCATATAGCATCAGGGAATCACCGTACCGTAACATTTTGGATGTTTCCTAAATGTGAAAACAGCTGCTGGAGGATTTTTCCAAGATTGCCAGAAACGGACTTAGACACTAACACACAGACGAGGAGCTCGAAAATCAGATATTTAAGGACTGTTTGTGCCATCAAAGACTGAAGAACACAAACGGTGAGTTACTGTTTTATTCTCCAACATTTAACATAGACAGTCTGGGCATTCAGAAGTTCTTACAATGTTTAACACATTTTTAGATAAATGTATCTTTGCTGTGAAACTGCTGAGGAGAGATTGAGAAGATGGCAGCAAGTTCATTGGTTTCCTTCATTGTGTCAATCACATTTTTAGAGATGGTTCCACCTTGATTTCAGTGTGATGTTCATCTCTCTCTTTCCGTCTCTTGTAGATGAAGGTGTTTTTGGCGGTTCTTCTCCCGGTTGTATTGAGCAGTGACTGTAAATTCATGTCATTCGACTGTTCTGATGTCTATAACTCAGGAGAAACAGTCAGTGGGATTTACTCCATCTATCCAGCAGGAGACGTTCCTGTCTGGGTTTACTGTCACATGGTCTCAGATGGGAAAGATGAAGACAACGGAGGATGGACGGTACGAATGTGACTTTAGATCATCAAACACACATCAGAACATACATTATGAATCATATATTCTATATAAACCCATCACAGGTGTTTCAGAGGAGAATGGACGGCAGTGTGAATTTCTATCGGCCGTGGAATCAGTACAAGAGAGGATTCGGGAATGTGGAGAGCGAATACTGGCTGGGTAAGATGCGTTGTTTTTGTTATCTAAATATCTGGAGTAAATTCACTGCAGTTTTCAGTCTTTAGTATCACACTGTCAAGTCTAAGGACTTTTAAGCTGTTTTGAACATTTTAATGAATAGGTAAGATTTAAAAAAAAGTTTCAACATGAATCAATATTAAATGTCAACACTTACTGTATTGTGGTGATAAGCTGTGTAATCAGTGGTATGACTCTTAATGTCCGCGTAGTTTGAACTTGTTCATTTGTCTTGGCTCAAAGCTGTTTGCTAGAAACTGTTTTTCTTTGCGGAAGCTTTACAAGTGGGCTAATTTTTCATATCCAATTATTTACATATGTGTTGAGTAGGCATATAATAAACGCACAGTCAGCCAGTTGTTATCACAAAAAATAAGCCCCTTCAGGATGTTAAAGACCTCTACACTTCAGGTCGATGTCCTAATCAAGATGTCAGAGTTTATTTTGCGATTACTACTAACTTCAAAATTCAGAATGTCTCATCTGTGGCAAGAGAGTATTGTTAGTGAATATAATCTATTAACATCAAATAACCACTTTTGGTCAGTGATGAGATTACTGATTTATTCTACTTTATGCTGTTGAAAATCACCTGATTATCTTTGTTTCTGGCTTTATTTGCAACAAATTATGGGTTTTGGTAAAAACTGTTACAAAAACCACAAACTCGCAAAAAAAGCCAAGAGTAAAACTGCCCAACTACAGGACATACTGATCACCATAATGGTGACCAAACATTTTCAATAATTCGTCAACATCTAAAACCTCTGTTAATTCTCAATAAGAACTTCTGTAGATGTATGACATAAAGTCAGTCTGGTTAGTAATAAGTGAAGCTGGTAATGCTGTTTGTGTAGTTGTTTAATCCTCCTCTGCTGAGAACTTGAGAGATTTAATGTCTTCTTTCAATCTTCTGTTGATTTCATCTAAGGCAGTGGCTGGAAGTCAGTTGTAGTTCTTGTGTTTCTCTTTTTTTTGTTCTTGTTCTCTTTCATTCAGTGATTCTGCTTGTTAACAGCAGGTGTTTGTCACCAATTCTCAATCATCACTTAATTAATCACTTAAGTATCTCATTAACTTTAACACTGATTCAGAGTTATATTTTAACTCTCTGTACAGAGGGACCAAATGTACTCTGAGCAGAGTTAATTTAACAATGGGAATTTAGCTGTGTAAGCTATAAGCTATGTGAGCGCATGGAAAACAGAATCCTTACAGGACTTGTTTATTAGTGACAGTAGTCTTTAAGTGTTAATAAGAGTATAATCTTGCTTCAGTTCCTACTTCAAATAAGTAAATTGTGATGTTCTCTTTACAATAAAAAAAAACTGTATAACCTATATATATATATATATATATATTAGGGCTGTCAATCGATTAAAATTTTTAATCGCGATTAATCGCATGATTGTCATGAGTTAACTCGCGATTAATCGCACTTTTTTTTATTTGTTCTAAATGTACCTTAAATTAATACTTTTTCAAGTTTGTAATACTCTAATCAACGTGGGCATGGATAAATATAGATGCTTTATGCAAATGTATGTTTATTATTGAAACCATAGTCAATATAGAGCATAAGGACGAGACATGTTTCAAAGGTCATAGATGTTTTTCAAAGAACTTGTTCATGTCTATTAGACATATGTAGAAAGAACAAAAAAAAATGCCAGGTTACTCTTTCTTTGTACTGAGCAATTTACTAACACAAACATGTTTAGATTTTTGCATGACAGGGCAGCTCTTCTGAAAATGCTAAATGTACATTTATTATTACATTGTAGTTTGTCTCTCTCTGTGTCCATTTTGATGAAGCTAAATTCTCAATAAAACTGTTTTCATTGGTATATTTGACTGTTTCTGTTGTCAAACAACGGAATGAATTTTAAATGGTGACTGAAACGCGACCCATTAAGACATAACCAGCTCTCCCTTCCAAGATGTTAAGTTAATCTGCACAACAATTCTGATAATCGAGCCGTCGTCTGGTGAAATCAAATTCACATAAGATAAAGACAATATCTGTGCTCTGATTTCGGCTATACTTGTAAAATTAGTGAAGCAACATAATATCTGTGCTTAACTGAATTAAAGCGCTGCTCCTCCGCGCGAGACGCAGAGAGAGAGAGAGAGAGCGCGAGCGAGAGTGCGCGCGCGGGCTGAGAGAGCAGTACCGGCGGTACCGGTAGATTCTCAGAAACTAAACAAGGTTTGGGCGCTTTGTTGAAGGGAAAAAAATCGCTAAAGGCGTCTGCAATATCGCTAAGTTGGCAACACTGTGTATCTCCATTTCTCCAACTAGAGGTTGGGCCACGGGTCAAACAGAAAATACGCGCTGCGTTAATCGCACGTTAAAAAAATTAGTGCCGTTAATATGATTTTGCGTTAACGCGTTATTAACGCGTTAACTTTGACAGCCCTAATATATATATATATATATATATATATATATATTAGGGGTGTAATGGTTAAAAAAATTCATGGTTCGGTTCGATACGATACACTGGTGTCACGGTTCAGTATGTTTTCGATACAGCAAAAAGAAAGAAATGCCAGAGAAATTTCTTAGATTTTTTTATTTATTTAATAAAAAAAAAAAAAAAAACTAACATCATAAAGTATGATCAGTTTTTTACTTTGAGCAATGATGGAGCTATACTTGACTCTTCTTAGGAGCATATAAAACAAAAACAGCTCCTTGCTCCTTGAAAAAAATGAAATGTAATATTGTACTAGTTATAAACAAAGGTTTATTTTATTTCAGATTAACATTTGAGGGCAGAAATTGTATTCATAATGTCGAAATAAAACCGACGTAACGTTACTTGAAAGCATTGTAGCCTACTATTCTTGCCAAACTTCCATGGTTACAGTTAGTTTTACTATAGTAAAGTAAATCCATGGTGAATGTTGCTGATCTGTGGACACTGGATAGTTCATTCATGGCACAAAGTTTCTTCCTGGTTTCCACGTCAGTGCTGTTTGATCCGTTAATAACGGAGAAATGTGAATGCTTCTCACTAGATCTCGCAGCAATGTTATTACTTCCGTGGCGAATTCAAATGCTTTCTTTACTGGATCTCTTAGCGCTGTGTAGTAACGGTGTCGCTTGATCTAGATTGGCTCACGCTGCATTGGTCCAAACTGATAAATGGTCCGTGAAGCACAAAATAACGAGTAGCGCAGTTTCGTTCCGCTTTCATTACATTTGCCATTTGATGTTGGCCAATGTTGTGGTCGTGCCAGCGTCTCTTACATTATGAGTGCGCTTGCCATAACTACATTTTGGTCGGCAGGAAAAATTATCCAACAAACCGTTCGGTTTGTAATGCGTACCGAACCGAAAGCCTCGTACCGAACGGTTCAATACGTATATAATATACAGTCGTGCTCAGAATTAATCATACCCCTGGTAAATATGATCAAAAATGGCTGTAAAAAATAAATCTGCATCGTTTATCCTTTTGATCTTTCATTAAAAAAATTTGGCAAAAATCTAACCTTTCATTGAAGTAAAAGAATTGAAAGTGGGGAGGAAATCACATTATGAAATTAATGTTTTTCTCCAAAACACGTTGGCCACAATTATTCACACCCTTAGAATTTTTTTAGGAATAAAATATCTCTGAAGTATATTCTCATTAATATTTACCTTTTTTAGCACACCAGGGTGACTAGGAACATGAAATTGTCCAGCTATGACTTCTTGTTTCACAGGAGTTTAAATATGAGGAAACACAAAGGCCAAATTCCCTTGCTCATCCATCACAATGAGTAAAACCAAAGAATATAGTTCTGATGTGCAGCAAAAGATTGTTGAGCATCACAAAATAGAGAGTGGCTGTAAGAAAATAGCTAAAGAATTGAAAATCCCTATTTTGACCATCAGGGCAATAATTAAGAAGTTCCAATCAACTAAAGATATTACGAATCCTCCTGGAAGAGGACGTGTGTCTATATTGTCTTAATGCACGGTGACGAGGAGAGTTTGAGTGGCCAAAGACTCTTTAATAATCACAGATGGAGAATTGCAGAGATTAGTTGAGTCTTGGGGTCAGAAAGCCTATAAAAAAAAAAAATCAAACAACCCCTACATCCCCACATGTTGTTTGGGAGGTTTTCAAGAAAAATTCTCCTCGCTCATCCAAAAACAAACTCCAGCATATTCAGTTGTCAGACACGACTGGAACTTCAAACGGCACAGGGTTCTGTGGTCAGATGAAACTAAAAAAAGAGCTTTTTGGCAGCAAACACACTAGATGGGTTTGGTGCACACAAGAATAAAAAGTACCCCATGTGTACAATTTAATATACCATTGGATCTTTAATGTTGTGGGCATATTTTTCTGCTGGAGGTCCTGGACTTCTTATTCAGATACATGGCATCGTGGATTCTATCAAATATCAACAGATAAAAAATCAAAACCTGACGCCTTCTGCTAGAAATCTTATAATGGGCCGTGGTTGGATCTTCCTTCAGGACAACGATCCAAAACAAACATCAAAATCAACACAAAAATGTGTTAGGGAGCACAAAATGAAGCTTGACCGTCCCAGTTCCCTGACCTGATGAGTGAAGTAAACTGAAGAGAAGAAGCACCAACATGGATCTGGGAATCTGAAGGATCTGGAGAGATTCTGTATGGAGGAATGGTCTCTGATCTCTTGTCAGTTGTTCCCCAAACTCATCAGGCATTATATAAGAAGACTCAGAGCAGTTATCTTGGCAAAAGGAGATTGCAAAAAGGTATTTAATAAAAGAGTATGAATAATTGTGGCCAACGTGTTTTGGAGAAAAACATTTATTTCATAATGTGATTTTCCCCCCCACTTTCAATTCGTTTACTTAAATTTTTTTAATGAAAGATCAAAAGGATAAACGATGCTGATTTAGACATTTTTTATCATATTTACCAGGGATATGATTAATTCTGAGCACGACTGTATATACACTCACCTAAAGGATTATTAGGAACACCTGTTCAATTTCTCATTAATGCAATTATCTAATCAACCAATCACATGGCAGTTGCTTCAATGCATTTAGGGGTGTGGTCCTGGTCAAGACAATCTCCTGAACTCCAAACTGAATGTCAGAATGGGAAAGAAAGGTGATTTAAGCAATTTTGAGCGTGGCATGGTTGTTGGTGCCAGACGGGCCGGTCTGAGTATTTCACAATCTGCTCAGTTACTGGGATTTTCACACACAACCATTTCTAGGGTTTACAAAGAATGGTGTGAAAAGGGAAAAACATCCAGTATGCGGCAGTCCTGTGGGCGAAAATGCCTTGTTGATGCTAGAGGTCAGAGGAGAATGGGCCGACTGATTCAAGCTGATAGAAGAGCAACTTTGACTGAAATAACCACTCGTTACAACCGAAGTATGCAGCAAAGCATTTGTGAAGCCACAACACGCACAACCTTGAGGCGGATGGGCTACAACAGCAGAAGACCCCACAGGGTACCACTCATCTCCACTACAAATAGGAAAAAGAGGCTACAATTTGCACGAGCTCACCAAAATTGGACAGTTGAAGACTGGAAAAATGTTGCCTGGTCTGATGATTCTCGATTTCTGTTGAGACATTCAGATGGTAGAGTCAGAATTTGGCGTAAACAGAATGAGAACATGGATCCATCATGCCTTGTTACCACTGTGCAGGCTGGTGGTGGTGGTGTAATGGTGTGGGGGATGTGTTCTTGGCACACTTTAAGCCCCTTAGTGCCAATTGGGCATAGTTTAAATGCCACGGCCTACCTGAGCATTGTTTCTGACCATGTCCATCCCTTTATGACCACCATGTACCCATCCTCTGATGGCTACTTCCAGCAGGATAATGCACCATGTCACAAAGCTCGAATCATTTCAAATTGGTTTCTTGAACATGACAATGAGTTCACTCTACTAAAATGGCCCCCACAGTCACCAGATCTCAACCCAATAGAGCATCTTTGGGATGTGGTGGAACGGGAGTTTCGTGCCCTGGATGTGCATCCCACAAATCTCCATCAACTGCAAGATGCTATCCTATCAATATGGGCCAACATTTCTAAAGAATGCTTTCAGCACCTTGTTGAATCAATGCCACATAGAATTAAGGCAGTTTTGAAGGCGAAAGTGGGTCAAATACAGTATTAGTATGGTGTTCCTAATAATCCTTTAGGTGAGTGAGTGTGTGTATATATATATATATATATATATATACACACAGTGGGGAGAACAAGTATTTGATACACTGCCGATTTTGCAGGTTTTCCCATTTACAAAGCATGTAGAAGTCTGTAATTTTTATCATAGGTACTCTTCAACTGTGAGTGACGGAATCTAAAACAAAAATCCAGAAAATCACATTGTATGATTTTTAAGTAATTAATTTGCATTTTATTGCATGACATAAGTATTTGATACATCAGAAAAGCAGAACTTAATATTTGGTACAGAAACCTTTGTTTGCAATTACAGAGATCATACGTTTCCTGTAGTTCTTGACCAGGTTTGCACACACTGCAGCAGGGATTTTGGCCCACTCCTCCATACAGACCTTCTCCAGATCCTTCAGGTTTCGGGGCTGTCGCTGGACAATACGGACTTCCAGCTCTCTCCAAAGATTTTCTATTGGGTTCGGGTCTGGAGACTGGCTAGGCCACTCCAGGACCTTGAGATGCTTCTTACGGAGCCACTCCTTAGTTGCCCTGGCTGTGTGTTTCGGGTCGTTGTGATGCTGGAAGACCCAGCCACGACCCATCTTCAATGCTCTTACTGAGGGAAGGAGGTTGTTGGCCAAGATCTCGCGATACATGGCCCCATCCATCCTCCCCTCAATACGGTGCAGTCGTCCTGTCACCTTTGCAGGAAAGCATCCCCAAAGAATGATGTTTCCACCTCCATGCTTCACGGTTGGGATGGTGTTCTTGGGGTTGTACTCATCCTTCTTCTTCCTCCAAACACGGCGAGTGGAGTTTAGACCAAAAAGCTCTATTTTTGTCTCATCAGACCACATGACCTTCTCCCATTCCTCCTCTGGATCATCCAGATGGTCATTGGCAAACTTCAGACGGGCCTGGACATGCGCTGGCTTGAGCAGGGGGACCTTGCGTGCGCTGCAGGATTTTAAAGTGTGTTACTAATGGTTTTCTTTGAGACTGTGGTCCCAGCTCTCTTCAGGTCATTGACCAGGTCCTGCCGTGTAGTTCTGGGCTGATCCCTCACCTTCCTCATGATCATTGATGCCCCACGAGGTGAGATCTTGCATGGTGCCTCAGACCGAGGGAGATTGACCGTCATCTTGAACTTCTTCCATTTTCTAGTAATTGCGCCAACAGTTGTTGCCTTCTCACCAAGCTGCTTGCCTATTGTCCTGTAGCCCATCCCAGCCTTGTGCAGGTCTACAATTTTATCCCTGATGTCCTTACACAGCTCTCTGGTCTTGGCCATTGTGGAGAGGTTGGAGTCTGTTTGATTGAGTGTGTGGACAGGTGTCTTTTATACAGGTAACGAGTTCAAACAGGTGCAGTTAATACAGGTAATGAGTGGAGAACAGGAGGGCTTCTTAAAGAAAAACTAACAGGTCTGTGAGAGCCGGAATTCTTACTAGTTGGTAGGTGATCAAATACTTATGTCATGCAATAAAATGCAAATTAATTATTTAAAAATCATACAATGTGATTTTGGGGATTTTTGTTTTAGATTCCGTCTCTCACAGTTGAAGTGTACCTATGATAAAAATTACAGACCTCTACATGCTTTGTAAGTAGGAAAACCTGCAAAATCGGCAGTGTATCAAATACTTGTTCTCCCCACTGTAGCTACAGTAACAAAGAATGCTCTCTGAACTTTGACTAACATTCTGTTTTAGTAATGTTCTCAAAACGTTAGCGCAAAAACATTATTTATACATCGCTTAAGGAACCTTTTCACCTAAAATGTTTTTATGCTAGATGTTCATCAAACGTTTTCTTTTAGATGTTACTACTTTTTTTTTTTTTATGCTCAGAGAACATTAAAAAGTAACATGCTCATGTTTGCAATTTTAATCAAATTGAATGTTCCCTTAACGTTTGCATAACCAAGAAACATTTTAAAAAAACTGGATTTTTTTTAATTGTTCAGAGAACATTAAATAAATATTGTTTTTATAACTTAATGGGAATATTAGCCAAACTTTCTCAAAACAATTTTTTGAGAAATACACCGTGTCCGCAAAAATCCACTGGATGCAGCAAAATGTGCTGTAAATTTTTTTTTTGATGCAAGACTTTTGCTGACAAATAAACAGGGATATCTGTGTTAAGAAAAACTTACACATTGTTTATTTACATATAGGGTTGTATTTATAGGGAAAGTAAATCAGTTTATGAGCAGTTGAACTGAATTTCTCCTTTACTTTATTGTGGAGATAAATCCACATCAACACAACATACATTTAATTGCTGGTGTTTATTGAAGTTTATTGTTGATTAGTTTCAGTTGTAGATTTAAAAGAAAATAAATTGATGAGATTACGCAAAACAACAGCCATATATCCAAAGTTACCATATATACCATAATTTACTAAGTTTCACAGTTAACAGAGGAAAGGAAATCCAAAACCTTAATTTTATTGTTTTGTTTTTTTTGTTTCTGAGAAACTCTAATGTTTCTTCAAATGTCTAAGACACGTCTGATCTTCATGCTGATGGATTTCATACCAACAGCATGACTGCTCTTCCAGTGGTACCAAACATTTCCAATGGCAAAAATGGTGGGATCTTCCCCCCATAAATACACACCGTTGGGGTTTGCATAGTGACAGGTATTGTACCAAAATGCCCCGAGATACTGTTTGGAACAGTTATTCTCCCAGGTGTCTTGGTCTTTGTCAAAGGTGGAGAACTTCTGTCCATTATGGTAGGTCAGAGAGTCGCCTGCAGAGAGGAGAAACATCATTGATGATATCAGGTGAACATTTACTCAACTGAGTGTGATTTCTTGAATGTGAATGAAAGTGTCTTACCTGCTCCTCCATCCTTGAACCCTGAAACATGCAGTTTATACCCATCAGTTTCACAATCCACAGAGAAGGACGAGTACAGAGCAAAACCCTTCCTTCCAGTGAAGTCCTCCAGATCCACTCTCAGCATGTACTTTCTGTTATGTGTCAGCTGGTACATGTTCTCCAGCCCTGTTCACACACACACATGAAGAACATGTTCAACCAAACACATGATCATCCACACAAACGGACACACGCTGTGAGATCTTACCCAGCCAGTATTCGCTCTCCACATTCCCGAATCCTCTCTTGTACTGATTCCACGGCCGATAGAAATTCACACTTCCGTCCATTCTCCTCTGAATCACCTGTGATGGGTTTATATAGAATATATGATTCATAATGTATGTTCTGATGTGTGTGTGATGATCTAAAGCAGGGAACGGCAACTGGCGGCCCGCGGGCCAAAACTGGCCCGCCAGCAATATTTTCTGGCCCGCCGGATTATTTTGGAAGTCCTAAATGCTGCACAAAACTCTTCCACTACTTGAGAAAAGCCGTAGTCGCGCGGCGATTTCACCGCCGCATACTGTGTGAAACGCCCATAGGGAATCATGCGGCGCGGGATTACATTTTAAAGTATAACTGTGCGTTCACACCGGACGCGAATAGCGCGTCAAATTCGCGCCTGCCGCGTCTAGATATACGCTTGACCACTTTGTGTCCATTCGCGCGTCAAAAGACGTTAGCGGTCAGAACTCTGGTGTACTTTGGACGGAGCGGGCGGTCTGACTGACAATAGCCCACTCGCACTCCCGACATCTTTTGACAGCGTATCCGCACTTAATTCTGACCACCTGTACATCCGCTCTGAGGAGCTGTTTGGTACTGAAACCATTGTCAGTCAACAACATTCTTTTTTTGCAAGGATGTTTGAAATAGTTCGGCAGAAAATAGCCTACTTCATTTCGTCAGTAGGGCAATATGATTTTCGTTTATGTTGCTTAGAAATTTGAGTGATAGGCTTTGTCCTATTTAATTTATGTTATTTATATTTCTTTTCTTTTTTTTCTGTGGCATTTTTTTTCTCTGCTGACAGCACAATGTTAAAATAGCCTACTATTTATATTGACACGAACACAATTTTTGTATAGCATTTATAATTATTATAGGCTACTTAATCTCCTCCTTTCCGTTAGAGACATTTGAATGTGAGATTATGGAAACGAGATCTAAATTTTGTGGACCCGTCAGGTCGGGAAATAAAGCGGGTGAACACCGAGTATATTTTAAGCAGTAGCTGAATAGAACCTTGTGGGAGCGGGACGGGGAAAAAAAACAGTCCCGCGCAGACCTCCTTAAACCTTAGGTGTGTATGTGTGTGTCCCCAAATAAATAATAATAAAAAAAAAAGGAATAAAGTTCAAAAGTCGGACTGTACGGAATGAGGCATGATTGCTATTCACACCTTTATTAAAATGGCTGTAATCTGTTACCACAATAGTACTTGATCTGTTTAAAATGATTTCCTTGATATATGCATAAGGTGTTAAATTAAAAATTAAAATAAAAATTTGTCTAATCCAGTAATTCATTTTTTTCTATTTTTGATCTGAGCACAATCAGAAAATCAGAAAATTCGTTTTTTCATTTCAGTTCAGGAAATAAATAATGGAAAACCAAGTCGTTTTTCATCTTTTTATTTTTATAAAATAAAAAGAGTATATATAAGAGTATTGAATTTGTATCCATAGGCCTACTCCGTGTAGCTGGCCCGCCATCTACTGGCTAAAAAAAATATTGGCCCGCGGCCAAAGTTACTTGCCGACCCCTGATCTAAAGTCACATTCATACCGTCCATGCTCCGTTGTCTTCATCTTTCCCATCTGAGATCATGTGACAGTAAACCCAGACAGGAACGTCTCCTGCTGGATAGATGGAGTAAATCTCACTGAGCTTTTGTCCTGCTTTATAAAGGTCAGAACAGTCGGCCGGCATTTCTCCATCCTGACTGCACCCGCTCACCAGAACAACAGAGAGAAGAACCTCCAAGAACACCATCAACTACATGAGACAGAGAGAAAGAGATGAACATGACACTGAAATAAAGCTGAATCCCTTTCTATGAACGTAGACTTATTGATGAACTTGCTACCATCTTCTCAGCCTCTCCTCAGTAGATCACAGCAGAGATTTGTTTTATCTAGACAAAAATAATAAAAAAAAAATTATATTATGTCCGTTTTCTTAAAGTATAAATGTCTGAAAGTTCTGTGAGGTAAATGAAGAATAAAACAGTAACTCACCGTTTGTGTTGTTCAGTCTAACACAAACACTCTTTATATATCTGTCAGATTCTCAGACTCCTCCTCTGTGTTAAAGAGGAAATTTACTTTACAATCACCTGCATTTTGGATGCAAATGAAAAAGGCATCTGTCATCCTTGATGGAAGTTAAACATGCGGTGACGGACACAATTGTATTTTATATATTTAGTAAATCTGACTATATCCGTGTGATTATCTACAATTTGTAGTTTGGATTAATTCCATCATGATTAATTATCATTTTGGGTGTAAATGTGGTCTCTCTCATAATCTATATTAGATTTAATGAATGTTCACTGTTTTGTTTGACATGCTGTGCTTACAGTGATTCAGCTATATTCTGAATACAGCTATATTCTTATTATGATTATTACACCTGAATTGAAGTCTATGGCAGCATATAAAAGTGTTTGGTTAGAAGTTGTGACATTGGCACATAGATAGAGCAGAGTCTGAACATTGACCATAGCAAATTTGGAAACTATCTCAAACCCTATACCGCCACCAATGGGTCAAATAAAGCACTCATGTTAATGCTAATATCTTATGAACCATACGTTTTTTTTGCATCTTATACAAATTTTGTCTAGTCTGCCTAAACGATGCTTAGTTTCGGAACAGCGCCAACTACTGGACACGAGATAAGAAAAAAAATGCTTTTTTTAAGAGTTGAGTTGAGTGATACCCAATTTTCATGTCGGCAATTTTGGGCACCACTCTTTTTGTACATAAAATGCTATATTTTGTGAATGCTTTGACTTATCATTGTTAAAGTTTGCATGTGTTATCGCTACAGTGCCCTGAAGGTGCCTGAGAAGGTTGGCGCCCACACCGCCTAGAGGAAAAAACACATAAATATATGTTTATAACTTTTGTTCTGACTGATCTTTTATGACCTAAACTTACATTTCTCTAGACAAAACTTGCCATGGTTTTCCATTTTGATTCATCGCTTTAACGTCTTTTTGCAAATTCTTTCTAGACTGTTTACCCGATTGGAATGAAACCACTGAAATAATAACCTGTGTGGTTAAGTTGTTAAGCTGTTAAGCTGTAACAAATTAGGAAACAAAACATTTTTGATTCTCTATGCCAAAAATTTTTTTGTCAAACCTTGGGAGTGCCATGTTTTGTAGTGCACAAAAATATAAATAGCTATAACTCTTAAACATCATAATATATATTCACAAAATTTGATGCACTTCCTGGAGGACAGTCCTCGGATCCGCCTTCTCAAGAGGCTGTGGGCGAGAGCGCCGGCTAGAGTGCCCCCTGGCGGCAGCCTTCTTAGACCTTGAGCGGCAAGGGAGATAATGCCTGAAAGCTGCTGATTGCTTTTTCAACTCCTGGAACCTGTCGAGGGCCGCATTAACGGCGTCGCCGAACAGGCCATCAATGAGGAAAGCCTTGTCCTTCTCCTTGATGCCCAAAAGATTAAGACACAGGTGCCACTCCGTAGTTACCAGGGCTGCAGTGGAGATGGCATGGGCCGTCTCCTTGGTAACCCGGAGAGACAGGTCTGCAGCTTTACACAGCTCGGCAATATCATCAACTGTAGGTCCCTCGCCCCTTTCAAGGTCTTTTAAAAGGTCTGCCTGGTAAGCCTGCAAGATAGCCATGGTATGCAGGCTTGTACCAGCCTGACCCGCTGCCATATAAGCTCTGCCCACCAAAGCAGATGTAGTATGGCAGGGTTTGGTGGGCAGCGGCGGGGCTTTTAGGGATGACACAATATCAGGGGAGAGGTAGCTGGCCAAAGCCTCTTCCACCCCAACATGACATCATGACTTTGCGTAAACATACACGCCACTTTCAAGTCAAGTGGCGTGTTATCTATACGCATTTTGAGCTATCCGCGTGTATGTCCACGCCGAAACGAACCGTCATCTTCCGCGTGTATAGACATGTGCCGGTATTCGGTAATGCGATAAATCGCGGTAATGAATATGCACGATATTGTTATCGCGGGCACTTCAAAATACCGTGAAAAATAATAGATCCGAATTTAGATTTTTAGAACGCGCATTATAGCTTATTTTCCATCAACCGCTTAAACAAACACTGCGTATATGCTGCGCGAAACACGTGCGCACTCTGATGTAAACAATCGCCACGTGTATAAGCATGCGGCCGGTGCGCACTTCTAGTCTAATGTAAACAGTCCTCACATGGAGAAGCAGCATGGTGGAAGGAGGAACGCCACCGCCTACAGTCTATGGCCGCCGCCGATCTATCCGGATCCATCCCGCTTCTAAAAGCAGAGCTGCCAACTCGACGCATTCAGCGCGAGACTCTTCACACGCTCACGCCACACATCCGTTTTCTCACGCAGAGAAAAATCGCGGAGCAAAGAGGACACGAAGACCGTCAAACAAGACAGAGCAGGTTACTTTTGATATGAAACAGGCGAACAATTGTGTCACAGAACGTTACATTTAAACTATTTAATGACCAGCAGCATGTTAGATGACTAAAACATATAGATAAAGAGGAGTATTTTGCTGAATATGTGCACTGCACTTTTTTACATATTTATTATATTTTTTACGTGTGTCATTACATAATTGTTATTATAATGAAAACCACATTATATTTGATTTAATTAGTTATTTGTAACCTTTAATAATACCAGCTGATAGGGCTCTATATATGGTTACATAGCATTATGTGAGATATTTTATTTTTCATGAGAAAAAAATAACATGTGGGCTATCTACTGTAGCCTTCCTAATATTTATCCAAAATTAGTCAATATTGAATCAAGATTTAAATCAAATCCCAAGTATTGAATTGAAATCGTTAAATTTGTGTTAAGCAATACAAACAGTAGCCTACCAGTCATTGTACCATGTAATCATTGTAACATGTTGTCACTAAACTTAATAAAATTCAGTTTATTTACCAAATGTTTTGACAATCACAATTACACCTTGTGATGCAAGTTTTATTTTATTTTTTGCATCCTCCCCCCCCCCCAATCCATTTGTTTCTCATGTGCAATTAAAATATCGTGATAATACCGTATACCGTGATAAAAGATCACTCAATTAATCGCAGCATGAAAATGTGATACCGGCACATGCCTACGCGTGTATGTCTACGCCGTTAAATGTCAGAGTGATTCCGCGTGTATGTGTACGCCGTTAAATGTCCGAGCGAAACGAAGCAAAATGTATATCTACATCTGGGGAGCGATTTTTTTTTTTCCTAGGATGGTAGGGGAACACTCATAAATGGTATTAACCCCAGTGACGGGTAGGTTTAGGGACGGGGTTGGGGTAGGTCATATACATTTATATATACAGTAATGTAACGTTAAGTCAACGGCATTGATAAACACGCTGAAAAGCGATTATGCGTGTTGATAGCATGCCAAAAATGGAAATACGAATTGGCGTGTCATACATACGCCATTTCATGAGATCAGTCTGTCCACCCGCAACATCATCCCATAGCCGTTCTCCTTAGCCCCCACTGTAAACTGTGCTGCAGTAAGCGCTTATCAAGCTTACCTCTAGCCTGCGGTTCCTGCCTTTTGTGTGGCCAACTGATGTTTAGTTTGAGCCACCACACAAGTCACAACCTCCACAAGCTCCTCATACACTGGTGCACTCTGAAATGGCAAGTTTCCATCGAGATTCCCCGCCATGATGCTGAACACATCTACATTTGAATTGTATAGCTGCAGCACCGGGCCCTCAACCCGTAAGAAGCCTTGGAGCGGGCTTCCGCACGGGGAGTGGTGGGATTGGAGCTAGCAGATGAGGACTGAGAAAGTGCCAAAGCAGTCTCAATCCCCTCTGCCAGCTCCATCTGCGAGCCCCGCAATCTGAGCCAACACGGCGCCTCAACGGACGCGGGACCCGAACCGCGGGGAGCGTGATCCTGACTGGCTTCATTGAAAATGGCCAGGCAGGAGCGCAGCACTCTGATAGATAGTGCTTCACAGTGGCCGCAAGCAGCCCCCTCAGACGCGTTACACTAAGAGGCGTTCCCCATAGACGCAGTGCGAATTCCCTCGAAAGGGAACATGGCCAACATCGGCCAATCAGGATCCAGAAGTTATAAGAAAATGTTAAAAGCCAATTGGAATTAAATTCAGTGGACTTATTTGACACTTGACCTAGGTGGATTGTGGAATAACAAATAACAAAAAATGCTGTTGTGATTTAAGGCCATTTAAATTGTTTTACATAATGTAGGCTTTCTCAGAAACAGAAGAATCTGTTTCTTCTGCAGCCGTTTGCTGTAAAGAAATGAAACTTTAAAATAAATTTTGGTTCAATTGTAATTCCATTTTTAAACATTTAGCCAAAAATAATCGCCATAATGCTACAACCAAATTTGATGTGCTTTGTGGGCTTGGTTGGGCCCAATAATTGCTGCATACAGCTATATTTTGGAATTTTTTTGGAAAATGTTCAAATAAATACATATGTTTATTGATAATAAGTCATAATCCACATCCAGACATACCCATTTTACCTAAAACCACAAAGGATTAGGGGATTAGGATAAGGCACAAAGGATTGGGCACAAATTCCATTTCCCCCTACAGCACATCCTGGACCAACATAATCTCATCAAACAAACTGCAGTTAAACAAAATATATAATCGTTTTGATTCATCATAGATTAATGTTTGATTTTGATGTTTGTCATCTTGGAAGATCAGCTGACTGCCATGACCTCAGAGCCCAACACATTGTTCTCCTTTCTTTGCTTAAATCCATTTTGTGCTCCTGGAAGAGTTTACCAGAGATACAGTATTTTCAGTTCTCAGCATACCTTGCATGCAACTGGGTTGCAAGTGTATATGTTTTAGAACAGGATAAGAAAAGCAGAGACATTTTACTGTTTAATGTTCTTTTCTGAAGGGGGTTAGACAGGATTCTGTACATTATAGGCTACTTTTAAACAAAGAATATATGATGATAGAAATGCAGAAAGGTCTGTGAGGGTTTGGCTTTTATTTAATATTTTAAAGGTGGCCCTCTTGTGGTTAAAAAACAAAACTTGATGCATCATCTCCATGTAGCCTTTACAACATTTCAAATCCTTCAGTTCCCTATCAGTCAGTCATCTTCGACGTTACACCAGAACTGAACTGACGAATTTGGATCTCGCCTGACAGCCCAATCAACTTAGATTGTAAACTAAACGAGCCAGTGGACATTGCCGTGCCAGATTGGTATCACGCACCCTGCTTGCACTTGCACATTCAAGCTTTCGCCTTGAAGCCGAGCGTTTCATCGATTTTGCTCTGCAATCATCCGTACGAGTGTTCTACAAACCCGGAAGAAGCTCTGCAGAGAGTGTTGGTGTGACAGCGCGTCAGCGGTGGTCTCCACCTCTGCATTTATTACAGTTAAACTAAAAGAGTTCCTGTGCACACAGCAGCCTTCCAATAGTCTTGCGCGCTGTGCAACGACCATTCCCTTTGAACTTCAGCATTATAAAAGAGCTATTTCCCTAAAAGAGCAATCACGAGTGTTGTGATGTCATTTCACCCGTGTGTTTCTGTATGCTGTCGTTACCTGGCTCCATCTGACAGCCCCGATTGCTACCTCATGTGTTTGGGCTTAAAGCACGCTGAAGTGGCTTTTGTGGATGAGTTATGTACCTATTGCAGGAAGATGACCATCGCAGTGCTGCTGTCAAGACTTGAATACCTCAAACGAGATGGAGTCCCCGCTGACATGCTCCAATCTAGTTCCTCGGCTACTTCATTGAATACATGTGTGATCGCCGAGTTTATCTCAGTGGGCCCCCAACTCCTCTAGCACATCGCAAGCTGTGGAGCTTCTGGGTGAGATTTCTGGTCTCACGGGGGGCCTAGCATTTCATTCGGGGCTCCGGCAGAGGATCAGATATCGATTGCTACATCGAAGGGTGGGATAGAGTCCTCCAGGGATGAAGATTCGGCTGCGTTGCCCCCTTCGGGGAGAGTGGCGTTGATCGAGTCTGACCCAGAGCTGACGGTCATGTTTTCCCGGGCCGGTGAGATTGTCGTGCTCCGTGTCCCGAATGCTTGAGGCTGGACAATAGGCTAGTTGCACGTGGCCGCCATTTTGGATTTCGGATCAGCAAGTGTTGGGTTGGACACTTCCGGTTTCGCATTACGCCCGGTGCAGGGAGCCGGAGAAAGCCGAAATGTATCTTTTATAGTTGTTTATAGAATCAATTATCACTTAAAATACTACTAAGATCCATATTACTATCACACGAGCCAATGGCAATTAAATGCACGGATGCATAGTCAGAATTGAATGAAATACAACTGTTCACGAACAGAAGATTGTATTTGACTCATGCTGCATACACATACGCAATGACAATTATGCCTACTGTAAATATAGAGTTACAACTACGATTAGAGTTGTTTGCATAAAATGCACCGTGAACATTCACACGTAGAGCACCCTCTACAAGGCGCGTCTACACTCTGAAGTTGAACCTGTTCGTTGAGTGGTGCTCTTCTCACCGAAAAGACCCCCGGAAATGCCAGATCAGAGCCGTGCTTTCCTTCCTGCAAGAAGGGCTGGAGCAAAGGCTGTCTCCCTCCATCCTGAAAGTGTATGTTGCTGCTATCACTGTACTTCACGATGCAGTAGATGGTAAGTCTGTGGGGAAGCACGACCTGATCAGCTGGTTACTGAGGGACGCAAGGAGGTTGAATACTCCCCCCCTTCACCTTGTACCCTCTTGGGACCTCTCCTTGGTCTTGTCAGCCTTGCATATAGTGCCCTTTGAGCCACTGCAGTCAGTAGATTTTAAGATCTTATTTCTTAAGGCGGTGCTCCTGACTGCACTGGCTTCTGTTAAGAGGGTGGGGGATCTGCTGGCTTTTCCTGCTGGCCAACTCTCATGTAATCCTGAGACCCCGGCCGGATACATGCCCAAAGTTCCCACCTCTCCTTTTAGGGATCACGTGGTGAACCTGCAAGCGCTGCCCCTAGAGGAGGTATTACAAGCTCTGTGTAGAGCCTGTGTTCTCCCGTGTACTCGCCACAAGCAGCCAGTAATTTTGGGGACCCGCTCTGTGTTATGCTTGCAGTGCCACTCCCCTTCAAGGATGGGATACATGCACTTATCTGCTCCACAGGTGTTCCTCCAGCACCCTCGGCAGTCAGACGCGGCAGAGGCATCAGACGCTAGGTCTAGCACTCGTGTGTATATCCAGTAGGTCAGCCCTTGTGCTAGACTAGGTGACCAGAGACCTTCCATATGTAGCACTACCCTAATGGTCAGTCCATATGTCTAATCTCCACATGGTAACTCCCTACGGCCAATGGTGTCTGTAGCGTCCCTTTTTGTTTAGAAATGGGTCCCCAGTGTTATCCAAATAGCCTCACCGTGTGGGTAAGAAGGAACAGCAGTGATCGACTTTCTCTCTGCATTTAAGCCCTTTCCTTTCTTTGCCCCAGCAGATGCGGGTGCAAGCTCACTTCCTTATATACCTGCTTCATGGGGTGGCATGCGCAATGCAAATCGCGCACGCCAATGTCCATTGGCTCATTTAGTTTACACTCAAAGGTGATGTAACATCTCCATTCTCTCCTTCAGGGAACGGGGGTTACAAAAGTAACCTAGACGTTCTTACCATCTGTGATGGCCGATGATGTGGCCACACAAAAGGACGGTAACTGAGATCCCATGCATACACTGTCAAAATGAATACGCTATATCTACTGAATAAAATTGTGGCAAGAGATTACAAGCAATATTATTCATTAAATGTAACAAATTAGAATATAGTAATAATTAATCAAATTAATTCCTTAAAATGTAACCATTTAAAATGAGTAAAATTGACAAAAAAAAAAATTTAACAAAAATATCTGAATAACAGACAGACGTCAAAAATGAATTAAGAACTCTTTCTTTTTTATTGCCAACATTGAAGACACCTGATGTTAACGAGCAGAATCACTGAAGGAGAACTGTCATTTTAAGTCACCATTATGGTGATCAGTGTTTGTTTTAGTTGGGCTCTTCACCCTTAAATCATTAACTTTAGATTTTGTTTGGCTGCTGTACCTGAGTTATTACAGCCAGATGAATAAATAGAAAAGGTGATCTGATGGGGTTGGTTGTGTTTTAGCATAATCATTATTTCACAATCATTTGACCTGAATCACTGAACTCATATAGAGCCCAATTTCTGAGTTAGGTTTACTTTATTAATTATAGCAGCACTGTCCTTGTACAGTATAATATTTTTTGCCTTTTCAATGAAATCCATTGAAATCAAATTTTTTTTTATGTAGGCACACACAGGCATCAAGAATTGGCATATGAATCTCAGCAATGGTGACAAACAGATCACCTCTGATCATAAGCTCATTATTTATTCATGCAGCAATGCATGATGGGAGCTAAGAATGAGTTTTGATTGGTGGCACCCAGAATGCACTGCAACATGCTTTATAATTGTCACCATTGTTGAGATTCATAGGCTGATTCTTGATGTCTGTGTGTCTAAAAATTAAACAAAACAAAAAAATAGTTTTTTTTTTGGTATATGAGAAACTTTTAAGAAATTATTTGTATTACATTGTAAGAGTTAAAAATATTATGCTGTACAAGGACAGTGCTGCTATAATTAATAAAGTTTAGAAAGTTTTATGTTCTTTTTCATCCGGTGGGTAGTATTGATTTGTATTGGTGGGATTAGTATTGAATTGATTGCTCTGCTACCAGCCTCTGTCACGTACCGTGTGGAGCTTGTGACTGGAGAAGGCAGTGTCGCTGTCAAATCTGTCCCTGGGAAAAGTAACGTTGCGCCTAATTGAATAAGGAACTATGTTTCGCTACCAAATTTTCAGTAGTAGCGTGTTACACTACTTTTTGCTCCAAAAAAGGAGTTACGTTACTGTAACGCGTTACACACAACACTGATGAAAGTTATATTTATAAGCTGAAAAAACTGCCTATGAAAAGTACAATAGTGCATTATTAGGATGTGTGTTCACATATTTACACAGAAAGCTGAAAGTCATGTGACCTGTATTTTATTTCAGGACATTAAATATTGGTTCATCCTTTATCTTTGAAAACAAACAGTGCTTATTGTCTCAATAACCTGATATTAAAATATTTAAAAAATAAACAGTGCCTTATGAACATATTCATATCGTTTCATTTCTTTCACATTTTGTTATGTTGCAGCCTTATGCTAAAATGCTTTATGCTTTAAAATGTTTAACATCAATCCATCCCATAATGACAAAGCATTATGAGAAAGCACAAAAATATCACATTGCTTACGTATTCAGACCCTTAAAATCAGTACTTTACATCTGTACTCCATTGAAGCACCTGTGATTACAGCCTCGGGTCTCTTTGGGTTTGATGCGACAAGCTTTGCCCTCCTGTATTTGGGGATTTGATCCTCTTGATCTCAGTCAGGTTTGACAACCATTTTCAGAGCACTAGAAAGAGTTCTGTTCATCCAAACTTCTGCCAGTTTAGACTTATGGAGGCCACTGTGCTCTTGTGAACCTCATTGCAGCAGAAATTTAGTGTAGTTTTTCCCAGATCTGTGCCTCGACACAGTCCTGTCTCTGAGCTCTGCAGGCAGTTCCTTTGATCTCATGACTTGATTTTCGCTCTGATATGCATTTTCAGCCTTTAGATCTTATCTCGGCAAGTGTGTCTCTTTCCAAATCATTTCAATCAGATGAATTTCCCACAGATCTACTCTGAAACAATGTGTAGAAACATGTCAAAGATGATCCAGAGATATGTGATGCACCTGAGATAAAGTTTTTTTTTTTTTTTTTTTTACACATTTGCAGTCTAATCTGTTTTTTGAACAAAAAATGTAATAAACATAAAAACATAATCAGATAGTGTTTACTATAATTTACACCAAGTAACACCGGTAAGGCTTTGTGAAGATTAATTAGACTGTTAAAAGATGGGCTAATGAAGCAGAGCGAGATTTAAAAGCCTGCATTGATCGCACTGACTGGAGTGTTTTTGAAGCTGCTGCCACCGATCTGGACGAGCTCACAGATACCGTATCATCATACATCAGTTTCTGTGAGGATATGTGCATCCCTACCAGGACATTCTTATCATTCACTAATGATGAACTATGGTTAACTGGGAAACTCAAACAGCTTTGTCATGACAAAGAGGACAGAAGTTGCAGGAGGAGTTGGTGGATGAAACAGCAAAACAAAGACTAACAAAGGAGATCAGAGTGGCTAAAAGAAACTACTCTGAAAAGCTGAAAAAACAGTTTTCAGCCAACGATCCAGGTTCAGCCTGAGGAACATCACCAAGTACATTGTACTGCAGGTTTGAGAAGCGCAGTCTCACACCGCACACCCGCTTTGCCCTCCTGCCATCCAACCTGCGCTTAAGGTCTGTGTGTCGGGTCTTCAAAAAACAGAAGACAAGGAAAGCTTCAGGCCCAGATAGTGTTTTACCTGCCTGTTAAACGTCTATGCTGACCAACTGGCCCTGTAGGATTGAAAATAATCCAAGATATTTGAAATGAACCAAGACATTTGCTTTACTGTTTTCCACCCCCTCTTTCTACCACAAGGACCATTTGGAATTCCTAAAGGCACAGAGGGGCTGATAGTGATCAAGATGTGTGTATTTTGGGGGTCGATGAATTGTCACACCTTTAGTACGGTGGGGGAAGTGTAATTATCTGATTGGTCAGTTTGAATGTCTCACATTTGAGTTTTAGTCACATGGTCAGGAAAGGATAAAACAACTATAACTGTTGCTCTGTCTCTTTGATGCTCTGGCTCTCTTATTCTCTGGGTCCCTTTCTTGGGGCTCTCTTCTTATTATTGGGTCTCTCTCTCTCTCTCTCTCTCTCTCTCTCTCTCTCTCTCTCTCTCTCTCAGGTCACATTTTACATGCTGGGTAAGATTAATGGTATAAGTTATCATCATCTCATACATCTATTTTGTAACTATTTTAAGTGTAACCATAACCATATTTTGTCATTAAACATTTTCAATTACAAATAATGTGCTAAATAGTTTTGATTTGGTATTGACTTTGAAGTGCTACATATTGCAATACAATATTGTCACTCAACGCTCTCCCACATATTAAGCTATTGTAACTGCGCTTATTGGTATAAGTGGCAGTGGGTGGAATAGACAAGAAATGTGCAGTTTTCTACCATCTTGCTAATAACGTTTCTTTAGTCATCCGGCAGTCTTGCAGCTTGAACTACTGCAGGAATCCACCCTTACAGCCCCAATCTTCAGGCAGATCTTCAACAGATTACTGAAGCAGTTTGAAGTTCCCTGTTGCTTCAAAATCTCTGTTATTATCCACAACCACCATGGAGCTGAAAAGGCGCAAAACAGTGGAGATGATCGTGGACTTCAGGAGAAACCCCCAACTCATCATCATGAACAGCACTGTGACATTCATGTTCCTGGGGACCACCATCTCTCAGAAATAGGACACTCACATAGACTCAAAACGACCCAGCGGAGGTTGTACTTCCTTTGTCAGCCGAGGAAGTTCAACCTGCCACAGGAGCTGCTGAAACAGTTCTACTCAGCCGTCATTGAGTCTGTCCTGTGTTCATCTAGAACTATCTGGTTTAGTAGTTACCAAATCAGACATAACTACAATGTACAGTCAGTACGGCTGAGAAGACTATTGGTTCCCCCCTGCCCAACCCTCCAGGACCTGTACTCTACAGTGAGAAAAATGGTGAGAAGTAAATCACAGTGAGAAGTAAATCATGCCGGACCCCTCACACCCAGCCCACTCTCTCTCTGAACTGTTGCCTTCTGGCCGGCGCTACAGAGCACTGAGCATCAGAACAGCCAGGCACAAGAACAGGTTTTTTTTGGCCCTCAGGCTATATTCAGTCTGAACAGTTAAAACTCTCATAACTGTACACCTGTTAATACCATATCTGTACATTCATTAAACTTATTACACAGAAAATGTATCTTTTCCAGTCTATATTTCTCACTGTACTATATTGCATTATTTAAATTTAGTTCTTCTTTAAAATAGTATTGTGCTAGATACAATTTTATTGTGTAATTCCTTTGTATGCCTGCACTGGAAGCACCTGTCACCAAGACAAATTCCTTGTGTGTGTAAATATAATAAAGCTCTTTGTGATTCTGATGTGTTTCCATTATTAACCACCAAACAACAATTACTGGCAGGATCTAAAAATGCCATGAAATGCATATTCTTGAATGAGGGCTCCCTCTGTTGATGGACAGCAGGGTTCACAGGCAGACTCATAGTGTGTATCGATCAGATGAGTTTGAGCTTGGATGGCCCTATGGTGTCAAAATCATTCCAGTGCACTGAAATATCATGTTTTCTTCACATATATTCTCCAAAGCTGACAGAAATAGAGGACAAGTATATATCCATAAAAAACAAAGAACCTTCAACATCCATGGAATCTTTTCAAAAGACAAAATCTTCTTTATAGTGGAAAAAGGTTCTTTAGATTTTGAAAATGTCCTTCATACTAGTAAAAAAATGGTTCCTTCAAGAACTGTTTACTAAATGTTTCTTTGGGGAACCAAAAATGTCATCTTAATTTGGCCATGTTCATACAGCAGCAGAATATGGCTGTTGTCAGTCTGGTATTTCAGTCCTTAATACGGTTATGGTAAACAGTTTGGTTATTTACAGGAGGGACAACTGCATTTTATTACAAACTCATTCCTGTAAATTTTAGGACTCATAACAGCATTCTCGAAAAACCCTAGGTCAAGGTCAATTTCTAAAGCACATTTAAAAACGGTTGAAGGCCAACTAAACTGCTGTACAATGAAATAAAATAAAATAAAAAAAGAATACACTGTAAATGAACAACAAACATTTAAAACCAGCAAAGAACCGACGGAACTACATACTAAAAGTTATGGAGAAAAGATGAGTTTTGAGACAGGGTTTGGACTCAGATAAAGTGGAAGCCATTCTAATGTGATCTGGTAGGTTATTCCAAAGAGTGAGGCCAGACACTTCAAAGGCTCTATTTGCCCTGTTCTTCAGGCGGGTTTTGGGGATCTTAAGGAAGAATTTGCCCTCCGATATTAGTCCTCTCATGGGAGTGTGTAAGGGTGGAGTAGATTTGTCAAATAACAAGGTGCTAGATTATTAAATGATTTGTAAACAAGGAGAAAGATTTTAAACTCGATTCTATAATGAATCGGCTGCCAATGTAGGGATCTCAGAAGCGGCGTGACGTGATCGAATTTTTTTTACAAACTTCTGTAGGCGGGAGATATGGGTCTTAGATATGCAGTAGTAGAGGGAGTTGCAATAATCCAGTTGAAAAGTGATAAAAGCATGGATAGCAGCCTCTTGTAATGATGCAGCGGACGAGGAGGGATCCATTTGCAGCTTTATTTAGAGTGGTCAGACAGGCAGGGTAAATCAACAGCAGACAGAACAACGGAGAGAACACAGAGCAGATCGGGGTCACAGGCAGAAGTCAGGGCAGGCAGCAAAAGGCAAAGTCCAATTAGCGATCCGGGTAAAGGCAGGCAGAGAACAATCAGGAGTCAAGATACACAGTCCAAGGTCAGTAAACGAGAACAGCAAACACAGGAATAAACGCTCGGAAATTGTACGCCGGGGCAATGCAATACTTCGCCGAGAAGTGGAGTGTGGAAGTGGCTTTTATGTGTGTGTGAATGAGGTGCAGGTGCGTGTAATCAGTGCAGTGCAGGTGTATGAAGTAATCAGTCCAGGTAGATGCAGGATGGGAATTGTAGTCTGTGAGTAAATATGATAGTCCGGTGTGGAGTGCCCTCTGGTGGCTCTCAAGGGCACTCCAGCTGGTGACCGTTACATAGCCCCTCCCCAAAGAGCGGCTTCCAGACGCTCAAAAACTGTCCAGGTGGGAGGTGGCCCGGAGGCGGATCCGGGGGCGGGATGGAGGGCCAGGTCCGTGGAGCGGAAGAGGACCTTGAGACTGCGGTAATACGGAAGGCCAGAGCGGAGCAGGCTGTGCAGGCGACCAGGGCGGAGCAGGCTGTGCAGGCGACCAGGGCGGAGCAGGCTGTGCAGGCGACCAGGGCGGAGCAGGCTGTGCAGGCGACCAGGGCAGAGCAGGCTGTGCAGGCGACCAGGGCGGAGCAGGCTGTGCAGGCGACCAGGGCGGAGCAGGCTGTGCAGGCGACCAGGGCGGAGCAGGCTGTGCAGGCGACCAGGGCGAAGACCCTTCGGGCAGCCACGGCGGTGAAGACCCCTCGGGCGGCCAGGGTGGAGACGACCACTTGGGAGGCGACGACCCTTCAGGAGGCGACGACCCCTCGGGAGGCCAGGGAGGTGACCATGGCACAGGAACAGACATTGGTTCAGGAACAGGAACAGACACCGGCTCAGGGACAGACACCAGCTCAGCGGCGGCCATCTTGTCCGAAAACACTGGCTCGGTGGAGACCATCTTGTCCTGAGACACTGGCTCGTTGGAGACCATCTTGTCCTGAGACATTGGCTCGGTGGAGACCATCTTGTCCAGAGACACTGGCTCGGTGGTGGCCATCTTGTCCGAAGACACAGGCGTGGAGTCGGCCATCTTGTCCGAAGACACAGGCGTGGAGTCGGCCATCTTGTCCGAAGACACAGGCGTGGAAAGAGGAAGAGGAACAGATTCAGGCTCAGGGTCAGTATCAGGCTCAGGCTCAGGAACAGATTCAGTCTCGGCGGGACGAGACTCTGGACGGGCGGACGTGACGTGAAGCTCTGGCTCTGGCTCGGCAGGACTGACGTGAAGCTCTGGCTCGGCAGGACTGACGTGAAGCTCTGGCTCTGGCTCGGCGGGACTGACGTGAAGCTCTGGCTCAGGATCAGGATCAGTGCGCTCTGAGCTTGACGGGACCAGCGGCAGCGAGGGCTTTGAACTGGGTAGGACCAGCGGCGAAGAGGACTCTGAACTGGTTAGGACCAGCGATGAAGAGGGCTCTGAGCTGGGCAGGACCAGCGGCGAAGAGGGCTTTGAGCTGGGCAGGACCAGCGGCGAAGAGGGCTCTGAGCTGGGCAGGACCAGCGGTGAAGGCTTTGTGCTGGGCAGGACCAGCGGTGAAGGCTTTGTGCTGGGCAGGACCAGCGGTGAACACAGCTCTGGACTGGCGTGAAGTGCAGGCTCGACTGGACTGGCATGAAGTGCAGGCTCGGCAGGAAGATACTCAGGCAGGAAGGTCTCGGTGAAACATGATTTATGCAGGATAGTCTCAGCGGGACGAGACTCCTGCACGATGGCCCTTATGGCAACACGTACTGACCTCAGCGGGGAATCAGCCACACTGGATACCAGTCCTGGACGATAATAGACCGATCCGGTGACTAGCTTGATGGCTGGCGTGACGGGGACGGTCTCTGGAAACGCCCCCTCAACAGTAGAGGGCTCGGGGAATTCTGCTAAGACGTAACGAGGCTCTGGACGGTCTGCTGAGACGTGACGGGGCTCTGGACGATCTGCTGAGACGTGACGGGGCTCTGGAAGATCTGCTGAGAAGTGACAAGGCTCTGGAAGATCTGTTGAGAAGTGACAGGGCTCTGGAAGATCTGCTGAGAAGTGACAGGGCTCTGGAAGATCTGCTGAGAAGTGACAGGGCTCTGGAAGATCTGCTGAGAAGTGACAGGGCTCTGGAAGATCTGCTGAGAAGTGACAGGGCTCTGGAAGATCTGCTGAGAAGTGACAGGGCTCTGGAAGATCTGCTGAGACGTGACAAGACTCTGGTGCGGCTGCCATTATAGGCACGGAAGTAATGGTGCATTCCTCCGCGCCCCCCATGGTGAACGCTGAACCAATAGTCAACAAGGCATAGTCCATAAACTGACTGAGCGATGAACGGGGACCCTCACGGATTAAACGTGATCTAAGCGGCTGATTAATGCCGTCACAAAAGAAATCTATGAGCACACAGTCCGGCATATCAGAACAGTAGGCGAGATCTAAATACTCTTGGATATAATCCTCAAGCGATCGAGAGCCCTGCTTAAGGGTTAATAACATTAGTGAATTGTCCAAACCTGGCCGATATTCACAGGGGAAGCCGCTGGATCCTTGTAGTGGCGAAGTATTCTGTAATGATGCAGCGGACGAGGAGGGATCCATTTGCAGCTTTATTTAGAGGGGTCAGACAGGCAGGGTAAATCAACAGCAGACAGAACAACGGAGAGAACACAGGGCAGATCGGGGTCACAGGCAGAAGTCAGGGCAGGCAGCAAAAGGCAAAGTCCAATTAGCGATCCGGGTAAAGGCAGGCAGAGAACAATCAGGAGTCAAGATTAGTGATGGGACATTTGAAGCGAGGCGTCGGAGCGTGTGTCGAGAAAAAGTGGGCGTGCCAGATGAAGCCGCGATTCGAGGCTTGTGTTGTTAACGTGAAAATCACGTGACTAATGACAAACGAGGCCTCGGTTTGTGTGGATACGTCATCGGTTCGGTCTGAGTGTCGCTTCCGGATAAAAGGCGGTTCGAAACTCACGCCTCCTTGTGGGTGTTGCAGGAGTAGTAGAAGCAGTTGTAGTAGTGTCAGTGTCAGAGAGTCAGAGAGTTAGATGATAACTGTTGTGTCATATGTGAGGGCTGTATATTATTACATTATCAGGTTAGAATAGTTATAGTATATTATTATTATAGTAGGCCTAGCTATATTATAGTCTTGTTATATTAATTAGATAAGATTATTTGGATTGCTCTGGATTTTTGCATCTGGACTGGACTGCTTTTTGATTTGGATTGCCTTTTTGGATGTGTTTGCTTTTTGTGACTCTTCTTTTTCCTGGTAATGGACGAGCAAGAAAGAGGAGATCCTCCCCTGTCTGGGCTCAACTGAAGCATCAGTGTCCTCATTTGTACCACTGCCATTTTTACGTTCCCCTGCATCCCCTGTTCCTTGTGAAAGGATATTTTCCAAGGCTAGAGAGATTTTGTCCAAGAAGAGGAATCGTCTAAACCCCAACACACTTGAAATAATTCTGTTTCTCAATAAAAAATCTATTGTAATCCTTCCTTCCGGACTATTCTGTTGCAGTTTACTTGAATCTGTTATCTATAATCTGCTAAATGAATAAATGTACTTTATTACACTCCCTCTAACATAAGCACTGCACTCAACACAGTGTCACTGTTGTCGTTCATACTGTCACTATCCAAACAATTTATGAATAATTAATAAACTGTGTGTGTGACTCTGCACAAGTAAATTCAGACAGAGAAAGATACATATTTTATATTATACACAGTAATGGACAAATGTCTGATCATATCTTTTTATTATTGCAAATGAAAGGTTACAGACATCAACAGTGAGTAGCCTACAAAATAAATAAATAAATATTTGTATTTATAAAAATATTTTTATAAAATATACATTTAAATAAAAATATACAAATAAATATAAATATTTATTTGTATATTTACATTACAAATAAATATTTTTATTTCTAAAAGTATTTTATAAAATATAAAAAAAATTATTAAAAAAACAATATATTTTTTTATAAAATTAGGGAGGGAGGGGGGGCGTGGCTCTGAACACTGGTTCAGAATGAATGAATTTGTCTGCTATTTCTTTGCACAGTAGCTAGGTGTCACTAGTGAGCAATTCTGAATGAAGCTTCGAGTAATGAACCTTTGGCTGAAGCAATGGACTGCGAGGTCTCAGTGGTTCAGGAAGCCTCATTTTGCCATCACTAGTCAAGATACACAGTCCAAGGTCAGTAAACGAGAACAGCAAACACAGGAATAAACGTTCAGCAATTGTACGCCAGGGCAATGCAATACTTCGCCAAGAAGTGGAGTGTGGAAGTGGCTTTTATGTGTGTGTGAATGAGGTGCAGGTGCGTGTAATCAGTGCAGTGCAGGTGTATGAAGTAATCAGTCCAGGTAGATGCAGGATGGGAATTATAGTCTGTGAGTAAATATGATAGTCCGGTGTGGAGTGCCCTCTGGTGGCTCTCAAGGGCACTCCAGCTGGTGACCGTTACACCTCTAGATAGCCCTCAGAAAAAAGGTTTGATTTTTAGAGAGAGAGAGTGAAGATAGAAGAAACTTGAGCCTACGACAGAACTGAATTGTTTGTCAAATTTCAGACAGTTGTCGAATTCCTCACCCAAATTATGAAGGATGGATGAATAAAAAAAAAAACTAAAGATTGAGTAGATTTCGTGCCCCTGAGTTACTGTTTTATTCTCCAACATTTAACATAGACAGTCTGGGCATTCAGAAGTTCTTACAATTTTTAACAGATTTTTAGATCAAAACCTTATCTTTGCTGTGAAACTGCTGAGGAGAGATTGAGAAGATGGCAGTAAGTTCATTGGTTTCCTTCATTGTGTCAATCACATTTTTAGAGATGGTTCCACCTTGACTTCAGTGTGATGTTCATCTCTCTCTTTCTGTCTCTTGTAGATGAAGGTGTTTTTGGTGGTTCTTCTCCCGGTTGTATTGAGCAGTGACTGTAAATTCATGTCATTCGACTGTTCTGATGTCTGTAACTCAGGAGAAACAGTCAGTGGGATTTACTCCATCTATCCAGCAGGAGATGTTCCTGTCTGGGTTTACTGTCACATGGTCTCAGATGGGAAAGATCAAGACAACGGAGGATGGACGGTATGAATGTGACTTTAGATCATCAAACACACATCAGAACATACATTATGAATCATATATTCTATATAAACCCATCTCAGGTGATTCAGAGGAGAATGGACGGCAGTGTGAATTTCTATCGGCCGTGGAATCAGTACAAGAGAGGATTCGGGAATGTGGAGAGCGAATACTGGCTGGGTAAGATCTCACAGCGTGTGTCCGTTTGTGTGGATGATCATGTGTTTGGTTGAACATGTTCTTCGTGTGTGTGTGTGTGTGTGTGTGTGTGTGTGTGTGTGTGTGTGTGTGTGTGTGTGTGTGTGTGTGAATAGGGCTGGAGAACATGTACCAGCTGACACGTAACAGAAAGTACATGATGAGAGTGGATCTGGAGGACTTTGAAGGAAGGAAGGGTTTTGCTCTGTACTCTTCCTTCTCTGTGGATTGTGAAAGAGTTTGTACAAAATTGATATCCATTCATTACTGTAAGCTATAAGCTATGTGAGCACGTGGAAAACAGAATCCATACAGGACTTGTTTATTAGTGACAGTAGTCTTTAGGTGTTAATAAGAGTATGATCTTGCTTCAATTCCTACGTCAAATAAGTAAATTGAGATGTTCTCTTTCCATACAATAAAGAAGTGTATAGCCTATATATACATATATACATACACACACTTAGCTACAGTAACAGGGAATGTTTAATTTCAGGATTTTTTTTGGAATGCTCAGAGAACATTAAAAAGTAACATTTTCATGTTTGCAATTTGATCAAATGTAATGTTTACTTAATGTTTGCATAACCAAGAAAAATGTCCAAAACAGGAAAATCCACTGGATGCAGCAAAATGTGATGTAAAACTTTTTGATGTAAGACTTTTGCTGACAAATAAACAGGGATATCTGTGTTAAGATAAACTTACACGTTGTTTATTTGGGATTGTATTTATAGGGAAAGTAAATCAGTTTATGAACAGTTGAACTGAATTCCTCATTTACAGTTTCTGAGGTCTATTGTGAAGATAAACAAATCCACATCAACACATAATGCTTTTCATTGCTGGAGTTTATTAAAGTTTATTGTTGATTTGTTTCAGTTGTAGATTTAAAAAAGTGACCCAAAACAAAGAAGAAAATAATTGACGAGAGTACACAACAGCCATATATCCCAAGTTACCATATATCCCATGATTTTCACAGTTTCACAGTTAACAGAGGAAAGGAAACCCAAAACCTTAATTTTATTGTTTTGTTTTTTTGTTTCTGAGAAACTCTGTAATGTTTCTTCAAATGTCTAAGACACAGGTCTGATCTTCATGCTGATGGATTTCATACCAACAGCATAATTACTCTTCCAGCTGTACCAAACATCTCCAATGGCAAAAATGGTGGGATCTTCTCCCCATATATACACACCGTTGGGGTTTGCAGAGTGACAGGTATTGTACCAAAATGCCCCGAGATACTGTTTGGCACAGTTCTTATCCCAGGTGTCTTGGTCTTTGTCAAAGGTGGAGAACTTCATTTCATTATGGCCAGATAAAGAGTCGCCTGTAGAGTGGAGGAACATCATTGAGGACATCAGGTGAACATTTACTCAACTGAGTGTGATTTCTTGAATGTGAATGAAAGTGTCCTACCAGCTCCTCCATCCTTGAACCCTGAAACATGCAGTTTATACCCGTCAGTTTCACAATCCACAGAGAAAAACGAGTACAGAGCAAAACCCTTCCTTCCTTCAAAGTCCTCCAGATCCACTCTCAGCGTGTACTTCTTACGTGTCAGCTGGTACATGTTCTCCAGCCCTGTTCACACACACACACACACACACACACACACACACACACACACACATGAAGAACATGTTCAACCAAACACATGATCATCCACACAAACGGACACACGCTGTGAGATCTTACCCAGCCAGTATTCGCTCTCCACATTCCCGAATCCTCTCTTGTACTGATTCCACGGCCGATAGAAATTCACACTGCCGTCCATTCTCCTCTGAATCACCTGTGATGGGTTTATATAGACAGAGGTGGGTAGAGTATCCAAAAACTGTACTCAAGTAAAAGTACAAGTACTTATAGAAATATTTACTCAAAGTAAAAGTAAAAGTAATAATCTTAATAGTTACTTGAGTAAGAGTAAAAAAGTATCCAATGAAAAAACTACTCAAGTAGCGAGTAACTAGTTACTTCGGATCATATAGGCCTATATATATATATATATATATATATATATACATACATATATATATATATATATATATATATATATATATATATATATATATATGAAGACTTGATGCAAAAGCCTCTGAGTGCCATCTGAAATTTTCTTCTAAAACAATCATTTTTATCAAGCTCGTATATTTAAATTCAGTAATTTCACTTTAATGACAATTAATAGGTAGGCTACTTTTCATTGCCATTTAAGTGTGAACATAAACATACAAGCTTGATAAAAATGCTCTTTTGGAAGAAAATTTCAGATGGTACTTAGAGGCTTTTGCCTCTTAAGTCGTCATATATATAAAATATGATATTATTTAGATTTTGTTTATTTAAATGACTATTATTATCAGCTATCTTTGCAACAAAAACAGAAGAGAGACGTAAGCAATATTTCTGCCATCTGTATAGCTCGAAAATCATTGCCTGTCCTCTGGTTTGTATAATAGTAACTTATACAACTACATTTGGATTATTAGACAATGTCGAAATAAAGTGAATCTGCAGAGTGTTGCATTCAAAGGCATGTATTGACAGAGAAGAGTTAAGAACTCTTCACATGCGCTCATGACTGCTACTGAACCTGAACACACACAATGAAAAAAAAAAAAAAAAAATACATGGACGAATCTTCTTCTGACTGTTCTCCAAAATATAATCAAATGTATATTTCTGCAAGCATGTTTTAACTGGTTAACTATCTACGGCAGGCAAAGGCATTCGTTTTCAAGTCGAGTTCGCACGCCACTGCGCAATACACACACATACACACACACACACACACACACACACACACTACCGCGGGATGGCGGGTGTTCATAAACTGTGAACAATGGGAGCTTTATTTAATGTAAATTAATGTATATGTCCAAAAAACGGGTAATGTCATACTTTCTAGTATCGTGGCGTAATAATCTGTTTGGTTGTAAAATGTATTACCTGAGTTAAATGAAATCGAATATATCGTCCTGACTCCTGTGGAATCATTCATTCACAGACAGCTTACGAAGATGTTCAACTAATAAAGATCTTCATCGCTGGCAAAAATATGATGCATTTGAAGATTTGCTCTCACTTGACTGTAGCCTACTGTAGGTCCACTGCCACTTCATCTAACGCTCTTGATGTGCTTAAATCTTCCTGTTACGACTCCGAGTCCAGTGTGAATTGAAATCGCTTCAGATGATTCAGTGCGTGCAGGGAACTGAACAGAATCAGGAACTGAATCATTCAAACTGATTCGCGAACCGACTTAGACAGATCTGAACTTGTTTGATGAAGTCTTTGAACAGAATCGACTCAAAAGAGTGATTCATTTGTGAATTGAGCATCGCTCAAGTCCAGAAAAAAAGATACAGCGCGCTTGGAATAAACTACGCATTTAACAACACATATTGCATTAAAATAAAGTAACGAGAGGAACGTCGCCCAATGTAACGAAGTAAAAGTACAGTTTTTTTCATTAGAAATGTACTCGAGTGAAAGTAAAAAGTACCCACATTCAAATCTACTCTTAAAAGTACAATTTTTCTAAAAAAATACTCAAGTAAATGTAACGAAGTAAATGTACTTCGTTACTACCCACCTCTGTATATAGAATATATGATTCATAATGTATGTTCTGATGTGTGTGTGATGATCTAAAGTCACATTCGTACCGTCCATCCTCCGTTGTCATCATCTTTCCCATCTGAGACCATGTGACAGTAAACCCAGACAGGAACGTCTCCTGCTGGATAGATGGAGTAAATCCCACTGAGCTTTTGTCCTGCTTTATAAAGGTCAGAACAGTCGGCCGGCATGTCTCCATCCTGACTGCACCCGTTCACCAGAACAACAGAGAGAAGAACCACCAAGAACACCATCAACTAAACGAGACAGAGAGAAAGAGATGAACATCACACTGAAAACCCTCTCTAGAAATGTAGAGTTGTTGATTAACTTACTGCCATCTTCTCAGACTCTCCTCAGTAGATCACAGCAGATATCGGATTTATCTAGACAAAAATAACAGAAACATAAATTTTTTTTCAATCTAAATGTCTGAATGTTCTGTGAGGTAAATGAAGAATAAAACAGTAACTCACCGTTTGTGTTGTTCAGTCTGACACAAACACTCTTTATATATCTGTCAGATTCTCAGACTCCTCCTCTGTTACAGAGGAAATTTACTTTACGAACACCCAGATTTTGTATGCAAATAAAAAAGGCATCTGTCATCCTTGATGCAAACTGTACATGTAGTGAGACAAAATTGTATTTTATCTATTCAGTAAGTCTGACTGAACCTGGGTCATTTAGTTTATACCTACAGTTTGTAGTTTGGATTAATTCCATCATGATTAATTATAATTTAGGATGTAAACGTGGTGTCTCTCATAATGTGCCTTAGATTTTTTGACTGTTCCCTGTGTTGTTTGGTGTGCTTGCTGTGATTTAAGTGCTTGGCCCCAAATTCTTCTTTTGATTTTTATTATAAATATTCTTGAATGAAAGTCAATGGCAGCCCATAGACCTGTTTGGTGTGAAAAGTTGTGAAAATTGGCACATAGATAGAGGAGAGTCTGAATATTGACTGATCATTTTGAACCGTAAGACCTAGAAACTACACTTTTCCCCTGATTCAGGAGCTCATGCCGAGTTGAATGCATCCATGCTAACTAAAGTTTGCTCAGTTTCGGAACAGTGCCATCTACTGGTCGAGAGATATGAAAATGGCCTTTTTCGAGTTTGACCAAGTCACAAATTAGTCTCTTTAGATTCTGTACAACATGTAGAGTTGAGTGATACCCAATTTTTACGTCTGCCATTTATATGCTTAGAACTTGTGTTCTGTTTGACCTTTCATTGCCTGAAACTTTTCTCTTGTCCACCATTTTGATTTATTGCTTTAACCCTTTGATGCGTACAATCCATAGGCGTAATTTGTGGGTGGGACATGTCCCCACCACTTTTTGCTAAGGTCGATATTGTCCCCACCACTTTTGAAACATCTCGCGGCACGAATGTACCAATACAAATAAATAAAACATCTCCAGTTAACTAGTAGAGCAGAAATGTGTTGTTTTTTAAATCAAGTAATCAAAGTGCTTGTTGCTGCTGCGATCAGTGGCGCGGATACTGTGAGATACTCAAGAGTGGATATCTCTTGAGGCTCGCGCACAGTCCTCACTTGGACGCACGCTTCAATCCGTTGTGGAGACTGTTTTGTATAAAACAAGACGCTGGACGAGAGATTTATGCATGCAACTCTCTTTACTTTTTGGAAAAACCGGAACCGAACATTTCAGACCAAAACAGCTGCAACCTAAACATGCAGCGAGGCGTTACCAAACGAACACAGATTAATTCGTCCTGAGCGGACATAACATTTTCCCCTCTCTGGGGGGTTCAACTATGAAAGGTAGACACAAAGTCCTTCAAGTAATTGGGCCGTGCCCTGGCGTGCACTGGCCGTGGAGAACACACAGCTGAAGGTGAGGCGAACAGTGGTGTGGAAGCTGGGGAAAAGGGCAGCGACAATGATGATGGGGGGACTGGGTGTGACAACAAGGGAGTACCTTCAGGCTGTGCGGCTGCTTGTGGTATGGAGTCCTCCTGCTCCGCTCTGGGTGGCATTATGTCCCCGCTGTTCTGAGTTAACATTGCAGGAGGTGCTGGCACCTTCTGAAGGCAGCTGGCGTGCCAACGGGTGCCATCATCTAGGAGGTATGTGGCTGGTCCCAGTCGGCGGACCACTTGCTGTGGAGTGGACCAAAATGATACCATCTTGTTTTCCCTGTGCAGTCGGCGAGCTCTCACCCAGTCTGCCACAGTGATATCTGGTATCCTGACCCTCTTTTTCTTGTCATACCACTGTTTCATCTGCTTCTGACGGCGGGTGACTGAGGCTTTGACTGGTGTGAGTGTGTTCTGGACTGCGGTGGGGCGGAGCCTATCCAGTGGTAGGTGTAACTCCCTACCCAGCTTGAGCGAGGCTGGGGAAACCTCTGTGGTTGAATGCTGGGTAGCACGGTAGTGTAGCAGTGTTAGACGTATGGCTTGTTTTAAAGGAACAGCCCTGGGCCTGATGTGCTCTGATGCCATTTTTTAGGGATTGATGGAATTGTTCCACCCCACCATTTGCCTGTGGGTGATACAGGGCTGTACTGATGTGTCGAATCCCCCTGTTCTCCAGGTATGAAGTAAACTCCACAGATATAAACTGTGGACCATTGTCGGCGGTAATGGTCTGTGGAAGACCCCAGCGGGAGAAGAGGGACTCCAGAAAGCCACAATGACCTGGGAGGTGACGGAGCCGGTAGTGGTCAGCTCAGGCCATTTGGAGTGTAAATCATACACTACGACCAAGAACCACTGATAGTGGGGGGCACCGTGGATCTCGCCACATATGTCTAATTGCAGATGTTCCCATGGCTTTGAGGGCCAGGCCAGAGGTTGCAGGGGTGGCGGGGGTCGACGACCAATCTTTCCACTTACAAGACATGCTGGGCATTCTTTAACAAGGGCCTCAATGTCTTTGTCTATGCCTGGCCACCACACCAGGTCGTGGCATCTCTGTTTAAGTTTCACTATGCCCAGGTGGCCCTCATGTTTCATTTGAAAGAAGGAGTGGAAAAAGATCAGGCCTTGGCTTACCTGGTGCGTAGTTTTCCTAAATGGTTCCCTGAATTGGACAGCAGCCCGCTGGAGCTCACGCGAGCATATCGTGTTGGTCCCCCGCGCAAGGCTCCTGCTCCTCCGCGGACCATGATTCTGAACTGTCTTCGCTTCACTGACAGAGATCGGATTTTAGGATTTGCAAGGAAGTCACCGCGCCCAGATAGCAACATTGTTTCGGCCCGGATCCGGCCCACATCTGGCACTTGTGGAATGCGGATCTGGCCCACATGCAGCGTGGAATGACGGCCCTTGTGTGGCCCACTCCTGTTTGCCAGATCTGGGCCACAAGCAGGCCATAGCAATGCCACATGTCAGCCAAGAGCAAAGAAATAAACCAGAACTGGACCTTATCTGAGCCACAAAATCTGTGTATATTAAATATGGAGTCATCTCAGCCTTAATAAGCCTGTTAACAAGCAGAATCACTGAAGGAAAGAAGAGAACAGAAAAAGAGACGAGCAGAAACACAAGAACTACAGCTGACTTCAGCCACAGTCTTAGATGAAATCGACTGAAGAGAAAAGAAGACATTAAATCTGTGAAGATCTCAGCAGAGGAGGATTAAACAACTCCACAAACAGCATTACCAGCTTCACTTATTACTAACCAGACTGACTTTATTTCTGTCAGACGTCTACAAAAGTTTTATTGAGAATTAATGGGTTTAACTCTAATGTGTTTCATTTAAAGTCACCATAAGAGTGATTAGTGTTTCCATTAGTTGGGCTCTTGACTCTTAATATATTTTATATCTCTTTTGGCCACTGTGACAGTGTGTTTGTTGAACACATTTGCAGTAGCAAAGAAAGCTAAAGTGAAATGAGATCAGATGATGGTTACCTGTTGATGGTTTTATAATCATCATGAAATAACCTTTTTCACTGATGTCTTTGGAATGTAACAATTGTGTTGATCCATTAATAATGTCACATCACAAACCTTGTGTTTCTGCAGCATGAGATTCAACAATATAATATCAATAAGTTAGAAGACTTTATCAAACATGAGCACGAAAAAGTCAGTTTAATATGACGCACACAGACATCAACAATCAGTGTATGAATCTCAACAATGGTGACAATCAAAAGTACTTTGCTGCAATGCATGCTGGGTACCAGCATAGTAAAAAACTCCCAGCATGCATTGCAACATGAATAAATTATGCAGCTGAATTGTCCTATAATTTTGTTTGATTCTAAATATTTGCTTTTATTTTTTGCTGTTGTTTTTGTTGTGAATTAGTAGCTTTTCAGTGATGTGAATTATTCTTTTTATCTAAATATTTGTGATTGTCACCATTGTTGAGATTCATATGCTGATTGTTGATATCTGTGTGTGTCAGCATAAGTTAAATTTTTGATCTCATGTTTGTTAAAAGCTTTAAACTGACAGTTATAATATTGCTGAATCTCATGCTGCAGAAACACAGGATTTGTGATGTGAAAATATGAATGGATCAACACAATTGTTAGATTCCAAAGACATCAGTGAAAGGTTATTTCATGATGATTATAAAACCATCATCACCTGATCTCATTTCACTTTAGCTTTCTTTGCTGCTGCAAATGTGTTTGACAAACAACACACTGTCACAGCGGCCAAAAAAGACAAGAGTTAAGATATACTAAGAGTTAAGAGCCCAACTAATGGAAACACTAATCACTCTTATGGTGACTTTAAATGAAACACATTAGAGTTAAACCTCTGTTAATTCTCAATAAAACTTCTGTAGACGTCTGACAGAAATAAAGTCAGTCTGGTTAGTAATAAGTGAAGCTGGTAATGCTGTTTGTGGAGTTGTTTAATCCTCCTCTGCTGAGATCTTCACAGATTTAATGTCTTCTTTTCTCTTCAGTCGATTTCATCTAAGACTGTGGCTGAAGTCAGTTATAGTTCTTGTGTTTCTGCTCGTCTCTTTTTCTGTTCTCTTCTTTTCTTCAGGGATTCTGCTTGTTAACAGGCTTATTAAGGCTGAGATGACTCCATATTTAATATACACAGATTTTGTGGCTCAGATAAGGTCCAGTTCTGGTTTATTTCTTTGCTCTTGGCTGACATGTGGCATTGCTATGGCCTGCTTTTGGCCCAGATCTGGCCAACAGGAGTGGGCCACCCAAGGGCCGTCATTCCACACTGCATGTGGGCCAGATCCGCATTCCACAAGTGCCAGATGTGGGCCGGATCCGGGCCGAAACAATGTTGCTATCTGGGCGGTGACAGTAGACGGCCAAGCAATTCGCTTTACTGCAGACTATAGCGATGCCACCGCTCGGCGCAGACGTCCGTGCTTCGCTATAATGAACAGGGCTCGCACCTTGGGATTTCAAGCTTTCCTGTTATATCCAGCCACCATCAAGTTGACAAGAGGATTCAACCAAAACCTGTTTACTGAGCTAAGTGAAGCGTCCAAGTTTATTGACTCTTTTGATTCACTCAATTTGGAAGATGAGTCTTCACTTTTGCCATGACTGTTGTCATGCTAGTATTGTTTACTTCCGTATGTACGGTATGATGCGCTGTTCAGCGCTTGACGTCATTCCATTCAAGGTTAAGAGACGTCTACAGGTGTGACCTGATTTAGATTTTCTGATTAATTATCTGCCTTTTTACGGCTTGGAGGCTTGCCAATTTTTAGTTGGTAATAGTACGCTGTTTTGTTGTTCTATCACACTGAGATTTAATTCGTAAAATTTTGTTGTGGATCTTTTTTTTCTTTTTTTTTTCTAGCAAAATATAATAAAGTAATATGATTGATTAAGCTCAGTAGTGTTATTTTTAGGGGAGCGAGCAAAGGACAGTTATTTGATTTGTTGACATTTTTGCTTTGTTTCAATGCAATATCTTATTTTTGTGTGTGTGTGTGCGTATGCGTGTGTGCGTGTGGTTTGCATGTTGGCTTGCTCTCATATTCACCTTACCCCAATCACTACCATTATTGTAAATCAGACATGTCCAGTTTGCTCTATTTTAGCATTCGCTTTTCAAACTGTAATCAATGGGTAAAGGTCTTAATGTAATTCATCTAAACATTCGCAGTTTAGTTCCTAAAATTGATCAACTAAGGGCATGGCTTGTTTATAATAATCCCAATATTATAACATTATCTGAAACCTGGCTAAATGAAAATACAGCAGACTCCAATGTTAAATTGGACAACTACATTATATATAGGTTAGATAGAGGATCTAGGGGAGGTGGGGTCGCCACTTACATTTCATCAAATTTGAAATCACAATTAATTACTCCTAAAGTGAAACCTGAGCTTTTTGAAGGTATCTTTGTTAAGATTACTCTTCATGCAAATAAACAATTAATAATTGGCAATATATATCGTCCACCAACATCTTCCAAGCTAGAGTCTGTTCAAAACATTCTAGCCACTGTTTCATCGTTTGGTGACTCATCAGAAATTATGCTGTTGGGGGACTTCAACTTAAACTGGACTGATCCTTGTACTCTCACGGAACGTAACATGTTCAATGGTTCAAATTTTACACAAATTATTAAAGAGCCAACAAGAATCAGTCCAAGTTGTAAATCTCTTCTTGACTGGATACTAGTCACACACCCCAACAGAATAATAAAATCTGGTGTTCTCTCGGATTGTTTCAGTGACCATTCTATCATATATTGCATTTGGAAAATTTCAACACCCCATCTTTCTCCAAAATATATTAGGATCCGTGACATGAAATTATTTAACAGTGATTTATTTATAAATTATGTGAGAAGGATAAATTGGAATAGACTTAGCATAATTCCTGATGCGGAAGCTGCCTGGAATTTCTTTTATACAGAATTTGTGCAAGTTATTGATAAGCATGCCCCATGGACAACTATTAAGGTCAAAGGCCATCATCTACCTTGGGTAAATGGGGATCTTATCAGTCTGTTTAAGCAGAGGGATAGGGTGTGGAATAAATACAAATATACAAAACTTCCTAGTGATTGGGAGGAATACAAACGGCTGCGAAATACGTGCACCACCCAAACAAGAAATGCTAAAGCCAATTACTACAGAAATAGTTTGTCAAATGACTTCAGTAATCCTAAACATTTTTGGAAAAAAATGAATACCTTACTTGGTAAGTCTAACAGTACCACGAGTAATATGACAATCAATAATGAAATTGTTAATGATCCAGCAGTGATCTCCAACGCATTTAGTTTGCATTTCTCCCAAACACCGCAGGTACAGTCATCGCTCTTTCATCCAGAGCCGACTGTTAATTCTCAGCACTACGATAGTTCTTTCACATTCCGACAGGTTAGCTCAGCTGATGTCCAGCTGGCCATTAGCAAGCTATCCTCTAGCAGTGGACCTGGCCCTGACGGCATTGAGGGTAAGTTTATCAAAATTTCTTCACATATCCTATCCTCTCCATTGGCTGAGCTCTTCAATCTGTCATTTCTAACCCATGAAGTGCCTCTGGCATGGAAGTGTACTAAAGTCATTCCATTGCATAAAGGAGGGGACACCCAAAATATGAACAATTACAGACCCATCTCAATAATTAATAGTATTGTGAAAATTTTTGAGAAAATGATTTTCAATCAATTATCTAATTATCTCTCTCGTAACAATTTACTATCTCAATGCCAGTCAGGTTTCAGGAAACACTTCTCTACTAATACTGCTCTTTTGACATTTACAAATTATATTTTTTCTGGTTTTGATAACAATATGTGTAGGGGAAAGTGGGGTGAGTTGTGCCAGTTTTTACTCAAAGTGACTTTAAAGTGAGGCAGTAATGCCTTCAACTTAAGGAAGTACATATATTTCAGGATGTGGTGCATCCCTGAGAACAATAACTTTGGATCTGAAATAAATTGTTTCAGAAATATAGCTCTTGGGAAAAAAGTGGTCTCATGGCACAACTTGCCCCTGGTGCGGGGGAAGTTGTGCCTTTGGGGGAATACATTGGGGGTAAATTGTGCCAGTGATTTCTGAAGTAAAACAGAACATTTTAATGTTATGAACCGTAATGCTATATGAAAGCAAGATAAATTCAATACAAAATTACTCATTTAAGGTTTATTTAGATATTGTCACCCTGGAATACCATAGCATGCGTTTTTCCTACTACGGTCAATTGCATAGGGATTTTGTATTGAACATAACTCTGGATCACAGTGTCATAGAGACAAGGGGGCGGGCTCATTTTACTCAGTCGACCAATCAGTCTCTCAGGATCATTGTGAAGCTATCAAGCTACGCCCTAGCAACCATTTAGAGCACCATAGCAATACAATATATGATATTTGTGAATCATTTCAGGCAAAAAGGCTTTGGCAATAGATGCCTGTTGACATAGCACTGTCTGTCAATTATGTAACATATAAGAATAAAGTGACTAGGCTAATTTCTAAACATCCTATTGTGACATAGGCCACTTAAAAACTGAATAAAACTTCTCTTTAATAACATAGTGCAAACTCAAAACTGAAATCAGTGTTAGCTAAATGAAACAAATAGCAGGCAGGCCTAAGTCAAACAATGATGAGGCATGCCCATCTCCTCACTTCTCAAGATTATCCCCATGTGAGTATATAGGTCTAGGTGGTCTGGATCTGGCACAACTTAACCCAGGCCCTTTGGCACAAATCACCCCAGACCCACAAGTTTGAAAAACTTGCATGATCCAGCAGTTAAGAGCTAACATCATGCTAACTGTATAGACTCATTGTGTAGCCTACTAAAGCACTAAAACATGTGTGAAATGTTTTCAAACTTGTCTATAATTGTTCAGACACTACAATCAAAAAACCTTAATCATAGAAATTTTACTTTGAAAGGGAAAAAACAGTTTTTTGCACTAAAATGTGCTTAACTCTCATGCCATGTGTCTCTCTTCTTTGGAGGATGAGTAAAAGTGATTGTTTTTCAAAATTATGTGGTCACATGACCAATTTATTCTATGGTTTTCCAGAAACAAGGGTGGAACTACTTCCCCCCCTGGCACAAATCACCCCACTCTCCCCTACTGGTGCCATCTTTTTAGATCTTACAAAAGCATTTGATTTAGTTAGATCATTATCTGCTCCTGGATAAATTATATTCAATTGGCCTTTCCCGTTCATCTCTTCTGTGGTTTAACTCATATTTCCATCACCGCCGCCAGTGTATGTCCTTCAGGGGCAGTCAGTCGAATTTTACAGGTATAGATAAAGGCATACCTCAGGGTTCTTCGCTTGGGCCTTTGTTATTTTCCATTTTTATTAATGACTTGCCACTATGCTGTTCAGAATGTGACATTCATCTTTATGCAGATGATACAATTATATATTGCTCCAAACCAAATATTCCCGACATAAATTACTCTTTACAACATGACTTTGATTCTGTACAGCAGTGGCTGTTATTTAATAAACTCCTGCTGAATAAATCAAAATCATACTGTATGCTTTTCCAGAAGAAAGATAGAAATAATCTTAATCTGCATTTTCTTGATTCTTCTCCTTTAGAGCCAACCGAAAAATTTAAATATCTCGGTGTTTGGCTAGAAACTGATCTTTCATTTAAAGCTCATGTACACGCGCTTAACAACAAACTTAGCTTTCGTCTTAAAACATTATATCAATCGATAGACTGCTTTAACTTTCAGGTTAGGAGAAGGATAGTCTCTCAGTTGTTGCTACCTATTCTGGACTATGCAGATATTATATACGCCAATACTACTGCCACTTGTCTACATGCTCTCGATGTGGTATACAACAGCCTGTGCCGATTCGTCCTTCACTGCCCCTATAGGACACATCATTGTGTGATGTATGAACAGCTGTCCTGGCTTGCACCCTCAGCCAGAAGACAATACCATTGGCTTCAGCTCATTTTTAAATGTATTTACTTTCAATATCCATATTATTTATCGCAATATTTAGTGCCTTACAGTTCACAATATAGCCTTCGTCACCAGTGTTGGGCAAGTTACTTAAAAAAAGTAATTAGTTATAGTTACTAGTTACTTCTCACAAAAAGTAACTGCGTTAGTAACTGAATTACATCATTAAAAAAGTAACTAATTACCAGGGAAAGTAACTATTGCGTTACTTAAAAAAAACAAAAAAGTTTAAATATAAGACATTTCTTGGATACCCCCAATATGAAATGTTAAATTAATGAAATTGACACTAAATAGAACATCTTATTATTATAAAACATTGTACACTAATCTACACTATTTTAATGTTGCTGTGGGACAATGTGAGAGACACCTATTAACTTAAATATTAAAATATTATCATTACTATAGTGCAACAATAAAACAATAGATGGTTTAGAACTTTTAATATTTATTGCACAGACCACAACTGGCCAACAAATAAGTCTAAAAATAAATGATGCTTCTTAAGAAATGTACCAAAAATAAATAAATAGTAGCCTAATAAAAATATACATACACATACACTAGTGCATATAATTAAAATAAAACTCACACACCTTTACAACTGGTAGACATTCTGTATAGCCTACTTGAAGTATTTTCTTCCTCACAATAGTAAGTTTAACAAAAAGTGCTTTCAATATAATACTGAACAATGTATCAACATAAATAATACAATATAATCTTTTGGGGGTTTATTTTTATAACCTACAGAGAACGTCATCATCAGAGGTTATTTTAGCCAAATTCTAGTCGTGTTTGCCGCACGTGTTCACAACCGTCAAACAAATAGGCTATGTTTGAACGTTCCCTGCAGGTTATTTTGGAGTTTATGTTATATAAACTAATTAAAACATTGCATATGATACCAATATGCTACAGAGATTATTCAAATGCTGATATGTGTAATTTATTTATAAATAAAGTATTTATGCTCGGACACATTCGGTCTCTGTCGCGCACTGTCGAGCGCGTTCTCGGACACACTCGGTCTCTCTCGCGCACTGTCGAGCACGTTCTCGGACACACTCGGTCTCTCTCGCGCACTGTCGAGCACGTTCTCGGACACACTCGGTCTCTCTCGCGCACTGTCGAGCGCGTTCTCGGACACACTCGGTCTCTCGTGCACTGTCGAGCACGCTCGCGGCATTCGCCTCGCTTTTGTCGAGTCCCGCGCCTCATAAACACACACACACCAGAGAAAAAAACTTTGCAGCTCCTATGGCTGAGAGAGAGCCTACTCGGATGAAAACCGCTTCAGTGAGCTCAATTAAAGTAACGCCGCATTTGTATTGACAGTAACGGTAACGGCGTTGTAATGGAGGAAGCAGTAATTAGTTAGATTACTCGTTACTGAAAAAAATAACGCCGTTAGTAACGCCGTTATTTATAACGCCGTTATTCCCATCACTGTTCGTCACAATGAACAGATCTTCTTTACTGTCCCTAGAGTTAAGAGAGAAATTGGGAAATATGCTTTCTGTGTTAGAGCCCCTCGTGACTGGAACAGCCTTCCTGCATCCATTCGCTCGCTTACGTCTTTTCCTCTGTTCCGAACTGCTTTGTTAACACATCTTCAGAATACTTGTCTATGTTTCTAGCTTTTCAGATTTAGCATCGATATGTGTCATGTTATTTGTGTGTATATATATATGAATGTCTATTTGTGATGGGCGGGGATAGTGAGAGCTTGTGTGTGTGTGCGGGCGTGCGTGTCCGTGCGCGTCCGTATGGTGCGTGTGAATGTGTGTGAGTGCGTGCGCTAAGGTTTTTGTTTTCTTTTATTGTTGTTGTATTATTATTTTATTATTATTATGATTTCTTTGTTTTATTTAATTGTATCTACTTTGTAGTTCTGCTGCTTTATGTTGTTTGGACATGATCCTGAGGACCCCCATGAAAACGAGATGTTTCATCTCATGGGGTTGATCCTCTAATAAATGTTCATAAATAAATAAATAAATAAATGTGCCATGGCCAGCACACAGCCACACATGTGTCATTCCAACAAGAGAGCTCCTGGGTGGGGCCTGGGCAGGAACTGACCGAGAGAGAAGGTCTGCAACGACATTATCCCGGCCCGGGGTAAACTGTAGAGTGTAGTTGTATTGGCGGAGGCAGTCATACCAACGATGCAGTCTCAGCGGCTTGTGACCTGTGCCAGTAGAGGAGAGCAGAGCTGTCAAGGCCTGGTGGTCTGTTCTCAGCATAACTGGCGGCCATAAAGGTAGAGGTGCCATCTCTCGCAAGCCCACATACAAGCGAGTGCCTCCCGCTCCCCAACTGAGTATCTTTGTTCGGTTTGGTTCAGAGATCGGGAGGCGAATGCAACAGGCCTCTCTGAGCCATTCTGTACTTGTGACAGTATAGCCCCTTTTGCCATGGCCGAGGCGTCACAGGTGACCAGGGTGTGACTGGATATGTCAAAATGTGCAAACACTGGAGGTGAGGTAAGTTGAGCTTTAAGAGTTTGCACTGCCTTGGTGCAATCTAACGACCAGACCCACGGCTCATCTCTCCGAAGCAGCTGGTGCAGTGGGGCTGTTATGGCTGAATACTGAGGCATGAACTTCATGTAGTAGCCCGTCATGCCCAGGAATGAAGCGAGCTGGGCAGCCGAGGTCGGTTCGGGAACGGAGAGGATGGCCTCCACATTAGATTGAAGGGGAGAGATGCCCTCAGTGGAAAGTCGGAAGCCTACATATTCAATGGCCGGCACAGCAAAAACACATTTGCTGCCATTGAGGGTTAGACTGTGCTTGGTGAGGGCTTCGAACACACTCCATGTGGCACCATGTACCACCACATCATCAAGGTAAATAACAACACCTGGTATACCTGCCAGTACTGAGGTCATGACCTTTTGAAAGCAGGAGGGGGCGGAGCTAAGGCCAAACGGCATCCTCTTGTAGCGGAAAAAAATGAGGTGTGTAACGAATGCTGTCAGGTTTCTGCTTTCAGGGTGGAGGGGCACCTGGAGATAGCCCTCTCTGAGATCCAGTTTCGAAAAGACAGTGGAGCCATGAAATTGTGCCGTGAGCTCCTCCGATGTGGGCAATGGGTATCTGTCTGGGTTTACTGCGCGGAGGTCCACACAGACTCGCAGAGCCCCTGTTTTCTTTCTTACCACAACCAAATTCGAAATCAATGGTAAAGCATCAACTGCAGCTCAACAGTCACTCCATCCCTCAGCCTAACCAGACACGATGCGATAAGATTCCAGCGACAAATAATTTGTCTGTCCACACTAGACGCGACGCGACTGCGAGATGCGTAAAAATCAATCAAAACCCACAGCCAATCAGAAAAGCGTGTGGGCGGAGTCTCGCGGCAAGTGCACGGCACCAGAGAGTAATCTCGACAGCACTCACAAGAAAATGGATAAGTAGCTACATAATCAAATTCACAAATATTACACCATTTAAACATTATTCAAATACATAGGCTACTGAGTTACTAAAACAATCTTTTATCAAAGAATACACTTGTTTGTTCAAAGTTTGAATGTTCTTGTTTTCATTTGTTTATTAATTTCAAGATCTGAGGTGAATTATCCATTCTTGCTTTTACAGCTGCAAAGCTGGAGCACTAAATGATATTCAGAGTCACATTACACGCTTTTAAAATTTAAATAAAGCACATAAACAGCACCTGAGATTATCATTGCGCGACGTCGCAGAAAAATAGAAACCGTTTCTAAAATAGAATCGTCACGTGTCGCCGTCGCGGCTGGTTAGGACAAACACTCTGATTAACACGGAAAATAACCTTTTATCACGTGTCAAGATCTGTAGTTAGGACACGGTGTTACACACGTGGAACCTATAAAAGCTTATTTCCACCATGGAATAGAAAATAAAAAAGGTAATTGTGACCTTTTATCTCACAATTCTGACTTATTTTCTTTCAATTCCTAGTTTATATCTCATAATTCTGAGAATTATTTTTTCTCATAATTGTGAGATAAAAAGTCACAATTGCCTTTTATACTTGTTTATTCTGTGGCGGAAAAAAACTTCCATATAAGCAAATGCCATGTATGTTGGATTTGTTTTCATTTCAGTAAAAGCTTCATGTAAAGCTTTCACTACAACGCTTCCAGTACCACTGTTCCTTATACACAGAATATGCGGTCTGCGTAGGGCACTATAGGGGGCACCATCCCACCCTCTATGGGGGCTCCATCAACACCCCACCACACCCCCAGAAAACAATTTCAGGAGATGGCAACTGAAGTTCTGCATAGGGGACCCATTTGACCAGTGGCTTCCCTGAGCAATTCTGTTACTTTCTATTTTTTTCTACTGTACATTCTATAAAGTAATGACTCATTCACTTTTAGATAGTATGTTGCCAAGAATGCACACATTAGGCATGTGCCGGTATCACATTTTCATGCTGCGATTAATTGAGTGATCTTTTATCACGGTATACGGTATTATCACGATATTTTAATTGCACATGAGAAACAAATGGATTGGGGGGGGGGGAGGATGCAAAAAATAAAATAAAACTTGCATCACAAGGTGTAATTGTGATTGTCAAAACATTTGGTAAATAAACTGAATTTTATTAAGTTTAGTGACAACATGTTACAATGATTACATGGTACAATGACTGGTAGGCTACTGTTTGTATTGCTTAACACAAATTTAACGATTTCAATTCAATACTTGGGATTTGATTTAAATCTTGATTCAATATTGACTAATTTTGGATAAATATTAGGAAGGCTACAGTAGATAGCCCACATGTTATTTTTTTCTCATGAAAAATAAAATATCTCACATAATGCTATGTAACCATATATAGAGCCCTATCAGCTGGTATTATTAAAGGTTACAAATAACTAATTAAATCAAATATAATGTGGTTTTCATTATAATAACAATTATGTAATGACACACGTAAAAAATATAATAAATATGTAAAAAAGTGCAGTGCACATATTCAGCAAAATACTCCTCTTTATCTATATGTTTTAGTCATCTAACATGCTGCTGGTCATTAAATAGTTTAAATGTAACGTTCTGTGACACAATTGTTCGCCTGTTTCATATCAAAAGTAACCTGCTCTGTCTTGTTTGACGGTCTTCGTGTCCTCTTTGCTCCGCGATTTTTCTCTGCGTGAGAAAACGGATGTGTGGCGTGAGCGTGTGAAGAGTCTCGCGCTGAATGCGTCGAGTTGGCAGCTCTGCTTTTAGAAGCGGGATGGATCCGGATAGATCGGCGGCGGCCATAGACTGTAGGCGGTGGCGTTCCTCCTTCCACCATGCTGCTTCTCCATGTGAGGACTGTTTACATTAGACTAGAAGTGCGCACCGGCCGCATGCTTATACACGTGGCGATTGTTTACATCAGAGTGCGCACGTGTTTCGCGCAGCATATACGCAGTGTTTGTTTAAGCGGTTGATGGAAAATAAGCTATAATGCGCGTTCTAAAAATCTAAATTCGGATCTATTATTTTTCACGGTATTTTGAAGTGCCCGCGATAACAATATCGTGCATATTCATTACCGCGATTTATCGCATTACCGAATACCGGCACATGTCTAGCACACATCCAACACTCAACCAAAAATGTAGAATGGCCAGAGGTGGGTAGAGTATCCAAAAACTGTACTCAAGTAAAAGTACAAGTACTTATAGAAATATTTACTCAAAGTAAAAGTAAAAGTAATAATCTTAATAGTTACTTGAGTAAGAGTAAAAAAGTATCCAATGAAAAAACTACTCAAGTAGCGAGTAACTAGTTACTTCGGATCATATAGGCCTATATATATATATATATATATATATATACATACATATATATATATATATATATATATATATATATATATATATATATATATATATATGAAGACTTGATGCAAAAGCCTCTGAGTGCCATCTGAAATTTTCTTCTAAAACAATCATTTTTATCAAGCTCGTATATTTAAATTCAGTAATTTCACTTTAATGACAATTAATAGGTAGGCTACTTTTCATTGCCATTTAAGTGTGAACATAAACATACAAGCTTGATAAAAATGCTCTTTTGGAAGAAAATTTCAGATGGTACTTAGAGGCTTTTGCCTCTTAAGTCGTCATATATATAAAATATGATATTATTTAGATTTTGTTTATTTAAATGACTATTATTATCAGCTATCTTTGCAACAAAAACAGAAGAGAGACGTAAGCAATATTTCTGCCATCTGTATAGCTCGAAAATCATTGCCTGTCCTCTGGTTTGTATAATAGTAACTTATACAACTACATTTGGATTATTAGACAATGTCGAAATAAAGTGAATCTGCAGAGTGTTGCATTCAAAGGCATGTATTGACAGAGAAGAGTTAAGAACTCTTCACATGCGCTCATGACTGCTACTGAACCTGAACACACACAATGAAAAAAAAAAAAAAAAAATACATGGACGAATCTTCTTCTGACTGTTCTCCAAAATATAATCAAATGTATATTTCTGCAAGCATGTTTTAACTGGTTAACTATCTACGGCAGGCAAAGGCATTCGTTTTCAAGTCGAGTTCGCACGCCACTGCGCAATACACACACATACACACACACACACACACACACACACACACACACACACACTACCGCGGGATGGCGGGTGTTCATAAACTGTGAACAATGGGAGCTTTATTTAATGTAAATTAATGTATATGTCCAAAAAACGGGTAATGTCATACTTTCTAGTATCGTGGCGTAATAATCTGTTTGGTTGTAAAATGTATTACCTGAGTTAAATGAAATCGAATATATCGTCCTGACTCCTGTGGAATCATTCATTCACAGACAGCTTACGAAGATGTTCAACTAATAAAGATCTTCATCGCTGGCAAAAATATGATGCATTTGAAGATTTGCTCTCACTTGACTGTAGCCTACTGTAGGTCCACTGCCACTTCATCTAACGCTCTTGATGTGCTTAAATCTTCCTGTTACGACTCCGAGTCCAGTGTGAATTGAAATCGCTTCAGATGATTCAGTGCGTGCAGGGAACTGAACAGAATCAGGAACTGAATCATTCAAACTGATTCGCGAACCGACTTAGACAGATCTGAACTTGTTTGATGAAGTCTTTGAACAGAATCGACTCAAAAGAGTGATTCATTTGTGAATTGAGCATCGCTCAAGTCCAGAAAAAAAGATACAGCGCGCTTGGAATAAACTACGCATTTAACAACACATATTGCATTAAAATAAAGTAACGAGAGGAACGTCGCCCAATGTAACGAAGTAAAAGTACAGTTTTTTTCATTAGAAATGTACTCGAGTGAAAGTAAAAAGTACCCACATTCAAATCTACTCTTAAAAGTACAATTTTTCTAAAAAAATACTCAAGTAAATGTAACGAAGTAAATGTACTTCGTTACTACCCACCTCTGAGAATGGCTTACAGTAAAAGGAAACTGAATTAAAGCTGCAAGCAGCGATGAAAGGGCCCTCGCACCCGTGCCATCGTCACTCGTTGGCTTTAGGAAGACAGAGCATGGTTGGGCAATGTGCATTTAAGGAGGTATACAGTATATAGTAGTTGCTAGCATGTTTAGTATGTTTTTAGCATGCTTAGTACACAATAGGTATGTGGTTAGTACTGCATTACTGTGTTAACCAGTTCAGTTTCTGTTGGCAGTAGGTGGGGTTATATATCTGAATATTGCTTTGTAGATGTGTTCAGTGCAGGACTTTTATCAAGTATGTGAAGTTTGGGGCAGATTGGATATTGTATGTTTGAGTTACAGCAAATTCATATTTAATTGTAGTAATAGTATGGTTTAGTACTTATAGTGTTTACTAGTATGTTTTAGCATGTTTCTAGTATGTTGGTAGGATGTTAAGCACCTACTGGCATTTTTTTTATATGTTATTAGGAGTCCACAACAGTGTTTAACATGTCACTTCCTGTTGCCAGCAGGTGGCGCTTTGACTGTAACTGAATATGAGCATTGTCATGTGTTCAAGACAGAACGCTTATCAAAAGTGTGAAGTTTGGCGCAGATTGGACATTGCCTTCTTGAGTAACAACAACATCCTGTTTCATTATATTAGCATGCTTTAGCACTTAGCTTAGTATTGCTAGCATGTTTTAACATGTTTCTAGCATGTTTAGAAGTCAATGGTATTTTTAACATGTTGCTAGAACGGCATCAACGTGTTAAACATGACACTTCCTGTTACCAGTAGGTGGCGCTATTACTATAACTGAATATTCTCATGTAGATGTGTTCAGGCCATGACTCTTATCAAACGTGTGAAGTTTGGGGCAGACTGGACATTCCGTGCCTGTGTTACAGCAAATTCCTATTTAATTGCAGTATTAGCATGCTTTAGCACTAAGCTAAGTGTTTGCTAGCATTTTTTAACATGTTTCTAGTATGTTGTTAGCATGTTTAGCACATGCTGGAACTTTTTTATATGTTATTAGGAGTCCACAACAGTGTTTAACATGTCACTTCCTGTTGCCAGCAGGTGGCGCTATGACTGTAACTGAATATGAGCATGGTCATGTGTTCAGGACAGAACGCTTATCAAAAGAGTGAAGTTTGGCGCAGATTGGACATTGCCTTCTTGAGTAACAACAACATCCTGTTTCATTGAATTAACATGCTTTAGCACTTAGCTAAGTTTTGCTAGCATGTTTTAACATGTTTCTAGCATGTTTAGAAGTCAATGGCATTTTTAACATGTTGCTAGAACGGCATCAACGTGTTAAACATGACACTTCCTGTTACCAGTAGGTGGCGCTATTACTATAACTGAATATTCCCATGTAGATGTGTTCAGGCCATGACTCTTATCAAACGTGTGACGTTTGGGGCAGACTGGACATTCCGTGCCTGTGTTTCAGCAAATTCCTATTTAATTGCAGTATTAGCATGCTTAAGCACTAAGCTAAGTGTTTGCTAGCATGTTTTAACATGTTTCTAGTATGTTGTTAGCATGTTTAGCACATGCTGGAACTTTTTTATATGTTATTAGGAGTCCACAACAGTGTTTAACATGTCACTTCCTGTTGCCAGCAGGTGGCGCTATGACTGTAACTGAATATGAGCATGGTCATGTGTCCAGGACAGAACGCTTATCAAAAGTGTGAAGTTTGGCGCAGATTGGACATTGCCTTCTTGAGTAACAACAACATCCTGTTTCGTTGAATTAGCATGCTTTAGCACTTAGCTAAGTATTGCTAGCATGTTTTAACATGTTTCTAGCATGTTTAGAAGTCAATGGCATTTTTAACATGTTGCTAGAATGGCATCAACGTGTTAAACATGACACTTCCTGTTACCAGTAGGTGGCGCTATTACTATAACTGAATATTCTCATGTAGATGTGTTCAGGACAGAACGATTATCAAAAGTGTGAAGTTTGGGGCAGATTGGACATTCCATGCCTGAGTTACAGCAAATTCCTATTTAATTGCAAAAATAGCATGCTTTAGCACTTAGCTAAGAGTTTGCTAGCATGTTTTAGCATGCTTCTAGTATGTTGTTAGCATGTTTAGCACTTGCTGGCACTTTTTTATATGTTATTAGGAGTCCATAACAGTGTTAAACATGTCACTTCCTGTTGCCAGCAGGTGGCGCTATGACTATAACTGAATATGAGCATGGTCATGTGTTCAGGACAGAACGCTTATCAAACGTGTGAAGTTCGGGGCAGATTGGACATTCCATGCCTGAGTTACAGCAACTTCCTGTTTCATGGCGAAACATCGAAATTTGTCAGGCCGCCGAGGACCCGCCCTTCGACGAAAACTCAAGATCTTCGCAATTTAACGTCGCAAAGGCCTTAAGATTACACTCACCAAATTTGAAGATGATCAGATTAAAACTGTAGGAGGAGTTCGTTAAAGTACGAGGCATGAAAATGGCAAAAACTGCACAAAAATCTGAGAGGAAGTTCAAAATGGCTGACTTCCTGTTGTGTTTAGGGCTATGCTCCAAGAGACTTTTTTGTAGGTATTAGGTGATTACATGTATGTACCGAATTTCGTGCACGTACGTGGAACGTTGCGGGAGGCGCACTCCGTTGAACTTTTATAGGTGGCGCTATCGAGCCATTTTGCCCCGTCCAATTCTGAAACCTATATCAGATGTAAATTTTCGCCAGTTCTGACGCGTGTGCAAAGTTTTGTGAGTTTTCGAGCATGTTTAGGCCCTCAAAAATGCAATTAAATGCGGAGAAGAATAATAATAATAAACAGAGCAATTCCAAGAGGGTCCTCACACCATCGGTGCTCGGGCCCTAATTATAAAAAACAATGGATTTCATATTGTCTGCAGGTAGAACTGAAACATGACAAGTAATGCAGTTTTCCTAATGCCATCAACTGTTAGTATTTTGACAGTCATTGCGCTATGATTGTCTATATTGTTGGATAGAAAACTAGTGCTAATGTTTTGACAGAATGATGAAAGTTTGAGTTGGGTTTGCTGTTTTTATAGAGTTAGTATATGTATAAAAAGGTTTTTCGCGTTTTGAAATGTATATGTATTTAACAAATATTGTTTTGGGGAGAAAATTTGAAAAGGATCTGCAACATATACCTGAAATTAACAGTTTGCCATATAGAAATTACATTTTAAAAGTTACAAGCAATTTTTGTTACATTGTCAGTAATTCTGCGATTGGTGCAGGCGTTGCTCAGGCCCCGTAATGTCTGCTTGCAGCTGTAATTTGAATTTGTTTTTGCAAAATGTACAAATAAATCCATAATTGTTTTTTATGACAAGTCACACTGCAAATGTGGACCAGATATTTCCCTAAAAACACAAATGATTAATGAGGAGGAAATACAAATGCTGTTTTCCTCCTGCAGCACATCCTGAACTAACATAGTCTCATCAAACAGACTCCAGTTAAACAAAAGATTTAATCTTGTCTCATCAACATAGATTGATGTTTGTCATTTTGGAAGATCAGCTGACTGCCAAGACTCAAGAGTCCAACTCATTGTTGTTCAGAACTTTTCTCTCCCATGTTTCCATGAGTGCACACAGAAGATTTCACCTTCTGTAATTTCAGTTCGCAGCATACCTTGTGTGTTCATGGATGGAAAGAGAAAATGTCTTTTAGTGCAAGATAAGAAAAGCAGAGACATGTTACCGTTTAATGTTCTGTCATGAAGAGGTTTAGACAGGGGTATATTTGATAATAAAACTGCAGAAAGGTGTGTGAGGGTTCGGTTGTTATCTATTTATTTACATTACAAACAGGTGAAACCTGATCAGACCGGCTTTGTTTCAGGTCATAGCTCTTCTAGTAATCTTCGTCGCTTGTTTAATATTTTATACTCTTCCCAGACTAATCGGTCTGATCTGGTGATTTTGTCCTTAGATGCTGAAAAGGCATTTGACCAGGTAGAGTGGCCTTACCTCTTCGCTCTGCTACAGAAATTCCATATAGGAAATAAATTCATCACTTGGCTTAAAATTCTATATAACAATCCTAGAGCGCGTATACTTACAAATAGAATTTTGTCACCATCTTTTACTTTATTTAGGGGTACTTGACAATGTTGCCCACGTTCTCCCCTTCTGTTCACAATGGCCATTGAGCCTCTAGCGGAAGCCATTCGCTCTGATGAGAGAATTCATGGGCTCCATACTAAAACCACTATAAATAAAATGTCTTTATATATGCAAGGCAAGGCAAGTTTATTTATATAGCACATTTCATACACAATGGCAATTCAAAGTGCTTTACATAGGAGAAATTAAAATAATTAAAAGAAATAAGAATAATTAAAACAGTTTAGAAAAATAAAAAATAAAATACAGTACAAACAGTCGGACGAACATTGGCACAGTGCTCATTCAGTAAATGCATACATAGCTAAACAGAAGTGTTTTGAGTCTGGATTTGAATGTGACCACTGTAGGAGCACATCTGATCTCCTCTGGAAGCTGGTTCCAGCTGCGGCTGGCATAATAGCTAAAAGCAGACTCACCATGCTTAGAGTGAACCCTTGGTATTTCTAGCTGATATGATCCTAATGATCTGAGTGATCTGTTGGGTTTATATTCAGTGAGCATATCTGCAATGTATTGAGGTCCTAGGCCATTGAATGATTTATATACCAGTAATAATACTTTAAAATCAATCCTAAATCTAACTGGGAGCCAGTGTAAAGACCTGAGGACTGGTGTGATATGTTCATATTTTCTGGTTCTGCTCAGAATCCTGGCGGCAGCGTTCTGTATGAGCTGCAACTGTCTTATGGTCTTTTTGGGAAGGCCAGTGAGGAGTCCATTACAATAATCCACCCTGCTGGTGATGAAAGCATGCACAAGTTTCTCTAAGTCTTGTCTGGAAACAAAGCATCTAATTCTTGCAATATTTTTTAGATGATAGTATGCTGATTTAGTTATTGCTTTGACATGACTACTGAAAGTTACTACTTTCTCAGGTGGTCTGATCTGTCTGACCCCAGCGCAACTCAAGGATGTGCTGATCACCTTTCTGATATTATTGATTTTGTCAGAGAAGAAGGAAGCAAACTCACTGCACTTGTTGTCTGAGAGCATTTCACTGGGAATCTGGCTTGGGGGGTTTGTCAGTCTCTCTACAGTAGCAAAAAGAGTGCGTGTGTTGTTTAAATTGGTGTTTATAATATTTGAGAAGAAAGTCTGTCTAGCTTTGCCTAGTTCCATATTGAAAGCATGCAGAGGCTGTCTTTGTAGATGTTATAATGGACTACAAGTTTTGTCTTCCGCCACATGCGCTCTGCTTTTCTGCATTGTCTTTTCATAATAATATGCGGACGATGTCTTACTGTATGTGACTAAACCTGCGTCTAGTATCCCTGTAATCTTAGAAGTGATAGAACAATTTGGCTCATTCTCAGGCTACAGAATTAATCTAAATAAAAGTGAACTCATGCCAGTTGGGCTTAAAGATCTTTCACAAATGTACCCAGTTCTGTTTAAAATAGCTAAAGACAGATTTACTTATTTAGGAATTGTTGTAACTAGGAAGTTTAGCTCTTTACGAGAAACCAACTATGCCCCCCTTTTAGAAAAATTGAAAAGAAATATTCAGTTCTGGAGAACTCTTCCTATCTCGTTAATGCCATCAAGATGGTTTTTCTCCCACAACTATTATATCTGTTGTAAAACACCCCTTTATTTCTCTCCAAATCCTTTTTTAAGCAACTTGATTCTACTATCTTACCCTTTATTTGGAATTATAAAAACCATAGAATTTAACAACTACATCTTTCCAAACCCAGAAAGGTGGGGGGTCTTGCTTTTCCGGACTTCCGCTGCTATTACTGGGCGGCTAACCTCAGAATTATTTCAATAATATTAAATGATGAAAGTGGACAACTGGACTGGCTCAGATTAGAACAGGATGAATGTACCCCCTATGATCTTGGTGCTGTGATCCTTTCACCAACGAGCTGTAAAAAAGAAATCTACACAGCAAAAACTCCAGTGTTAAATTAACACTCCTGGGAATACATATGAGACCACACTTGTAGAGTGTAAAGTGTTAAAATATGAGTGTTAAATTAACACTCAAGAGTGTTAAAGTTAATGAGATAATTAAGTGATTAATTTAGTGATGATTGATCATTATTGAAGACACCTGATGGAGAAAATCACAAATTGTAAGCCACCGTTATGGCGATTAATGTTTGCTTTAGTTGGGCTCTTGACCCTTATATTATTAACTTTAGATTTTGTTTGGTTGTTGTATCTGAGTTATAACTGCCAGATGAACAAAGAAAAAAAAAGTGATCTGATGGTGTTGGTTATATTATGACAATCATCATTTGAACTTGATCACTGAACTCATATTTCTGACTTAGATTTATGTTGTTGGTTACAGCATAACTGTGATTCTGCATAAATATCCAGAATTTTAGATATAATACAAAGGACTTCTTAAAAGTTGTTTTGAAAAAAAAAAAAATCTTTATTTTAGGCACACAAAGACATCAAGATTCAGTCTATGCATCTCAACAATGGTGACGAGCAGAATATTCAATTAGGAAAAGTAAATTACATAGACAATTCAGATCATAATTTATTCATACCGCAATGCATGATGGGAGCCATTAATGAGTTGTGATTGGTGGCAGCCACTGCAACATGCTTTATTATTGTCACCATTGTTGAGATTCACAGGCTGATTATTGATGTTTGTGTTTATAAATAAGTTAATTAATTTGAAAGTCTTTTGATCAGAACAATGTTTATTAAATATTTTGGATTACATGAAAAATACTGAAAATCATATGCTGTAAAATCACAGAGCTGCTGTAATTAACAAATCCAAACTATCTCAATAAGTTTAGTTTTTCAGATCACAACATGATTATGTCAAAACATAACCAACACCATCAGATCACATTTTTTCTTTGTTCATCTGACTGTTATAAATCAATAACAGCAGACAAGCAACATTTAAAGTAAACATGTAAAGGTCAAGAGCCCAACTAAAGCAAACAATAATCACCATAATGGTGGCTTACAATTTGAGATTTTCTCCTTCAGTGATTCTGCTTGTTAACATCAGGTGTCTTCAATAATGATCAATCATCACTTAATTAATCACTTAATTATCTCATTAACTTTAACACTCTTGAGTGTTAATTTAACACTCATATTTTAACACTTTACACTCTACAAGTGTGGTCTCATATGTACTCCCAGGAGTGTTAATTTAACACTGGAGTTTTTGCTGTGTACAGATGCAGCCCCGTCATTAGCAGTGTGATTTGTATTTGGAAACAAATTAGAACTCATTTTGGGGTGGAGTCGTTACTTTTATCAATTCCCATAGCTGACAATCCCTCTTTTATACCCTCCATATTAGATAAAGGTTTTCAGCAATGGAGAGATTCAGGAGTTCTCGCAGTAAGGGATCTGTATCAAGATGGTACATTCGTCTCCTTTGAAATATTTCGGGAGAAATACAAACTTCATAGAAGTATTTTTTTTAGGTTCTTGCAAGTCAGGAACTATGTACAATCTTACTTAAACAGGTTCTCTACAATTAGCCCTTCTTGTCTGGACACCTGCCTTAATTTCTGTTTTGGTAAAGGGAAAATGATTTCCTGCATTTATAATACTCTCCAGGCCTCCCAATTGCCCGCTACATCTTCAATCAAGAGTTTATGGGAGGAAGAATTAGGGTCAGAGATTTCTGATGAGTTATGGGCAGATAGCCTGGAAGAGATTAACAGATGCTCTATAAACTCCAGACATTGTCTCATCCAGTTCAAATTCTTGCATAGACTACACTATTCTAAAACAAAATTATCCAGAATATTTCCAGGTGTCTCTCCAAAGTGTGACAGATGCAGGACGGCGGAGTTATGCCCTGCTTCACAGTTATGCATTATGTCCCAGTCTTCAAAACTTTTGGTGCAAGATTTTCAATGTCATCTCTGAAATCACGAATCAATATATTGAACCAGATGAGTTTTTAATTGTGTTTGGGGTTTCAAGACATGAGCTCTGTTTGTCCAAGTCTCAACAACGATTTCTTTCCTACGGGCTTTTAACAGCCAAAAAGCTTATTTTAACTTTCTGGAAAAGCAAGTTGCTGCCTTCTTTCCAGCTTTGGCTTGACGAACTCACAAATACTCTTCATCTGGAACGTATACGGCTCCATCTAAGGAATAAAAGACAACAGTTTGCTAAAATTTGGGAACCCTTCATAAGGTATTTAGGTGGAGGAGACTTAGAGGAAAGAGATGTTGACTCAATTTGAGTTGGACCTAAGACCACTAAAATGTTGGTAGCTGTTTTATTTTTTGTTTGTTTTTTAAGTACTCCTCTCCATGCAGTGCGTATCAGGCGGATGGGGAAAGAGGGGTGGGTGGGAGTTCTAGTAGTTTTGTTTTAAGAGTTTCTGTATGTTGGAATATATGCATATGTTTGTGTGTAGGTGGCATGTACATGTGTAGGCATGTTAGTGAATATGTATATGTGTGTGTGTGTACAAATGTAGGTATAAATATGAATATATATAATTAACAACTGCAGAAGGAACTATAATATCCTGTTAGATTTTTGTATGCATAAGGAAAAGATCTTCAGATTTAATTTTTGTTAAGCCCATCTGTACTCTTTATATTTCTCTAAGAAAAAAAAGAAAAAAAAAGAATGACGTCTCAAAATAGTTATGAAAATCTTTCTAACGAATACCAATTACACACAATTACACATTTAAATGAATCATGTTTAAGATACTTTTTTATGTGCTAAACAGTATGAACAGAATAATTTTATATTTTATAAATGGTTATTAATATTGTGCCTTTTTAAAATAATTGAGTGGCTGAATGTTAATAAGAAGCATATGTATATTCACAAATTCACACACAAAGCTGGAAGTCATGTGAGCTGTAATTCAGCCAAACTTACAAAAGAACAGCTACACACTATGACAGATCCATCAAATATCAAATGTTCCAATGTCATTTTCTTCAGGACATTAAATATTGGTTCAGGTTTTATCTGACAAAAAAGCTCTATGAAAACAAACAGTGCTTAAGTAAGCAATAAGGCACGAGAGGCTGTGCTGTATCGTGAACAAGTAACGGCTGAAGGTTGTTTAGGCACGACACGAAGCGTGCCTGCAACCCCTTCAGCCGTTACTTATTCACGATACAGCACTTGCCTCGAGTGCCTTATTGCTTTTATAAAACGGTTGCCACACAATACAAATATTAAAGCCAAAAAATATTTATCTATGCAACTTTCATGAAGTAAAATCACTAAAAGCATTCCTTCCGCTGGAAAAAATAGTCCCTGACCGTAAACAGCAACAGAAGTTACATACATTATTTCGCCAATAGATGGCGGCAAAGACTGTCTTATGAATGAGTCAGTCGGTAGAGAAGACTTTTATATTGAAAAGACTCAAACTTGTTTTCACGGAGAAGGAAGACGCAACCCACTCCGATGAAAATCATGTTTTTCTAGGTGTTAACATGTTCTTGTGGTTTTTTTCTGATGTTAGAGGACATATCTTGAGAAAAATGCCGGCTAAAATAGACTGGAGTTGTGACGTAGTAACTCCACTGGGCGGGGCCACAAGCTCATACTCCCCTCCGCCCCGCCCGCTCAGGTTCTGAGGAGTAGAGAAGACGATGGCGGATCAATACCTATGTGCGGTAGCGGGTTGCAATGCTAAGAGGAGAGATATTGGTATTAGCTTTCATGCTTTACCAAAACATGTTGCTGTGAGAGATGAATGGATTACGTTCCAGGGTTCTAGACTGCGACCATTTTTTGAGAATGTTAAAATTTTATGTGGTCGCATTTGTGCGAGTGCATGGTCATGTACTACTCAGTTAAATTCACGCATGAATTTTCCTGCATTGAACTTGTTTTAGCGCCCGCCAAAGTGAATTTTTGTCCCGCCAAAGTCTTATTTGATCGGTGAGTAATGTAGATGATTTTGGCTAAAATGGCATAATCATCATTTAAAGACCACTGAGAATATGTTTAAAAATAGCTCAAAATATGATCGGAGTGGGACTTTAACGTTATAGGCACGGGAAAACCCCTTAACGGTTAACTGTTAAGATGTGCAGCGGACATTCAAACGGATTATTTTATTATGAATATAGGACTGACCTGAAGGAAAATGCAATGTCTACTGTGAATGCAGGTAACTTTACACTCGCTTTCTCCATCTCTCACAATACTCCACTATATCCTTTTGAAAGGATAGAATAACTTTTTTTTCTTTTTTTTATAATATGTATTTAATGTGATGTGTTTTAATTTTGTGCCGTCTGTTGTTTTTTATGAAGTATGGACCATGAGTCTCCAATAAAGTCTATCTATCTATCTATCTATCTATCTATCTATCTATCTATCTATCTATCTATCTATCTATCTATCTATCGCTTCAATGAACAATATCAATGAGATCACACATGTGTTTAAGTTGCTAAGAGTGGTTGCTAGGGGTGTTGTGTAGTGATACATAGAACCATTGGGTGAAGCGGTCATAGCCGTGTTTTATCGTGAATAAAGCACAGCTATTGACCAATCAGAATCAAGGATTGGAACTAACCGTTTTATAATATTATATATTTATCTATGATCTGGTAGTTGATGTTGATTACTAAACACACAATGCCTTATGAACATATTCAAATGATTTCATATTGCAGCCTTATCAGAATTATAATGAGCTTTATAGCCAAGTATGTTTACACATACAGTATGAGGAATTTGTCTTACACTGACAGAATGACAGTGGTTAGCAGTGGAGTGGTGGATGAAGTACACAAGTCAAGTACTTGAGTAAAAGTACAGATAAAATATTAATAAAATATTACTCCCAATAAAATATTACTGTAAAATTATAATTGGGCCTATTCATTTTCAAAATTACCTTAGAAAAAGTACAAAGCTAATTCATTTTTAAAGTACTTAAAGTAAAAAGTACTTTTTTTACTTTTAAGGACTACAACAAACGGCTGGTAGGGACTACACGAGCTTCCTCCCGGGTAAGTGACATCACAAACCCTAAAATTTACATAAACTCCGCCCCCAGGAACGTGATTTATAGATCCAGTGATGTCCTTCAGGTAAGTAAACACCAGTCACATCCTCTTCACAGACCCAAAGTGCAGGAGGGGGGAAGAGTGGGGTGCTGGAGGTGTTGATGAATGATTGGGGAGAATAAAACCTACAATAAAAGGTCATTGGCCAGTTGTTGATTAGACACAGTGCTGGGGGATGGTGTCTTGTAATTGATGATGTCTTTCAGGCCTTTCCACACTGATGCAGGGTCGTTAGCTGAAAACTGTTTCTTCAGCTTTTCAGAGTAGTTCCTCAGATAGTATGTGTGTGTAAAATTATTATGTTTATCTATTTCTTTATACCATGTTAATCCCTGTTAATCATACTCAATGCCTTATTATATTTTATTTAATCTGAAACACTTTTTCTGACTCCGGGTCTTCATTCATCATATCTGGTTCTGGGTCTTTGACTGTAAATCCCCTTACATGCCGAATGTTCAGCAATTTGTCCCTGTAAAAAACTGACTGTAGAAATATAACTAAAGACAGGACAAACAAACAAACACAGTAAAACAATCTTGATTATGCTAAAATGCTTTAATTTTACAATAATGCTCTAATAATACAATACAATATTTATTTATAAAGCACATTTAAAAACAACCAAGGTTGGCCTAAGTGCTGTACAAAAAGTTAAATAAACTATGAGAAATACAAATCATACCACGAAGCAACACAACAAATACTGTAATAAAAAATTAGGAAGTATTTTAAGGAATATTAAAGGCCGGAGAGAATTAGTATGTCTCAGAACAGACCTAAAGACTTACATAGAGTCTGATATGGAGAGGTAGACTGTTCCAGTGGCAAACACAAAGGCGCGATCACCTTATTTTTTGAGTCTGGAGCTCGGCACAGAAAGTAAGCCAAGATCAAGAAGACAAGGTCTCAGAGTTCAGGAGGGAGTATGCAGATAGAGCAAATTAGTCAGTACTGAGGGGTCAAATTGTCGAGGGCTTTGTAAACATACATAATCATTTTAAAATCGATTCTGTATTTAACAGGAAGCCAGGGCAATGCAATTGGGGTTAACAGGCTCATACTTGTGAGTCTCTGTAAAGAGTTTCACTATTAGAAAAAAGGGTTCAGTGGGGCTCTATATAGTACTCTAGGGTTCTTGACTCAATTTTAAAGAACCATTTATGCAGTGAGTGAACAATTGAAATTTAACATTGATTAACTCAAGAAAGAAACAAGTTACTGAAACCAATCTTTAATGCTAATATATAAATTGCTAATTTGCCTCTGGACACAAAAAGATTACACTGGTGTTTGATTGAAATGTAACATCTATGCAAAATAATCCTTGAAAGATTTCTCATTTAAGGCCATTCCTGTTTGTGATTGTGTATTGTCAACAATAAGCAGAAACATTTGGCATCTCCAGTGTGGATCATTCATTTCAACATTTATCCTCATTCTCATGTTTAAGAATCTGTTATCTGCTTGACAAATAATATGCTACTGCCTAGTGATGTAGTACTCGAGTCCGGACTCGAGACCGATATCTGCTTTCTCGGACTCGTCTCGGACTCGACCCTTCAAAGACTCGGTCTTGACTCGGACTCGGCATAGGCGGTCTCGTCCCCATCACTACTACTGCCCACTGACATGCTTTTAAAGCTATTGTTATCCAATTTTTTTGACCTTCAAACACCTTAAAATGCACTTACTGTAAGTACTGTAGGTCTGAGAAATCCATATTTTCTCTGGGGAGTATGCCCACGAACCCCCCTAACTACCGCACATTTGAATGCGCATGTCTGTGTCAGGCTCGGACCCTGATGTTTTTAAAACCAAGAAACGCCCCTGTTTAGGTCATAAGTGTTAGCAACAAAATGATAAAAGATCATTAAATGACATGAAATATAGTTATGTTAGACATACATTCATACATACATCTCCTTTGAAACCAAATAACTGATTTCTTGTTGCATCGCTGCATCGAGAAGAGAATCACAATAGTGTAAATGGAGTTCCAAGTGCCCAACCAAAGGGAACACTAATCACCATAATGGTGACTAAAACATTAGGAAAATCAACACATTTTTCAGTTTTATTGACAATTTACCCTTCGCAGGGAGTTTGATTGACAGGCGATCTGACCAATCATAATCCGCCATCCGCCATTTATGTCCGACAAATCAGTCAGGAGAGTTACTAGATTAATGTTGGAGGATTTGAACCTGAAAAACGGAGTATACTGACGTCTTTCCGCGGTTAAAACAACATTCCTTTCTTATGTTCATTCATGTTTATTTGATGCTATAAATTAACTAGAAGGAAGAGATGATCGGTTCATGAGAAGCTTTAACTGAGGCGCCACAGCGATCTGTCACGACACATTAAAGAGCCACAAAATGGTATTTATTGTTTACATTTCTTTACAAAATTACCAAATTTGAAAGTTGAGACTTAGTTTCATATCAAAAGTAACCTGGTCTGTCCTGTCTGTCAGTGTGTTGTCAGTGTCCTCTCTGCTCCGCGATCATGCGCGATGTATTTTGTATGGGGGAAATCGCACAAAGAAGAACAGCAGCATCCCGAGGATGGACGAACATGACAGAGATGGCATTGGTGACTATGTATGTAATGTATTATGTAATACAGAGATTATGTATTTATTTATGTTAATATAGCCTGCCTCTCCCATCCAGCACCCTTTGGGTTTGATGCGACGAGCTTTGCACTCCTGGATTTGGGGATTTTCTGCCATTTCTCTCTACAGATCCTCTCAAGCTTCCAGAGTTCAACTTTATCTGTATATCATTGATGGAGGGATTTTTTCTAAAATGTTTTGTTGGACATCTTACATTTTATAAATGCCACTACTTGTTTCAGAACATTCAAAAGTAATATTCACATAAAGTTTAAAGAATGATAAAATTGAATGGTATCTTAACATTTAGCATTTTAAAACACTTAAAAAACTGGATGTTTTAAACATTCAGAGAACACTCAGAAACTTAATTGCAATGTTAGCAAAATAACATATTTTTGTTAGCAGGGATGCATCTTCAGCATTTAGATCTTTACATCAACAGGTGTGTCTCTTTCACAATCAGATGAATTTCCCACAGATCTACTCCGAATCAATGTGTAGAAACATCTCAAAGATGACCTGGAGAAATATGATGCCCCTGAGATAAAGTTCTAATGTCATAGCAAAGTGTCTAAATACAGTGATATTCTGGCTGAAATCAGGGTGATATTTCAGTTGTTGTTGTTTTTTAATACAATTGCAGGCAAATCAGTTTTTTTTTTTCTTTGTCATTAAATAGTATGGAGTGCTGATCGATGTGAAAAATAAAATAATTGAAAGCATTTTAGAATACGGTTACAACATAAAATGGTCTGCCTACTGTGTGTGTCATATTCCCCTGCATTAAAGATACATTCAAATGAAAGCCCAGTGCTAAACCAAAAAAAAAAAAAAAAGTTTAAAAGAGAAGATTTTTTAGGACTAGTGGCCACAGATCAAATAAACATAACCCAAATATAAGAGAAACAGTGTCTGATATATGGAGCTGCAAGGTATGGAAGCTTTCTCCGTCTATCTCACTATTTTGACTTTATTTCTCAGAATTGTGAGATTAAAAAGTCACAGATACCTTTTTTTTTTTTACTCCATGGCAGAAATAAAGCTTCCATAACAAGGTAGTGATCCCCGGCAAGGCTTAGTGAAGATGCATGTTTGTATATGAATAACCACCAAACAACAATTACTGGCAGGAGCTGAAGATGTCATGAACGGCATATTGTAGATGTTGAATGAGGGCTCCCTCTGCTGACGGACAACAGGGTTCACATGCAGACTCATGGTGTGTGTCCATCCGACCAGTTGTCTTCGCCCTATTGTGTCAAAATCATTCTAGTGCACTGAAATGTCCAGTGTACTGCAAAAAGCAGCGATTGCTCACTGTGTTCACTTACCAGAAATGTCATGTTTTTCTTCAGCTATATTCTCCACAGCTGACAGAAATAGAGAACAAGCACATATTTGTTGCTCCAAATTGGCATCCATGAAGAACCTTTGAATCTTTCCATAAGAAAAAATTTTCTTCATAGAGGAAAAATTATTTAGATTTAAAAAATGTCCATCACATGAAGGAAAAATTGTTAGGGGTGTTAGTGTGTGTGTTAGTTAATACAGCTAAGCCATGTAAAATTTTATAAACAAGACAAACATCTGTAAATTTTATAAGATTGTCCCAGGTCATTAAATCATGTTTTTTTAAGCAGTAACAGTGGTGATAGGTATTTGGCTTCCTATCGAGCACCTTTGAAGCTTGATGGTAAAGTAGCTGCACAGGTTTAAGTGTTGTACTGGAGGCTTGTGCCCAGCTAGTCAAACAGTATAACAGATATGGCATGATCATGGCATTAAAATATATTGTAGCTGCCTTTGTAGTTAAACAATTTCTGATATGACGGAAATTTGACAAGTTGGATTTTACTGTATTAATAACTTTTTTTATTTGTTTTTTAAATGTTAGATTAGAATCAATTAATATACCTAGATATTTAAAATCAGATACCGTTAACAGCTGTTCACCTGCAATACAAATATTGGGTGTGAAATTATCTGTTGACCTCTTCGTAATAAACATACAAGCGGTTTTCTTTATATTTAAATGAAGACAGGAATTATTAAGCCATTGCATGACGTCGGCCATCACTGCTGTAAGCTTAAGTGCTGCTTGCTGTTTGGTGCAGTCAGGTTTAGTTCTCCTTAAAAAAAATATTCATTATACGTTGGATTGTGGAGAAAAAAAATCTGACAGTCAGAGTCAACATCAGAGTAAGACAATATATTATTCCATTCAATTTCTTTAATTGCATTTTCAAAGTCATTTTGTTTTCCCTTAGGTATTCTGAGCTGACTATGCTTTTTTACACAACAGTTAAAATGCATTTTTGTCAATTTCCTAACTCCAAGTGTAAAATTGTGATCGGATAACCCAGTGATCAAATTGAATGTTTTAACAATTCTCTCTGGTTTATTACTGAATATCCGGTTTATCAGTGTTTTTGACCTCTGTGTTATTCTTGTTGGTCCCTTAATTAGCTGTGTCATGTCAAAAAATATCTGTAATTCGTTTAACGGCACTTCCATTACATTTATCTTCCCAGTTTATGTTAAATTCCCCCATTAAAATGACCTCTTTTCCAGAATTACATTCTTTTAGTATACTCTTTAGTTGGTCTAAAAACAAAACTAATGTGGAAGAGGGTGGTCTATACAAGCCAATAAGGCTGAAGGACATTTGTGGAGACAATGTAATATTAAGTCCGATACATTCAAGCCCATTGTCATGTTTCCACTGGATTTGACGGCAGTTGATGTTATCTGTGACATAAAACATTAACCCCCGTCCTCTTCCTTCAGGCCTGTCCCTCCTAAAGACATTGTAGCCTGGGACACTTAATTCTGCACTTGGAGAGTTTTTATGTAGCCAGGTCTCCGATAGACACAGATAATCCAAATTAGAGTTTACAATAAGATGTTGAATTTGTTCACTTTTCCCTGCGACACTACGAATGTTTATGTGTCCTCCAAGCAATCCCTTAGGTTTTGCTCGTGGATCCCACAGCATTCGAGCCTGATTTACAGTTTGTACGAATTTCCACTTCTTACACTTAATAATTGCAGGATTTAAGAGTTTTCTTTTAACTGGCTGTTGTATCGATGCATTGTCTTTATTGGCTACTGGTGGTAGTTTCGCAGTAGTGATATTTACCGGGTCCAGTTCAACGTCAGAAGACCGCGAAATCAACGAGGACAGATTTCCTCGACCCATATCAATTCCCACAAAGAAACAGGGAGCCACGGACAGCGCCGGACCCTGGCACTCACCCAACTCGCTGGCCATCTGCACATCACCGGCTGCCTCCACCGTGATGAGTTCAGTTTGTTTATTTGGCCCGGGACTGAGTTGGACATCTCCAGAGAGTAGAGAGTAGTTGTTGTCAACAGGTAGCTGAGTAGTTTCCAGAATACGTAGTATCCTTTATTGTTTCGATTTTTATATGAATAAATACGCTGAGGTGCATAGTGCACTTTACCGTTGTTTAAGAAATCGTGGTATGCTCCATACTGTCCGCTCCAATGAAACGCCAAGCACACGTGCTTTGTGGGGATGTTGGCTTTTCCCAACACCGGCATTGTGGCGCCGTTCCAGCATGGTCGCACTGACATGATCATTAATACAGCTATGTAGCTGGTAATTATTATAACATGCCAGAAATAGAGCGCAGGTTTGTACTAGGGCTGTGCGATTAATCAAAATCGTAATAAAATCGCGATTTGAGCATGCACGATTTCTAAATCGCTTCATAGCACGATATTTTCCGCGCTCCAGGCTCCAACCTCCCAGTATGCTATCCAAACCATCAGAATGCAGCGCGCGTAAATTGAGCGCGAGAACAGAACAGACCGGGCATAACGACAGATATCCTACAGAAACAGGGAAGATGAGTTCAGGACAGGATAAGGACTTGGTGCCCAAAAAAAAATCAACATCTGTGGTGTGGGATTACTTTGGATACAGGAGAGATGATTTATCACAGAGTCAGGTAATTTGCAAGACCTGTCAATTTGTCATTGCGGCAAAACAGGGTAACACAACAAATCTTTTTCAACACCTGAGGCAGCGCCACACAGAGCTTTATGACCAATGCATGGCAAAAAAATCCCTGGACACGAACCAAAGTACATCCCAAACTCATTCGGAACAAAAATCGATAATACAGGCATTTGCGAGCTGCACACCATACGCCAGAAGTTCAAAAAGGCATAAAGAAATAACCGACGCTGTCACGTATCATTTATGCAAAGATATGGTGCCCGCAAATATCGTCAGTAAAGCCGGCTTCCAAAAAATGATACAGACCCTTGATAAGAGATATCAACTGCCATCGCGAAGTTATTTTTCAAGAGTTGCCATCCCTGAGATGTATTCCAAATGCAAGGCCAGTGTTGAATCGGAGTTAAAACAAGTGAAATACTACGCAACTACTTCAGATATGTGGTCAAGCAGAACATCGGAGCCTTACTTAAGTTTAACGGTGCACTTTATTAATGACGATTTCGAAATGAAAAGCCGATGCTTGCAAACGTCATATTTCCCTGATGACCACACTGGAGAGAATCTGTCTCAGGGTTTGAGAGATGCTCTGACTTCCTGGGGACTTTGTGAGGAGCAGCAAGTGTCAATCACCACTGACAATGGATCGAACATCGTGAAGGCTGTCGCTCTAAACAAATGGACAAGATTACAATGCTTTGGACATAGACTGCATCTTGCAATCGGTAAGTTTCATTACATATACGGTTTCCTTTAAAATATGAAAATGTAGTGTATTATTAATGGAAAATCAGTAGTCATCTGATAATTTGTCCTGCTTGTTTTCGTTTGTGAAAAATTTAATTCACATAAAATGTATATATTTTTAAAAATCTTTTGTCATTGTAATAGCTTGTAAAATTGTAATTAAGTTATTGAAATAGGATCCATGTTCAGACTACTACAGTATGTGGTGCTATTGTATTCTACACAGCCCTAAATAATTGCAGTGTTTCCCATATTGATTTATTTGTGGCGACCGCCACAATATCAAAACTGACCGCCACAAATAGATTTCGCTAAAGGCTTTGACTTCGTTGAATAAACATGAGCACAACACGTTTCAAAATCGAAACCTGGCGCGGGTGTTTTTATATCACTATATTTCTGAAGTAAACCGACTGCGTTCAGAAAATTTGGGATGTCAGCATTTGTGCTTTGTGTACAGCGTTACCAGGGAAACCTCGATCTCTAACACCCCAACAGCGCCTCCCGCTGGGAGAGAATGAATTTGCTAATATATGCCGCAATAAATAGAGTGCAGGTCTGTGGGAAACACTGAATTGCAATCATCATTAGTAATGTAATCAGTATTGTAATCATTATTAGTAATAAATAGAACAAAAAGTTAGTTTTAACAGCAATTTCAAATATAATCCTTTTTGTGTATAACTTCACAGTTTTCTCTTATTTAAAGGTTTGGTACAGTATAAGATGTTTTTCATTTAAATGATAATGCTTTTTATTTAAATGCACTTTGTCTTTTTGTCTTTTTATTTTAGAAAATGCAGTTAAGGATGACTCTCGCATTTCCAGATCCACAGGTTTGTGCAAAAAGTTGGTTGGGCATTTTTCTCATAGTTGGAAGAAGAAGGCGGCATTAACTGAAGCCCAGGAAGAACTTCAGCTTCCAAAGCATGCACTCATAACAGAGTGTCCAACAAGGTGGGGCTCAAGGCAACGGATGATAGAACGAGTTTTGGAACAACAGAAGGCTCTGTCTCAGATCCTTTTAGCTGATCGCAAAACAAGACACCTGGTTCCACAATGGCAGGACACAGATGTCCTTGAATCTGTGAGCTGGCGAGGACTATGTCAGCGTGTCATATCTGAAGCCAGTTCTTCATCTGTTCATCACAAAGATACTGGCTGTGAATGATGAGGATTCTGACCTCACCAACACAATAAAATCCAAAATTCTTGAGTACATTAATAAAAATTATGATGATGAAGATACCCAAGAACTGCTGGATATGGCGTCATTCCTAGATCCAAGATTCAAGACAAATTACATTGCTGTAGACAAACTTCCAAACATCAAGGCCAAGGTGATGTCTGATATGAAAGAAGTATCACAAGAGGTGAGTTGGTGTATGGGTAAATTGACTGGTAGTGTCACGGGTCAATATGTATAATTATGGTTTAATATTTTTCTGTTGTCTGTTGTGTTTGTTCTCATAGGATGCAGTGAATTCTGAGAGCACCACAGGGAGACAGAATGTAGACACAGATCTATCTTCATCAGCAAAAAACAAAAACAAAGAAGTCTCTGGGAAGCTTTTTTAAGACTGTCTCAGCCATGCCAGCATCTCTGCAGCTTGAAGAAGCCATTGCCTCTGAGATGAACAGCTACCTGCTTACTCCCTCTATCGACAGTGAGGAAGATCCTCTTCAATGGTGGAAACTACATCAAATTAACTTCCCAAGATTGAGCAAGCTTGCTCAAAAATATCTGTGCATTCCAGCTACAAGCTCACCATCTGAGAGGGTGTTTAGCACTGGAGGGAATGTGGTGACATGCCAACGTTCATGCTTGAAACCAGAAATGGTGGACATGATGGTTTCCTTTGGAAATATGTTTCAAATTCACACAGAATACTTTAAAACTGTAAAGCATGTCTGTTTTTGTCAAAATCGTGATTAAAATCGAAATCGTGGAAAAAAATCAAGAAATCGTGATAGTTTTTTTTTGTCCATATCGCACAGCCCTAGTTTGTACTTCCACTCATTGCGAGATTTTCTTTGCTGAGGTCGGCGTGATTGCAAAATGACATTTTAAATGTGTATATTTACAGAACTGTTATCAACAATTACCTCAGAGTTTGACTGTTTTGCCATTGCTGGATATTTTAACATTCATATAGATAGTGCAGAAACCAATATGGCAAAAGAAATCATAACTGTTTTAAAAACTTTTGATCTGACTCAGCATGTACATGGACCCACACACAATCATGGACACACTCTAGATTTACTTATCAGTAAGGGTCTAAACATCTCATCGACTGTTATTAAGGATGTAGCACTGTCTGATCATTTCTGTATTTTCTTTGATATATTGATCTCTCCTGCCACTGAAGCTAGATCTGTGTCTGTCAAGAAGAGATGCTTAAATGAGAACACTAGTGTACTATTTATGAAGGCTATATCCTTAACACCAAGCATATCTGCAGACTCTGTTGGTTTTCTCCTTGATTCTTTTAACTCAAAAGTTAAAAGTGCAATTGATGATATTGCTCCTGTGAAAGTCAGGAAGAAGAGTGGCAGACAAAAAGCACCTTGGAGAAACTCAACAGCAATGCAAAATATGAAAAGACAATGCAGAAAAGCAGAGCGCATGTGGCGGAAGACAAAACTTGTAGTCCATTATAACATCTACAAAGACAGCCTTCATGCTTTCAATATGGAACTAGGCAAAGCTAGACAGACTTTCTTCTCAAATATTATAAACAGCAATTTAAACAACACACGCACTCTTTTTGCGACTGTAGAGAGACTGACAAACCCCCCAAGCCAGATTCCCAGTGAAATGCTCTCAAACAGCAAGTGCAGTGAGTTTGCTTCTTTCTTCTCTGAGAAAATCAATAATATCAGAAAGGTGATCAGCACATCCTTGAGTTGCGCTGGGGTCAGACAGATCAGACCACTGAGAAAGTAGTTACTATGTCTGATTTCAAAGAAATATTCTGCTTACCACACTCTCAGAAAAAAAGGTACAATTTTGTACCAAAGAAGGTACAAACCCTTGTCACTGGGGCGGTACCTTTTACTGGTACAAAATTGTACCTTAATATAGAGGAACAAATTTGTTCCATTCCAGTTTGTACCTTAAAGGACATGATTTGTACCATGGGCAACCAAAATGTACCTTTTGTTTTTTAAAACTTGTTGGTACAATATTGTACCTTTATCAAAAGTACAAATTTGATCCTTTAAGGTACCACCCCAGTGACAAGCCCCTTTGTACCTTAACTGTGTCAAATTTGTTCCTACTAGAACTATTAAAGGCTATTTTTCTATTGAATAACATGCACATTCAACAACTGAATCCAAAAGGCATCAATTTAATCATTTCTGTAAATACATATCAAATACATATGAACATTTGAATACTTTCATTCCAACTTACAGTAAAGTATTTCTTTGTGTAAATACATCAAAGACTTCACAATACAATAAAGACTTAGCAAAATTAACAGAATATCACTTCTTTAAAAAGATTTGAAAGAATTTAAAATGCAATTACACTAAAATGTTACAGTACATAAAATATATTTTCTCATCTACAACAAAGCTAGACTTGTTCTCCCCCCCCCCCCCCCCCCCACACTTTTCACACAATACCCTTGCATTTATTTTACTTTTTTTTTTAAAAACACCATCCTCCACCCGAACTGCTCAGCAATTTCAGATCCCTCCATTTTTACACTGCTGAAGATTCTCCTCTCACTGAAGACACATCCAGTCAAGAAGTTCCCAAGATCTGCACAGTGGGTTGAGATGTAGTGGGTTGAGATGTAGCCGGTTCTTCCTGAACATAATGAAGAATCAATATTAGAAAAGACAGACGTAAATGTATTAAATTTATACTCCCAATGACAAGCTCAAATTTGACCTCTAGACTTAAAGGGTTAGTTCACCTAGAACTGAAATTGTACTCGCCCTCAAGTTGTTCCAAATCTGTTTACTTGAACAAAAAAGAAGATATTTTGAGAATTGAAAATGAAACAATTGATGGGGCCCCATTAACTTCCATAGAATATTTTTCATACTATTTTCATACTATGGAAGTCAATGGGGCCCCATTGACTGTTTCATTTTTTGGGTGAACTATAAATCCTGCAACATCTCGTTTGGCATCCATGTAATGTGCTTCTATAACGGATTTCAGCTTAGACAACCTCAACACATTGGACAATTTTACTTAAAGGGTTAGTTCACCCAAAAATGACAATTATTTTGTTAATTATTCACCCTCATGTCATTTCACACCTATAAGACCTTTGTTCATCTTCGGAACACAAATGAAGATATTTTTTATGAAATTCTGAGAGCTTTCTGTCCTTCCATTGGGAGCAATGCAACTACTCTAACACATTCAAGGCCCAGAACGATAGGAAAGACATCATTGAAGTAATCCATGTGACTTCAGTGGTTTAACCAATTTTATAAAGCAATGCAGGTGCTTTGTTTTAGCAAAAAACACAATTTACCACTTTATTTACGAAAATACTGACCTTCAATCCAGTAGGGTGAGCACGACGACGCATGTGTATTGTGTTGACTCAAGACCGGGTGTTGTTCCGTGAATGTGCTTTAGATAATATTATTTTGTAAATATAGAGGTAAATTATGTTTTTTTGTGTTTTTTTGGGCAAAACAAAGCACTTGCATCGCTTCATAAAATTGAGGTTAAACCACTGGAGTCACTTGGATTAGTTTAATGGTGTCTTTACTACCTTTCTGGGGCTGGAATGTATTAGTTGCGGAGGCTACCAATGGAGGAACAGAAAGCTCTTGGAGTTCATCAAAAATATCTTCATTTGTGTTCCGAAGATAAACGATGATAAACGATGGTCTTACAGGTTTGGAATGACATGAGGGTGTATAATTAATGACAGAACAACATTTTTTTGCTGAACTATACCTTTAAGGAATCCTGGAAACACCTTAAATCAACCACAGCATGCATTCGGTCCATTTTCTGGAATAACTGAAATGCAGATAAGAAAACAAGTTTCACACCAAAAAAAAACTTTCTGCATTTTTACATTTTCCACAAAGTTTTAAATGATTCACTTAAAGCTTCATATAAAACACCCAGAAAAGTAAAATGTTAAACTAATCCATTTGAATTGAGAAGTTTAGTAAAAAATGTCTGAAGAGACTACCGCTTAGTATAATAAACAGATTCAATTTAGGATTTTATTCACATTTAAACATTGAACAAACAGAAGCTCAACCACACTTGCTTTGACAAGCGAGAACAAACCTCAATGGTTCTTGCGGAAGCTCAAACGTGCTGCAAAACACACGAGAATGAACATCCACGGTTTTCGCACGTCTAGCAAACATGCTTGAGCTTCCAATTACTGCAACTGAGGTGTGAATTGATGAATATTTATATATGAATAAAAGCCTAAATTAATTCTGTTCATCATATAAAATGATCATATCTCTACAGAAAAACTTGGACTAAACTGCTCAATTCAAATTGGCAATGTAATATATAAAATGGCAATGTATTTCTTATTTAAATTTACATTTTCCATACCATATGTGCAATGTTTGGGGCAAAGTGACAATTCAAATCCAATAATATAATTAAATTAGCCATCTCCTACACTTGTTTTAACATATAATTTAAACATATTACAAAAATGATTAGAGATGTTTAAAGGCACCCAAAAAAAAAAAAAAAACTGTCATTAATTATTCACTCTCATGTTGTTCCAAACCTGTAAGACTTTCATTCATCTTTGGAACACAAATGAAGATCTTTTTAATGGAATCTGAGAGCTTTCTGTCCCCCCATTGACAGTCCATGCAACTAAAACTTTGATGCTTCAAAAAGTTCATAAAGAGATCGTAAGACCAATCCATTTGAATCGAGCAGTTTACCGTAGTTCAAATTTTCTGAAGAGACATGATCACTTTATATGATGAACAGATTTCAGAAGCTCAACCGAACATGCTTGACACGTGAGAACAAACCTCTTTCTCAAACGTGATGCGCAACACACGAGAATGAACCTCATTTGTTTTCGCATGTCAAGCGAACATGCTAGAGCTTCCGTTTACCGTATCTGATGTGAATTGATGAATAAAAGTCTAAATTCAACCTGTTCATCATAAAGGAAGCACAAAATTTAGACTAAAACACTCAATTCATATGGATTAGTTTTACAATCACTTTAGGAACTTTAAAGCATCAAAGTGGTAGGCTAGTTGCTTAGCTGTCTATGGGGGGTCAGAAAGCTCGTAAATGATGAAAGAATTTTCATTTTTGGGTGAACTAACCCTTTAACATGTTCAATCTAAAATTGTAGCAAAATGATAATTTAAATGCTATTTTTCTTAATTGCATTTACACTCACTGTTAAGACACTTATGATTGCATTTTTATTAAATACTCGCGATGAACGTGGCAAAATTCAATCTGGATTTAAAAAAAGGATTCCGAGACGATCATTGCATCAAGTGCCTTAACTTTGAGTGTAAAAGCAACTAGGAAAAATAACCTAAATTATAATTTTGCTATAATATTTGCTTGAACATTTTAAACATCTAATTTCTGTAATACATCTTATTTTTTATTTTTGAACATATACAATTTTCAAATGTATGTTTTAATTTTATGTTAAAGCTAGTGTAGTAATGCAAATTATTATATTATTGATTTTGAATATTTTTTTTGCTCCAGAATGATGTTGCACATATCATATAGAAAATGTAAATATAAATACAGAAATGCATTGCCATTTTACACATTGCATTGCCATTTTGCATGTTACATTTCATATTGACATTTGGTACCTGTATGCTACTATACTTTGTGAATGTCAGAGTTTTAGGTGAATATACTTTCAGTTAAAGGTGCTCTAATTGATGCTGGGAGTGTTGACATTCGAATTGTTGTCAAGCAAAACGGAGGCTAGCTAGACCCTCCCTCCTCCTCATCCCGTCTCCTCCCTCCTCCCCTCCCTTCCGACATAAAGGAAAGTCAAAGTAGTCACTACAAACAAAGTTAAGTTTTACTGATGCTTCATTCAATGTGTAATGTCACCAAGTTAGATAAATGCTTTTATATATTGCAGAACAGAATGCAGAAAAAGATAAACATTATCTTAAAATTGTTTCGCCACCTGAGGTTATACTATAACTATAGCTCCCATACAAGGACGCAATAATAGCAAGATAACGTTAGCTTCACGTTTCCCAGTGAGCATAAACAACGGTGGCGGCGTAAACAAATTTAGTCAAAGTTGTCAATTGCCTATAAATGAACATTCAAATCCATAACAAACAGTGGGTGAAAACATTCATTCACATAAATTGTCACCCTACTGTGAATTTGCTTGACCATTTACAATAGAGATTGATCGCTAGCTGCTAGAAACATATATGTTGTATTCACCAAAGCTAACGCTGACTGCATAGTTCTAGCTAATTACATCCTTGTGTTGGTTTGGCGAACATGAACGTCAATTTAGAAAGAAAGATGGATTTACCTGTTCTGCAAAAACAGAGCAACTGAATGTCGGATTGGAAGCCCTTCTGCCGGCGGAGTTCTCGCCACCTTTCCAGGGTTTTTCCGATGTAAATTCGGGACTTCGCGCGTTCCTTAACATTATCCTTGTCCCTCTTCTTTGCAATTTGTTCATCGGAAGGTCGTCTCTTTGGTCGTGTGTCGGCCATAATTCAAACTTCCCTCTTCATGCTTCTCTCTCCTCCACACACCCCCTTCATGTGTACGCGCACTAACCCCCCAAACCACACCCTCCAATGCTTCTTGTCAGTGATTGGCTGGAACTCTGTTTATTATGTTTCGTGGTACGGGTGAGCCCAGTTTGTTTTTGTTGCCGTTTGTGGAGCCTGTGGTGTCTACAGAGACCGCATTTTTTTACAGTGTGTTCAGGGGACAGGCAGCTAGCGGATAGTGAGGAGATGTTTGCTGTATGTGACAAAAAATATTTTGGCCTAAAAAACGCCTGACATCACTTAGAGCACCTTTAAGTGACAGAAATCTTTCAGAATTAATTTGAAGTGCAGTTACTGTGCTTTATCAAGATTGACATCACTCTGTCATTATGGCAAACATTTTGTCTTAGAAAAATAAATTCAACCTCATCAGAAAAAAGAATATCATAAGATTAAGAAACTCAAATAACTCATACATACTTGCCTCACAGCTGAGGACGCAGGAAGACTTTCAGATGTGGGATCAGTGAGACCAGCACTGACAGTTTACCCCATGAGTTTCAACAAAGGTCTATGATAAAATGAATGTATATGACATGTATATGACTTAGGACAGAATCAGGTAACGTTAATCGCATTCATTTAAACACAGAACGAGTGATTTTATCTGCGCACTGTTCGTTGGCGTTCAATCACGTTGTTCCAAAACCGCATACAGTATTGTGGACTAATGTAAAGTATACCAGCATGGCACCTCTGCTTGAGCATTCATTTACAACAATAATGTATTAAATGTGAACTTACGACACAGAAACTCAATTGCTTTAAAATATATTTGCAGACGACTAATATCACTGACTGGATTCGTACAATTAAGTTAAGCTATTTAACGTTACACTCGCTATTATCATGTTGAGTAGCTGTAACGTTTTATACATTTTTATTTGGTTAAACATAAACATAAAACCCACCTTTGAATTTCCTCTTCTCTTCGTCTTCGTCTTATAATTCGAGTCCAGTCACTAAAGTACTTCTGACGATAAAGAGGGCGAAGCCATGGCTTGTGGTGGTTGAAGACTCAAATTTCATCATTTACTGTTGTTTTTAGTATTATTATTACTTTTTATTAATATTCATAATTAGTAGTATTATGTATCTCTTTTATACTTTTTATATACATTCATAATTATTTGTACTCATTGTATTTTGTGAATATGTGGGAGAGACTTTGGGAGACTTTGGACTTGAGTGTGTGCTGCTGCTGGACTGAAATGTATATGCATAGCATAAGGGGAATACATTCCAACGTTAATGGAAACCATATGTTCTTTTGCTGAATGTATGTGTTCCTATGGTGATGTAGTTTTTTTCCTTGGTCAGGGATATAAAAACCAAGCCCTGTTTGTCCGAAAATCAGGAAGAGATGGAAATGTAGAGAAGATGACTGAGAAGCTGAATTAGACCTTCGCTTGGTCCATTGTCTCTTCCTCCTATGTTTTATAACCCAAATAAATAAGATATCTCTTGGCAAAATCACTGGTGTCTGTTTCCATGAAATTAAACAACAGGGGAAAGCCAGATTTTTAAATCAACAATTTGGCGTCACGAAGAACAGGATTGCATATCCAGCCATTGGTCTAAGTCATTAAGGTAAGACTTTTTCCTTAATATTCTAAGTCTGCCTGATGATTAGAGACAATGACTGTAACTGCTAAAAAGAACTGTGTTGTTTAAGGAGCCTGTGGTTTTGCCAAAGAATATAAAACATAGTATAATAACAAAATAAAAATAATTCAATTTAATTTGGCTTATTTAAGTTCTCTGAAAAGTAAACCTCTAAAGTTATTTGATATGCTGGGATTGAGAAGGATCTTTTTTAGAAAAAAGACCATCTAGTCAAAAATTTGGGAGAATTAGCTGTAAGACGGTAAAACTATTATTTGCTGGTTGTCACTGATTGGTGGTTGGATAATATGGCGAGACTGTTTAAAACGATGGCAGAGTAATCTCTAAAATATATCCAACACACGGAAGATTCGTACTCGAGGCGAGGAGGTGAAACACAAGCAAAGCTCGATTGACATGAGTGGTTAAAGTGTGGCGAGTCTGTTTAAAACGATGGCAGGTAAAACTCTAAAGCACGTTAATACACTGGAGTAATACGAGTTAAAATAGTTAGGATCACGTGCATTCCAATTTTGACTGTAAAGCTGTTCAAATATTTTGAGGATACTGATCAGAGTAAGCTTGAAGAAAGAAAAAAAAGGAAAAAGAAAACAAGAAATTAATCTGAGAGAAAATCCACAAATATTTAAAAAAATTATAAAAAAAAATTGTTTTGAGTTAACTGGAACCTAAACAAAATACTGAAAAACATTGAAGTTAACTTTTCTATAAAATTTTCTTTTGTTCTGTAAAGGGAGAAAGAGTGAGGCAGCCCCTCCCTTCAGAATTTGCTCCATACCTTCATGCACACACATACTGTAGTTTGGAGAAGGGAGGGAGAGAGAGAGAGAAGAAGGGTAGCCTCTGACACACACACACACACATACATACATGCACATATGCATACACACACATACATATGCTTGCAGTTCTGAGCGCACACACATAATATACAGAGAGAGCGAGAGAGAAGCAGAGTACCATAGCCCCACCCTTAGAGAAACACACTCACAGACACACACATCCCTGCTGTTCTGAGCAGCACAAAGTAACTTTGCAAGATGGCAGAAAGTGACTGTAACAGCAGAACAATTTCGGCTTGGTACCTTGAAAGAAAGAACAAGAAACAAGCTAAGCTTTTGAAAAAAGGACTTGACATAAATGCAAATATGGATGCACAGTTACACTGGTTCGAGTCTCAAAAAGACAAGATAAAATCACAAGCATTTCCAATACTGGCAGCTCATTGGATTGTAAAGCAAGGTGGAATTTGTTGTGATATAAATGGCGGTCCAGTTCCACTTGCTGAAGCAATGAAGCCTCAAATTGAAGCATTTAATAAGTTGAACAAAATCATGTCTATTAAATGTTCAGATGGAGAAAATACAACGAATGATGATTCGTTTGATCCAGATTGGACAAATATAATAACTGAAGCGTAAAGAAAATATTCACAACTACCAGTGAAATCCGCAACCACAGTAACGCCTCCTCCTTATAAACCAATCTATCCAGCTTTGCCTGAACAATATACAAGTTCATCTAAACCTGTGACACATTTGAACCTTCGAGATTAGATTAGATTAGATTAGATTAGATTAGATTCAACTTTATTGTCATTACACAAGTACAGGTACAAGGCAACGAAATGCAGTTTAGGTCTAACCAGAAGTGCAATAGCAGCAAGTGCAGGATATACAGTGGTTCCATAAGTGCAGAACATGGATATGTACTGAATAAATATAGAGTTGAATACTATTATAAACAAAAATTTACAGATAGATTTGTCCTATGAATATAATATACAGATAACTATTACTGTGAACAGAATTTACAGCTAGATATGTACTGAATATAATATACAGATGGCTATTACTATAAACAGAATTTTTACAGATAGATATGTACTGAATATATATACAGATGGGTGTTACTATAAACAGAATGTGAGCATAATATACAGATGGCTATTACTATAAACAGAATTTTACAGATAGATATGTACTATGAATATATATATACAGATGGGTGTTACTATAAACAGAATGTGAGCATAATATACAGATGGCTATTACTATAAACAGAATTTTACAAATAGATTTATGTATAAGTTAGGCTAAAATGAGCAGTATAACAATGGATTTAAAGTAGTGCAAATAAAGTTTGGACAGAAGCTATCCGAGTGAAAGTGCAGTGGAAGTAATTGCATATTACAGTTAAAGTATGGTATTGCAAATGTATATGTAAACAGTCGGTACTGTAAATAAACAGTCGGCAGTGCAAATTGAGCATATTCCAGTCAAGGTAGTAGTGCAAGATGCATATGTAAACAGTTGTTTCTGTAATAACAGTCAGCAGTGCAAATGAACATTATAGTATTGCAAATAACAAAATGGAGGCAGGTGTGAGGAGGGAGAGGAGAGTCAATCAGTATATGAGGGGAGTGGGATCAATGAGGGTTAGAGTTTAATAAAGAGACAGCTCTGGGGAAAAAACTGTTCTTTAGTCTGCTGGTCCTGGTCCGGAGGCACCTGAAACGCCTGCCGGAGGGCAGGAGAGAAAACAGTCTGTGGGCTGGGTGAGAGGAGTCCTTAAGGATGCTGTGAGCTCGATGCAGACAGCGTTTCCTCTGGATGTGCTCGATGGCAGGTAGTGGAGTCCCAGTGATGCGCTGGGCGGTTTTCACCACCCGCTGCAGTGCCTTGCGCTCTGCAACAGAACAGCTCCCATACCACACTGTAGCACAGTTGGTCAGGATGCTTTCTATTGCACAGCGATAGAAGTTCACCAGGATAGTGGAGGAAAGCTGATTCTTCCTCAGTGTCCTCAGGAAGAAAAGGCGCTGGTGAGCCTTCTTGACCAGGCTGGAGGTGTTGGTTGTCCAGGTCATGTCCGCCGAGATGTGGGTCCCCAGGAACTTGAAACTGGAGACACGCTCAACAGCCATTCCATTGATGTGGATGGTGTCGTGTGTGCCTCTTGACACTTTCCTGAAGTCCACGATGAGCTCCTTCGTTTTGGTGGTGTTGAGGAGCTGGTTATTTTCAGTGCACCATGTGGCCAGGTGCTTGATCTCCTCCCTATAGGCAGTCTCATCGTTGTTGCTGATGAGACCAATCACCGTAGTGTCGTCCGCAAACTTGACGATGGAATTAGATCCGTACACAGGCTTGCAGTCGGAGGTGAAGAGGGAGTAGAGAAACGGGCTTAGCACACAGCCCTGTGGTACACCAGTGTTGAGTGTGATGGACGTGGAGCAGTTGGAGCCTGATCGAACATTCTGGGGTCTGTTGGTCAAAAAGTCCAAAATCCAGTTGCACATGGAGGTGTTGATGCCCAGGTCTCCAAGTTTGGCTATTAACTTAGTTGGGATGACAGTGTTGAATGCTGAGCTGAAGTCAACAAACAGCATGCGTGCATAAGTGTTCTTATTGTCCAGATGTGTGAGCACAGAGTGCAGTGCCATGAGATCAAATGGAGGTCCAGTTGACAAGATGTACATTGCATCTGCACAAGCAGCTCCAGTAATAACAAGATCTAAATCAGCCCAGCCAAACAGAGACATGTTGCGATGTACACCAGCTCGTAATTATGGATCTGACTGGGATGATGAGACAAGAGATGACGACATGATCACAGTTGACAAGATCGGTCCTGAATTTTCTTCACCTGTTATTAAAAGGGAAGACTTACAATCTGAAATGATGACAGAAGAGAGACCATTCACACCAGGAGAACGTCAAGCCATTCTCACAGCCTTGCCTCCTCTGAAGAGACAAGATCCAAACACGGAGTTTTGGCGAGAATTAGACTCTCTGGTTGAAGCACATCAAATGACATTAAAAGACATACACACCATTGTGAAAGCTAAAATCCCAAGAGACAGATGGGAACGCTTGCCAGCTTCGATAACCACAGCCCAATGGATAAATTTGTGGGTTGATGACCAGGGGCGACCCCTGGGTCTTTGGCAAGCATTAGATGTGTTTCGAAAAGAAATCCAAGAAATCTTGGGCAGTGGAAAAATTCCTTTCACATTAGTGACATTGATTAAGCAAAAGGATGATGAATCTCCAGATGAATATGCTCTGCGTAAGTGGAATGCTTACGAGAGATGGGCTCTCTGTGCTAAGAAACAACCTGACAGAGATGATGTACAGTTCACTGACACACTTGTGGATGGACTTAGTACAAAATACCAACAAGCCTTATCACTTGGAGTCAATCCAGGTGAGACATATGATCAGATTTTACAATGGGCTGGGCGCTTAGAGATGGCTATGAGATCAAACAAGGAAGAAGGAAACAAGCCAAATCGAAGAGGAGTGGCAACAGCTCAATACAACATGGACACAAAGAAGAGGATGATTTTCTGCACCAACTGTGGAAAGCGTGGCCACTCAATAAAAGATTGTTGGGCTAAAGGAGGTGGAGCAGAAGGTCAAGGTCCATCATTTAAACAAGTCAGTGCGAAAAAAAATGATGAAACCTCTCAAGGGAAGATGTGGACTGAAGCTCAAGTCCGTCAGCTCATTGAGGAAATTATGCGTCCGCAATAGGAATTAGCGGCCCCCTGTATTAGTAAGAAAAGAGACAATCGCCTTTTCGTTAATGCATTAATAGGGGGCCACCCATGTGACGTGTTGCTCGACACAGGAGCGGCGATTTCGATAACAGATCTGAACCTACCTACAACAGATGAAACTATGGAAGTTGAAGGAGTTGGAGGAGGTATCACTAAATTTTGCAAAAGTATACAAGTTCCTTTGCAAATACATGAAGATGAAGTCTTGTGGACATCTTTCGGGGTAGGGCCGAATTCACAAGGAAGCCTTATTGGCATGGACATTCTTCCACTGTTGAACATGATCATATTTACCGACAGTCGTCAAATCGCTACAACAGCTGGAATAATACCACACGAAGATCGCACATGTAATCTAACGTCTGTTGGTACAGCAAAACCAATTATCAGAGATTGGGGAAAAGATGGTGTGTGGGGACTTCTGTGCAGTTTATATCCAGATGTTTGGGCTAAACACAAATTGGATTGCGGTAAAGCCAACATTGACCCTGTTGTTATTGAGGGACCGATACATGCCCCTCATAAACAATACCCTATCCGACCTGAAGCAAGACAAGCTGTGGAAGAGATAGTGGCAGACTTGGAAGCTGAAGGAATCATCAGACACTCTTCATCAACCACTAATAGTCCTGTATGGCCTGTCAAGAAATCGGATAACTCATGGAGATTAACCATCGATTACACAAGACTTAACAGTGTAACACCAAAACCGCATCCTATTGTGGCCAATCCAGCCACCATTCTGAATGATATTCCAGGAAACGCAAGAATTTTCACAGTATTAGATGTACTGTCGGCTTTCTGGTCTATACCTATTGACGAAAGATCTCAAGAGAAATTGGCCTTCACAGTGGGGGCAAAACAGTTTGTCTGGAACAGACTCCCACAAGGACTTAATCTATCTCCTGTGGTATTCCATAGAACTTTGGATCAGTTCTTAACAGAGCGAAAAGCTGAAATTGAGAGTTCAGGGAGTGTTTGCATCCAATATGTTGATGACTTGTTGATTGCAAGCCCAGATGAAAACAGCCATATATTTGCTCTGAATGTTGTCCTACAAGCCCTTAGGAAAGGAGGATTCAAAGTCAACCCCGACAAAGCACAGTTGGCCAAAACCAAGGTTATCTACTTGGGCCAAGAAATATCTGTCGAGGGAAGGAGAATGACAACAGAGCGTGTAGAGGCATTACGGAAACTCCCAAAACCTCTAACAGTTACAGGAATACGGAAGGTGATGGGACTTTTCAACTACTGTCGCCAGTATATACCTGATTTTGCCAGCATCACTAGTCCTCTCATCGACTTGTACAAGGGAGGAAAGCCTGGAGTGGAGCAGATAACCTGGACACCAGAAGCTGAGGAAGCATTTATATCTATGAAAGAGAAACTGACATCAGCCCCAGCCTTGGGACTTCCCGATGGACGATTGCCATTCCATTTGTGGACCAGGGTGGGAAATGAGACCTACTCAGCAGTACTGTATCAAAAACCAGGTGATCGATACAGACCAGTTGGATACTTTTCCACAAAGATTCCTGTCACAATGATTGGTCAACCACGATGTATACAAGCTCTCGATGGTGCCACATGGGCAGTGGATGCTGTGGAAAATTTGATAGGAGCACAAACTATCATACTTCACACTCCACACAGTATAGTGACGTTGTTGAACAACACAAACATCAAGACCATAACTGACGCAAGAAGAGCAAAATGGGAAGCAACTTTGTTGAACAAGGATTTGAGAGTGGAAATAATCAGAGACACATCCCTTAACCCTGCAACAATGATGCTAGAACCACATGAGGGAACACCACATGAGTGTGAAAAACAAGTAGAAGAGGAAAGCCATGGTCCTGTTAATCCAATCCCTCTTGAAAATCCAGATAAGGAGTTATGGGTTGATGGATCCAGTTATTACGTTGATGGAAAACGACATACTGGATGGGCTGTAGTGGAAGCTGATGGAACTATTGTGAAGAAAGGAGCTCTTCCAGGGCAATTTTCAGCACAAGTAGCTGAGCTCACGGCACTTACGGAAGCTTTTGAACTATCAGAAGGAGATCGAGTCAACATCTACACAGATAGTCGTTATGCTTTTGGCGTGGTCCATGACTATCTTGCTCTGTGGAAAAGACGTGGACTTATCACTAGTAGCGGGAGCGAAATACAACACGCTTCCATAATTCGTCGCTTGATTGCAGCATGTCACTTACCAAGAGAAGCAGCCGTGATCAAAGTAAAATCACATCAATCAGACAAGTCCAAAGAAAGTCAAGGAAACGCGGCAGCAGATGCAGCAGCTAGAGAAGCAGCTTTACTACCTCTTACTCCTGTTACCATGGTACAGGAAAAAAGCAAAGATAATCCTGAGCATCATCTTCTGTCATATCAAACAGAGACAGATGAAGAGAAAGAACAATGGATAAAAGCAGGAGCGAAAGAGGATGATCAAGGCATCTGGAGAATTCCAACCGGACAAGTGGTGATGCCGATTGGAACAAGAAGAGAACTAATCCAGCTGTATCATGGAAAAGTGCATGCTGGAGCAAAAGCAATGAAAGCTCAAATCAGCGAGACGTGGTGGTGGCCACGAATGATGAGAGACATTGATGATTACTGTAGAAGATGCTTAATTTGCATGAAAGCAAATGTGGGAAAATCTGTAAAGGTGCGAATGTCACATGCACCCAGACCAACAGGTCCATGGACACACCTCCAAATCGATTTCACAGGACCTTTATCACCCAGTGGAGGGTACCAATACATTCTAGTAATCATGGACAGATTTACTAGGTGGGTGGAAGCATTCCCTACGAGAACTTGCACAGCTGAAGCGGCAGCACGAGTAATGGTGGAAGAAGTTTTTCCTCGCTGGGGTCTTCCATATGAAATTGATTCTGACAATGGAACTCACTTCACTGGAAAACTGATGAAGGAAGCAATGAAATTGATGGGGATCAAACAGAAGTTTCACATTCCGTACCATCCGGAAAGCTCAGGCATGGTAGAACGAATGAACAGATAGTTGAAAACCGCTCTTACCAAAGCCATTCTGCAAACTGGCCAAGGTTGGCATAAGTTATTACCTGCTATTCTGTGGAACTTGAGAGCAACTCCAAACAGAGTAACAGGACTAACTCCTTTTGAACTGATGACTGGAAGAGCAATGGTCCTACCTCCTGATGCTCCGCCACCTGCGGGAACGGGAGGAGATTCTACTTTGTTCCAAGAGAAGTTACGACGCTATCTAACAATGCTGGACAAAGCTACCAAAGACAATAATAAGAAAGTGCGAGAAGCTCAACAGCAATGGGATGAAAAACATACCACTACTGATATTCCACACATTCCTGAGTTAGGCAGTTTTGTTATGGTCAAACGCATTGCTAGGAAAGGTTTAGAGCCTAGATGGGAGGGACCATATGAGATACTCTTAACAACCGATACAAGTGTTTGCCTTAAAGGGAAGGGTGTAGGAACAGATAGATGGTATCATTGGTCACAAGTTAAACCTTGCTTAGTGAATGAACAAAATGATAATGACGGCTTATGGCCTGATATTGAGCACTGTTCATCCATTAGCTTTAAAGATTGGGAATAAAGAAGTGATGTTTAATTATTTCTCTGCTTCCATTTCAGGAATCAAGTTCATTGACATTGATTAGAGATGGTTGTAAGTTATTCTCAATACGAGACATATTGATAAAACCAAGAATGGAACATACGGTGTGAGATAGAAGATTTTACACATTCTACACTACTTACAAAACACAACCTCACAAACAATGAACACCCGCCTACTGATTTTCTACCCCAAGGGATAGGATCCTTTAACATCAACGTTTATTTTAGTTTGTTGTTTTGGCCAGGAACTTGAGGAGTTAAGTAATTAACGAGTCAAGGCACTGGCAGAAGACTTATTACTTTTTCTTTCCTTAGATGATTGGGGTTTATTTTTAAATGCTTACACATAGATGTTAAATGATACATAGTATGCGGGGACATAACATGGGTTGGGGTTCTTTGTTCTTTACTTTTTGTTTTGTTTTCATTTCTGTTTCTAGTCTTCTATTCTTTATATCTATTTCTTGGTCTGCTTTTCCTCCTCACTATCACTTCTATAGGTTGGCCACCTGGGAATGATGGTGGAACTGACGGCCGTAGTTCCAGTGGAGGGACTGAAGACTCAAATTTCATCATTTACTGTTGTTTTTAGTATTATTATTACTTTTTATTAATATTCATAATTAGTAGTATTATGTATCTCTTTTATACTTTTTATATACATTCATAATTATTTGTACTCATTGTATTTTGTGAATATGTGGGAGAGACTTTGGGAGACTTTGGACTTGAGTGTGTGCTGCTGCTGGACTGAAATGTATATGCATAGCATAAGGCATTTTTCCTTGGTCAGGGATATAAAAACCAAGCCCTGTTTGTCCGAAAATCAGGAAGAGATGGAAATGTAGAGAAGATGACTGAGAAGCTGAATTAGACCTTCGCTTGGTCCATTGTCTCTTCCTCCTATGTTTTATAACCCAAATAAATAAGATATCTCTTGGCAAAATCACTGGTGTCTGTTTCCATGAAATTAAACAACAGGGGAAAGCCAGATTTTTAAATCAACAGTGGTGCTCGTGCTCGTCTGCTTCCCGAAGTTCCCGCTCTCCGGTCTATTTGAAAATGCAGTAACGGCTGCAGCAACCTTGGGCAATCAGTTTCATGTTGCCTAATAGCAAAGTTAACATTTAACAGTTATAGTGGATAATGGAGAACAAACGCCATATATTGTACACGTGATGACTTAATACTATTCAATAATTGCATTAAAAAAAATAAAAAGTGTAACGTTATACAAGTCAAATGGCTAAAAAGCATTTGGAGCAAAGCTAATTTAACTCGCTAAATTAACGTTAAGTGGCTGAAACATTTATATTTTAGAATTGTGAACTAAATACAGTATATACATAAATGATCAGAACTCACCTTTAAATTTCGTCTTCAAATTTGATAAAATAAACTCTCGAGTCTCGACCGCGCTGCAGTTGTGTAACGTTAGCCTGCTTCCCGCTGTCAGTTAGGAAAATTTCGTGGCTGAAGCGATTTCGACCAATCAGTGTCTTGTTGCTATGCTAAATACTCAACACAGCAACCAATCATGAATGAAACAGCAATTTGGCCCATAACTGTACCCTTGATGTGAGAACAATTATGTACCTTAATTTCAATTGTACCTTAACAGGTACAAAACAGTATCTTCAGTGGTCTTTCCTGTACCATTAAAGGTACTATTATTGAAAAGGTACAAAACTGTTCTTTGAGGAACATTATTTGTACCACCGTGTACCTTTTTTTCTGAGAGTGCATGTAACTTATCACCAGTTAGTATTTCAACATTGTGCAGTGCAAGAGTGACTGAAATGACAGATGCTCTTACTGATAAAAGGTCAGTTGAAGATGCGAGTGACTCAACGATTTATAGATGTTTCATGATCATTGAACTCAGATTAAACTCATGTCAGAGTTGCGTTAATGCTGCACTTTCTGCTGCTTCTCCACTATCCTGTCAAAATAAAGGCAAAAAGCTATTTAATAAATCTAGTTCTAGTTCTTTTATTTATAAAGCACATTTAAAAACAGTCTGAGGACTGACTAAAGTCCTGTACAAGTCAAATAAACACTACAGAAAACTAAGTAACACATAATAAATAAGACCATCAACATCATTTAAAAGCTAAAGAAAACAAATGGGTTTTCAAGAGAGATTTAAGAAGTGATAGGGAGGGAGCAGCCCTGAGTTGTGCTGTTCCACAACCTAGGTCCCACCACCAAAAAGATTCTATCTCCTCTACGTTTCAGCCTTGTACAAGGAACCATGAGTACATTTTGGTTCCCCGACCGTAAGACTGTTGTGTAGACATTTGTACACAAATAGGAGAGTTTTAAAATCAATCCCACTATGAACCAGAAGCCAGTGAAGAGCTTGTAAGATAGGAGTGGTGTGATCATTCATACGACCATTCTTAAGAAATTTGGCTGCAGCATTTTGAACCAATTGGAGCCGGGTAACCTGGGACCTTGAGATGCCACAGTACAAAGAATTGCAATAGTCCAATCGACATGTAATTAAAGCATGTATTGCTATCTCAAGGGACTTTCCAGGCAGAAAATGTTTCATTTTAGAAAGGAGACGGAGCTTGATGAAGCTAGAGGCAACAACAGAGGATATATGTTTATCTAGAGTTAGCCGACTGTCAAGAAGGACACCAAGGTTCTGTACAGACCCTGAATTAAAAGGTAACAGACTTTCTAAAATAGAGTTATTAAACTTAAAATTGTCAGATGGGCCAAACACTATAAGCTCAGTCTTTGAGTCATTTAGGGTTAAAAAGTTACTAGCCAGCCAAAGCTTCACCTCATCAAGACATGCAAATAAAGATTGAAATGCAGAAGGGTCATTTCTTTTTAAAAGGCAGATAGATCTGGGCGTCATCCGCATAAAAATTAAAGGATACACCATGCCTTTTCAGAATCGATCCTAAAGGAAGCATGTAGAGAGAGAACAGCAAAGGTCCCAATATAGAGCCCTGGGGGAGTCCAGATACAAGAGGAGCAGCAGAGGAGATAACATTACCAATCCTGACAGAAAATATCTCTCAGTTAAATACGATTTAAACCAATTCAAGACTGAACCTTTTAATCCTAAAGATTCTAATCTAGACAGGAGTAATGAGTGACAGACAGTATTAAAAACATTTCTTTTAAATGATAAAAAGAAACAGGCAGCTTTCATTAACACACGCTATGTGCCAAGAGTCAAGGCTTTTGCAATATACATTTCTTCTGTAACACAAAGGAGGGGCGTAAGAATCTAACAGATATATAGAATGACTGAACAACACCAGGCACAACACAAACGGTGAGTTAATGTTTCATTCTTCATCTTTTACCTCACAGAATATTAAGACATTTCTACAACAGTGAAATTCAGAAAAATGACCACAAACAACAATAATCTGATGATTTTTTTGCTTTGATTTCTTCCAGATTTATAAATAAAACATTGATTATAATCTGCAGTGATCAGCTGAGAATAGATTGAGACGATGGCGGTAAGTTCATCCGCATTTACAGCGACTGTATTACTTTTATTATAATTTCAGTGTGAATTGATCATTATAAATGAGGATCTTGATCAGTCGTGTCTCTCCAGATGACGGTGTGTGTCGCGGCTCTGCTCTCTGTTTTCACGGCATCTGTTTGTGTTGCTGATGTTTTCATGCCGGCCGACTGTTCTGATGTCTATAAAGCAGGAGAATCAGACAGTGGGATTTACACCATCTATCCAGCAGGAGACGTTCCTCTCTGGGTTTACTGTCACATGATCTCAGATGGGAAAGATGAAGACAACGGAGGATGGACGGTACGAATGTGACTTTAGATCATCAAACACACATCAGAACATACATTATGATCATATATTCTATATAAACCCATCACAGGTGATTCAGAGGAGAATGGATGGCAGTATTAATTTCTATCGGCCGTGGAATCAGTACAAGAGAGGATTCGGGGCAACCGAGGGCGAATACTGGCTGGGTAAGATCTCACAGCTTTAAACATTGGTATTTGGTGTCAAGAAATGGTTTTGATAGAAGTGTTGATATTCATGTCCAGTGTTTGGTTGAACATGTTCTTCGTGTGTGTGTGTGTGTGTGTGTGTGTGTGTGTGTGTGTGTGTGTGTGTGTGTGTGTGTGTGTGTGTGTGTGTGTGTGTGTGTGAACAGGGCTGGAGAACATGTACCAGCTGACACGTAACAGAAAGTACATGCTGAGAGTGGATCTGGAGGACTTCACTGAAAGGAAGGGTTTTGCTCTGTACTCGTCCTTCTCTGTGGGTCCTGAATCTGATGGGTATAAACTGCAAGTTTCAGGATTCACTGATGGAGGAGCAGGTAGGACACTTTCATACTTTAACACTCGAGTGCACTTGTTCATGCGCTATCAAATGTTTTGTAATTTCACTGAAATATTATTCATCTACATATGATGATAATATCTTAAATCATGTTCCTCCTCTCTGCAGGCGACTCTCTGACCTACAATAATGGACAGAAGTTCTCCACCTTTGACAAAGACCAAGACACCCATGACAAAAACTGTGCCAAACTGTGTTTCGGGGGATTTTGGTACAATGCCTGTTACTATGCAAACCCCAACGGTGTGTATTTATGGGGGGAAGTTGCCAAAGATAACACCATTGGAAATTATTGGTACACCTGGAATAAGAATTACGATGACGGTATGAAATCCATCAGCATGAAGATCAAACGTGTGTCTTAGACCTTCGAAAAAACATTTCAGTATTTCTCAGAAAGAAAGAAATTAAGGTTCAAGGGTTTCCTTTCCTCTGTTAACTGTGTAACTTAGTAAATCATAAAAGAATATGTATGGCTGATATTCTGTGTGATCTCATCCGTTATTTTCTTTTTTGTTTTGGGTCAATTTAAAGTTACGGTTGAAATTAACCAACAATAAACTTAAAAATAAAAACTCTTTATGTGTCAATGTAGTTTGTTATGGCCATGTGAAATAAGTAATAATTTTAATTATTAAAACTGATGGGTATAATTTCTCCATTGAAAATCTTCATGAAAAAATGCAATAGATGTACATTTTAGACTAATCGAATTGTTGGATTTTTAGGCATTTGTTTTGGTGTGTCGCACAGATATTTATTATTGTGATATTTACAAAAGAACTTACTTATTTTTATAGTTTATGAGTATTCTGCTAACCATGTAACTTATCACCAGTTAGTATTTCAACATTGTGCAGTGCAAGAGTGACTGAAATGACAGATGCTCTTACTGATAAAAGGTCAGTTGAAGATGCGAGTGACTCAACGATTTATAGATGTTTCATGATCATTGAACTCAGATTAAACTCATGTCAGAGTTGCTTTAATGCTGCACTTTCTGCTGCTTCTCCACTATCCTGTCAAAATAAAGGCAAATAACAGTTTAATAAATCTAGTTGTAGTTCTTTTATTTATAAAGCACATTTAAAATAAAATTTATAAATAAAACATTGATTATAATCTGCAGTGATCAGCTGAGAATAGATTGAGACGATGGCGGTAAGTTCATCCGCATTTACAGCGACTGTATTACTTTTATTATAATTTCAGTGTGATGTGATCATTATAAATGAGGATCTTGATCAGTCGTGTCTCTCCAGATGATGGTGTTTGTCGCGGCTTGATATGATATGATATGGTTCCCCAAAGAAAGATTCTTTCAGTGCAAAAAAAAAAAGAAATAAAAAGCTTTAACGGGATGGAAATATTCCATGGATGTTAAAGGTTCTTCGTGGAACCATCAATGCCAATAAAGTACTTTTATTTTTAAGAGTGTATACAGTATGCTTATTTTAGCCTAATTCTTCTCATGAAAGCACAAATATGTTTGCTCGTTACGCAGACTATGAGGTAAATTAATTATATTTTGATGTAAAATTTCCTGCACAATGATCCGTGAGGAAAACATACACAGTCTTCTCCTGCAACCCTTTCTCCCACAATACAGTTCAATTTAACTGGTGATCAAGAAAACATTAAAACATCAGTCTCATTGTTAAACAGATTATTTAAAGAATATTGCAAAACAGTCAAAAGGACCAACTGATGATTTTCTTGCATCAACGATTGATATTTCAACATCATTGCACAATAGAAGAATGATTCCAATAGAGTTTAAAAGATGGTTTGATACTGATAAAGGTTGGGTTGAGAAAACTGGTCTAAATAAAGGACTCAACGATTGAACACAAGACTCAGTGATCTGAACATCTGGGATTTACTCCATCTATCCAGCAGGAGACGTTCCTGTCTGGGTTTACTGTCACATGGTCTCAGATGGGAAAGATGAAGACAACGGAGGATGGACGGTATGAATGTGACTTTAGGGGCCTGTTTTAACAATCTGAAACGCAAGTATCAAACGCAAAACGCAAGTAACTTTGTGGGCGGATCTCGCAAATCTAAAATGGGTTTATTCAAGTGTGCTATTAGTATACTTCTTTTAAACTAAAAATAAGAAAGTATACCTTCAGACTACTATATTTGGCCTCTACTTGTTGATCGAGATATACTTAAAAGTATAATTAAGTATTCTAAGTTTATACCATGGGCTGTTTAAATACTCGATTCTGATTGGCTGGAAGGTGTGCAGTAAAACCCAGAGCCATAGAGAGAGAGAGTTGCGACACTCTTTGATGTCGCCGCTATGGCTGTCACGTGGTTCATGTAAGCCCCAATAGTTCCAAAACGTACGCTGGCTGTCATGTTCTTCTATGGGACAGACAGCAGCGATTGCATTATTGAACGGTAAATATAAAATAAAACACACACCCAAGTACTTTTTCAGCTGTTATTGCATTATTGCATTTTGTTAATGTCAGTTTTGCATTTGGAGATAAGTTTTAAGCTATATTTTTGGAGGGAAAAGCTTAGTGTTCATGTTCGCATGGGTAGTAGCACTGGCTTTAGCGGCTCTAACTTAACTTTTCCATATCATTCATCTGATGATGGACGTCTCATGATATTTATTTGAGCACAACTGGGCTGTATTAGGCTATTGATTCCCGTGATTTTGCTTATAAATTTTGATTCAGCCATTAGCCTACCTTCATGATCACGCAAAGAGGTCTGCCGTGGCGGTCCGTTCAGAATTCGCTTAGAAGCTAGCTCACTTCTTCTGATGAAAGTGGCCACCCCCAGGACCACAACGTGAAACATCATCATGTTAAGACTAAGAATATTATTTTAAGATTAAGGCCATACACATTATCAAAACTATAACAGATTAAAAACGAATTTAAGCATGGCTGATACAAATGAAGGTTTTCAAATAAAATATTTTTTATTAAACAATGACAGACAACAAAAATGTGTGCTTGTGTGTGTGAACAAGAAAACCAAAAACCGGGGGCAGGTGATCCATGAAACAGACAGGACTGGTGATGGCCATAACAATCCTAAAGGTCCAGCATTGTTCTCACAAGCCGCTTCACTCAAGACAATAATAACATAATGAAAAGTTAGTATATCCCAAAAAATTTAATTAAATAAAAGTTGCTATAAAGGTGGTAGCGATTCATTACCGAACTCTTAGCTGACGAAGTCGCGCTAGCTAACTAACGTTAGCTAGCAGGCAGTGCTTGAAAATTGGTTGAAACAACCAACATAAAATATAAATAATTACGCTGTGCATATACAAATGAAGACCAGTATAAGCATCGCAAAGGGCCTCTGATACAATATAGACAGTTGACAATTCAAAAGAGGTCGATATTTCGGCAACTTAACTCTGGAACAACTCGACGCGCAGCAATGTAAGTGAATGGTGTCCAACGCCCAAATGACAGTGTTTGGAACTATTCCGATCTTCATATCCCGGAAGTAGGCGGTTAAAAGCGCCGCCATTATTTACAACGGAGGTCTATGGGAGTGTCGCAACTCTCTCTCTCTATGGCTCTGGTAAAACCCTTTAATGCACAGGTAGTTCCAGTCAGTTTGATTACAGTTCAAAATGAATCCGCTACTATAAACATTGGTAACCATAGTAACACAGTTACACTTGCAAGCAGAGTGAGAGACTCATATGAAAACGTTTATTTAGGTAGGCTAAATGGATGATTTTTGCATATCGTTTAATTTGTATGGTGAATATGGCAATTTTGAGAAATGGGCCCAGGCACAAGATGAAAAAGAAGACTTGTTGACAAAAAGCGGCACAAAGAATTAACAATAAATAAATGACATTAGTTCAAATAAAGATTGCCTTGTCACTGTCAGTGTTGCCTGTCATTCATAAATAATTTTAATAAATCCATTAAAGAATCATTAAGTTAGCTATATGCTTAAGCAAGAGGGGACTGTAGCTGCTAGACTTTAAAGAGACGCACACAGGTAACGTTAACTCGCGCACGCATCTCTCTCTCTCTCTCTCTCTCTCTCTCTCTCTCTGTTCCTTCTCTTTCAGTTCTCCGTCTCTCTCTTTTAAGTAAGGAATAATTGACGACAGGCCGTTGAATTATTAGAAAAATAATGCACACCCGAGGTGGTAATGCGGTCACGACGCGAAGCGGAGTGGCCGTTACACCTCGGGTGTGCATTATTTTTCTAATAATTCAACGGCCTGAAGTCAATTATTCCGCTTATACTACAGTTACCACACCTCGAAACATTGTTCAGATTATGTATTTCAAGACGTTTGTAAAGTTTTTGTCATTAAAACGCTCTTATATGTAGGACTAATTTCTTACGCATCTAATCCCATGCCTCCGTTGCTAATTCCAAAACGTCATTTCAGAGTTAGTAACGGAGGTTTGAGCCGCTGATAGCAGACTAATGCTGAGTTAGGGTTAGGGTTAGGTAGAGTTAATAACGGAGGGTTTGAGCGGCATGATAGCAGACTAATGCTGGGGACACACGACTAGCTGACACATTCTCTGACTGTTTCATCGACTGCAGCAGATTTTAAACACCGACTTTGAACACAGACTGAACGCGCTGAACACGCGTTTGGGCATGATCAGTTATAAGTATCAAATTACATTCATAACCGGCCTTAAAGTGTGTTCTCGGCTTTATGCAGTTATTAATGCAGTTATTAGAGAGAGATGTTGCAATAATGAGACAGAAAAGCATGTGCGTCAATATTATTATTTATTCATTAATTCAATTCGTTTTAATTAATTCGTTAATTCTTTTTTTTTTTCTATTATTGACAGATGACAGTAGACTAGCAAAATAAATGAAACCCAAAGCCCTTTTAACAAGTAGGCCTATCAATAATTATTTATTTGTTAAATTATCTGCAATAAAAATCCGTGCTGCAGGACTATCCATTTATTTAGCCTATATTCGGGTTAATTTTCTATTGATTATAGATAGGACTTTATAGTTTATTTATTCAAATTAAACTGCATGTTTCTATTGATTGTGAAGCTAGACATTGAAAATTGCAGATCAAGCGCATGGGGCGAAATGCTTTTTCTTGTTATGAATTGTATCCTATTTTCCGTTATTACAGTTGACTACGCGAAGTGATATGGAACTGTAATGCGGTCGAGACCTGCCTGGAACTACTTTAGCCCTGCGTTTCCCTGAAAATAATGCACACCTTAGAACGTTCGTCAACCAATCAGATTCAAGCATTCAACGGCCCTGTAGTATAATAATGAAATAAATGTGATGATTCATTCAAATAAAAGCAATCCGATGGCTCTACTTTATTTAAAGTGGACGGAGTGCTAGAACTAACGAGCCGTAACTTAAGAAAATAACCGTCATTTTTACACGTCTGTTAAAAAATTACACTGTGAACATCAGTTACAGCTTTAACTTGTTTTTAACTTCGTAGAGGCAACCACCCTCCGCTTCGCGTCGGGCGGTTCTTCGCCTCTACGTCGTGCATTAAAATCCTTTAATGCATGGCTAGCTGTGGATTATCCCTTACATATTCTTGGCTTGTACTTGTGTTTTCTATTTTGATTGAGTAGCTTATTAAATACTTTTATAAAAACATATTACACACTGTCTTATAAACTAACATGTTCATGTTTATATAGTAACAAACTTTCGGGTGGAATAGCTTATAGAGTAAATAAAATGAGCATGGAACTGAACCTGATCTTGTACACAGTGATAATAATAATTTAAAGTTTATTCAAGTTTTCTATTAGTATACTTCTTTTCAACAAAAAATAAGAAAGCATACTTTCAGTCTACATTTTATATAATTCTTAAAAATATACTTTATGTACTTCTCAGAAATATAATTAAATTACACTTAAGTGTACTTGACTTATACTGAGAGAAAAGTCCAAGTATATTTGGCCTCTACTTGTACAACATTTTTTGATCGAGATATACTTAAAAGTATAATTAAGTATTCAAAGTATACTTGGCTTGTAGTTGTGTTAACTCTTTTGAGTAGCCTATTAAATATACTTTTTTTTACATAGTTTTTCATATACAGTCTTATGAAACTTACATTGTTTGAAAATATTGATTAAAATATTGATATAAAACAGATATGTTTCTAATTCTGTGTATCTGAATTTTTGTTTAGGCTAGTCCACTGATAGCGTACATAGGAATTTACTTTAATTCTACTTTACTCTTTCCCCGCCATTGACTGAATTTTCCAGCTATCCATGTTTTCACTGGTATACGGTAGGGGGCGCTATGACACATCTTCTAGTACAGAATCTCCGGATCAAAACACAGGAGAAGAAGAAACTGAAACAAGTGATAGGCCCTGTCCCAAATGGCGCACTTCATGTGGACTTTCGGTCTCGTGGACTTGAATTGCGCGTGCTCGCTGAGTCTACGAGTCCGTAGGCCGTCCCATTCAGCATTTTACCGCTCTGAAGTGTGCTCAGCAGCGCCCCCTTTGTACCCTTGAAGCGGTCTTCCACGAAGCCCGCATAGAAGCAGGCTCCACGCACTTTAACTACCCAGGAATCCTTGCGAAAGGCCAATCAGACAACAGATGGGAGGAGATTTCACTCACGGATAATTGTTGACATGGCTGAGAAGAAAATATTACTGTTTTTATGACCTAAATGTACATTTTACCAGTTGTAACCTACAGTTTATACAAACATTATGGTCATCGAGCAGTGGTTGATGTCTCAAACATAATAATAGCGCGTTTAATAATATGATCGCATTATGATTCATTAAATAAATAGAACCGAATGTCAGGGCTTCACTGAGTCATATGTAAACATAGTATGAATATTGAAACCTGTAAATTGAAAAAATTATGTTTAAATTATGTTTTAAAATTGTAATCTTAGTTCAAATGGAACATTATGTATTTTTATGTTCAACTGTATACATCATTTAAATAAGCATGATGTATCTATTGTCTAATGCCCAGGTGATATGCACAATATCAAAATATAGAACTGTAAAATTAGGCTGTGTAGTTGACATGCAGATAAGACGTCCGAGCGCAAAAATGTGATTTCTCCTGTCCAACAACAACCAGACCGTTATTTCCGGCATGCCGATCGAGTCTGTCCCAAAAATACCTCTCAATGCGCCCTCGTGGACTCGCGCCAAGGGCCCTATAGGTCTGCACTACATGACGTCACCAAAGTGTGGACTCTGAGGAAGTCCACAAGTCCGGAGTGTGCCATTTGGGACAGGGCCATAGAAGATTGCTCACTCAAATGTAAAATAACGTGATCATCAAACATTAAACAGCTTGTAAATCAAAACTGCTTAATATTACCAAATGAAATGAAGCATAACCCATGAAGAGAAAACGACTGTGAAGCTTTGGGGGTGTTGGACTCGATCGACTCCATCTGTTTTGATCATCGTTCTCAATCTGATCAAGGATGAATTTGTCTTTGACAAAAATTAGATTTTCTCAACATTTTTGTTTAAAATGTTGCCTTTCTTTATGAAACTTACCGACATTCAAATGTTGATATAAAGGATGCATGAAGTACAGTTAAAGGTATTTTTCAAGTATTAAAAAAAAAGAAAATTTGAACATAGTGGTATAGACTAGGCCTACTGTAAGTGCAAAAATAATATATAAATAGTAAACTATAAGTATAAAGTTAAGTTCACTTAAAGAAAACTTGCAGTATAAAACTACTAAACTAGTAGTTTACTGAGAGTACACTAAAAGAGCAAAAATAATATATAAATAGTAAACTACAAGTATAATGTTAAGTTCACTAAAAGAAAACTTGTAGTATAAAACTACTAAACTAGTAGTTTAATGAAAGTATACTTCAAAGTGTACTTACATAAACTAAAAATGTGCTACAAGTATTAAAATAGTAAACTACTAGTATACCCATAATTTCACTTGCAGTGCAAATGAGAAACTTAATTATGAACTAGTTGTGCACTTAAAGTTTACTACTGTTACACTTATAGTACACTTAAACATATACTTTTATATACTAAAAGTGGGCCAATTTAGTCCCAAGCGGTATTAAAATAGTACACTTACACAAGTTTACTACAAGTACACATTGACATTAGTATACTTACTGCATGATGTATACTTAAAAATATACTTGAACATTACTTAAAGGTCCCATGACATGCTACTTTTTGTAGGCTTTAATATAGGCCTAAGTGGTCCCTAGTACTGTATCTGAAATCTCTTTTTAAAAATTCAGCCTTGGTGCAGAATTATAGCCACTACAAGCCAGTCTCAGAATGAGCTTCCTTCAGACGGGCCGTTTCGGTGTCTGTAGCTTTAAATGCTAATGAGGAGGAGAAAGGCGGCGCAAGGTGGAGGGTGGGTGTGGCCTTGCCATGCATGTTTACGTTGGATATATTGCAATGGCACGAAGACACGCAGTCGTTCATTTCTAGTTTAGAGAAGACTGTAATGTAAAGAAGACTTCTTAGGAGCATATAAAACAAAACAGCTCCTTGGAAAAAATGAAATGTAATATTGTAGTAGTTATAAACAGGTTTATTTTAGTTCAGATTAACATTTGAGGACAGCAATTGTATTCATAATGTCAAAATAAAACCGACGTAATGTTACTTGAAGACATTATAGCCCACTATTCCTGCCAGACTTCCATGTCTGCAGTTAGTGTTACTAGAGCACATACATCGTGAATGTTGCAGATCTGTGGACACTGGATAGTTCATTCATGGCACAATGTTTCTTCCTGGTTTCCACGTCAGCGCTGTTTGATCCGTTAATAACGGAGAAATGTGAATGTTTCTCACTAGATCTCGCAGCGATGTTATTACTTCAGTGGCGAATTCAAATGCTTTCTTTACTGGATCTCTTATTAGCGCTGTGTAGTAACAGTGTCGCATGATCACGATCGGCTCGCGCTGCATTGGTCCAAACCTGATAAACGGTCCTTCAACCACACAATAACAAGCAGTTTCGTTCCGCTTGCATTACGTTTGCCATTTGATGTTGGGCAATGTTGTGGTCGCGCCGGCGTCTCTTACATTATGAACGCGCTTGCATTATTATGCTTCGCTCGCTCAAAAACCATGATATCTCTCGTGGACAAACTAAAATCGCGCACGCGCGTTCTACTTCCTAGCTCATTTTCTCATGGGCGGGAAATATTCTCTGGGCGGGCAAAGCAGAGAAAGGGGAGGTAACATTTCTCCTTATAACGTCATAAGGAGGAGATTCAAGATCAGCGCTTATGAGCCTCCATTTTCTCAAAGGCAGAGAAAGATAGCAAAAGCTCGATTTACACCGATTCAAATTTCTAGAAACGTGGGGACCATATACAGGCTAGGGGAACTCATATTAATGTTAAAAAACCTCAGAAAGTGAAAATTTCATGTCATGGGACCTTTAAGTATACTTCATAAAATGAACTTGAAGTATACTTCTTTTTCGTAAGGGTTGGTTTTAAATAGCTTCATTACTCATAGGTGTGGTTTGGCCGTGACGTGAAATAAACCAATCAGAGCGTCATCTCACATTCCCTTTAAGAGCAGGCGCGCTTGTTCCATGGCGGATTGCTATTATAACGGCGGATTTGCCAGACTCACGCCAGGAGCGGTTCACAGCCGAGGAGACCGACGTTCTCGTCAGGGCCGTAAAACACAGAGAAGTGACATTGGGGATGGAGAAACACACCCAAATTAGCTTCGGTTAAACAGGCGTATATTAATTTGGGTAAATGTGTAAGCTAGATTTATGCCTATTTTTTCACATCTTCATGGACACAACAATGATTTCCCTCGTGTGGAATATTTTTCCTTGTAATTATGTATGGTTTGCAAAAATGAGAACTGCTGCGTCTGTGTGAGAAAAGTAAAGTGTATGCGCGTTGTACACACGCTACATTATGGCCAAGCATGCGCCCTTAAAATAGCATCTGAACGCACCACAGACTTTAGACTAGGTTTTTCCTGGTCTGTGGCGGAATTGTTTTCTGAAACTGCAAAATAGCAGTTTGATCTGAAACACGCCCTGAAACACGGAATGATACATGCGTTGGTGTACAAAGTCAATTGCTCTGGGTCCAAGATAGGGCCCAAAATCATCAAACACACATCAGAACATACATTATGAATCATATATAAACCCATCACAGGTGTTTCAGAGGAGAATGGACAGCAGTGTGAATTTCTATCGGCCGTGGAATCAGTACAAGAGAGGATTTGGGGCAACCGAGGGCGAATACTGGCTGGGTAAGATCTCACAGTGTGTGTCCGTTTTGGTTTGTTGGATTTAAAAAGATTGGCATTTGGTGTCAAGAAAAAAAAAATCTGATAGAAGTGTTGATGCTGATGTCCAGTGTTTGGTTGAACATGTACAAAATTGACTGGGTAACAATTCACAAGCAATTTTGGGTGGCCTCAGAACTTTAAACCTTTAGGACAATTAAGTCACAATGAAAATCTATTCTACACATATACATATAGATAAATATATAGATAATTAATCAAGTTTTGGCCAATTTTGGTTGTGAAACTTTGTGGATTAAATATGTGATGATGAAATACACTGTCTAAATCATGTTCTGTTTAGTCATGTCTGTAATAGTTCTTGTTATTAACTATGGTTTCTAATTATTAAATCCTTGTCCAGCTGTTCCTGTTTAGTGTCCTCATATACTGTGTATTAATACTCCCTTTTCTGTTCAGCCCTTTGTTGGTTATTGTTGGTGTTTAACGTGTATTTACATTTACATTTTTACATTTAGTCATTTAGCAGACGCCTTTCTCCAAAGCGACTTACAGATTAGGACAAAATTCAGCGAGTCATCATAAAGAGGCAAAAGCAACAACAACGCAAGAAGTGCTCAAAGTACGAAGTTCAGGTATTATTCAGAGTAGCATAAGCCTGATAAGTGATGTTACAAAGGGAAAGGAAAACTTTTTTTTCTTTTTTTTTCTTTTTTTTTTTTCTATAAGGTTAAGTGCTCACGGAAGAGATTGGTTTTCAGCTGTCTTTTGAATGTTGTCAGGGATTCTGCATTCCGGATGAGGGTGGGGAGAGCGTTCCACCAGCATGGAACTGTGAATGAGAATGTTCTGGAAAGTGATTTTGTGGCTTTCTGTGATGGAACCACGAGACGTCGCTCGTTGACCGATCGTAGGTGTCTGGTAGGGATGTAGACTCGTAGGAGTGAGTGAAAGTAGGAGGGAGCTGAGCCTGTGATAGTTCTGTAAGCAAGCGTCAGTGCCTTGAACTTGATGCGAGCAGCGAGAGGTAGCCAGTGCAGAGAGATGAACAGAGGAGTGACGTGGGCCCTCTTGGGCTCGTTGAAGATAAGACGAGCTGCAGCATTCTGAATCATCTGTAGGGTTTTGGTTGCACATGCTGGAAGTCCAGCCAGAAGAGCATTGCAGTAGTCAAGCCTAGAGATGACCAGGGCCTGGACGATGAGTTGTGTTGCATGCTCAGTTAGGAAAGGCCTGATTTTCCTGATGTTGTGCAGTGCAAACCTGCATGATCGAGCTGTCTTTGAAATGTGATCTGTGAAGGTCAGCTGGTCATCAAACGTTACTCCAAGATTTCTGACCGATCTTGATGGGGTGATTAATGATGACTCTAGCTGGATGGTGAAGTCGTGCTGTAGAGACGGATTGGCAGGGAGGACGAGAAGCTCAGTCTTTGCCAGGTTGAGCTGCAGGTGATGTTCCTTCATCCATGTGGAGATGTCCGCCAGACAGCTTGAGACCCGTGCAGCTACTGTGGGATCATCTGGTTGAAAGGAGAGGAAGAGCTGCGTGTCATCAGCATAGCAGTGGTAGGAAAAACCGTGTGCCTGTATGATGTGTCCCAGTGATGTGGTGTAGATGGAGAAGAGGAGGGGACCAAGAACTGAACCCTGGGGAACCCCTGTGGTCAGCTGATGTGCTCTGGATACCTCACCTCTCCATGCGACCTTGAAGGACCTACCTGTGAGATAGGACTCAAACCAGTGGAGTGAAGTTCCTGTGATGCCCAGTGATGAGAGGGTGGACATAAGGATCTGATGATTCACCGTGTCGAAGGCAGCAGACAGATCCAGGAGAATGAGGACTGAAGATTTGGAAGCAGCTTTTGCGATCCGTAGGGCTTCTGTGACTGACAGTAATGCAGTCTCAGTTGAGTGTCCTTTCTTGAAGCCAGATTGGTTGACATCCAGCTGGTTGTTTAGAGACAAGAAGGATGTTAGTTGGTTGAAGACAGCTCTTTCAAGTGTCTTCGCAATGAATGGTAGGAGAGAGATAGGTCTGTATTTGACGGTTCTTCCTGAGGTTGTTATTAAAGACTGTGCATTTCATCATCTGCTTTCTACAGACACATATCTGCGAGACTGCGACACACACCTGTAAGAACTTGAGGAGAAATTACTTCATTCGTCCATTACAAATCACCTCAAGACCAGTTGCGGGAAAATCACTAAATCATAAAATCATGAATTGAGCTGGATTTGTTTTGTGTGGAATTGTGCATGTACATGTTCTGATTGGGCGGGCAAAAACAGTTGTAGTGCGCATGCGTCGAACACGTCCACTCACGTGTGTGTGTGTGTGTGTGTGTGTGTGTGTGTGTGTGTGTGTGTGTGTGTGGGGGGGGGGGGGTGTGTGGGGGGGGGTGGGTGTGAACAGGGCTGGAGAACATGTACCAGCTGACACGTAACAGAAAGTACATGTTGAGAGTGGATCTGGAGGACTTCACTGGAAGGAAGGAAGGGTTTTGCTCTGTACTCGTCCTTCTCTGTGGGTCCTGAATCTGACGGGTATAAACTGCATGTTTCAGGGTTCACTGATGGAGGAGCAGGTAGGACACTTTCATTCATCCTCATGAAAACACATTTCCATTGAGTTATTGTCCTCAATGATGCTCTTCTTCTCTGCAGGCGACTCTTTATCTTCCCATAATGATCAGAAGTTCTCCACCTTTGACAAAGACCAAGACACCTTTGGAGATAACTGTGCTAAAGAGTATCTCGGGGCATTTTGGTACAAATTTTGTCTCAATGCGAACCCCAACGGTGTGTATTTATGGGGAGAAGACGACACCCATTTCAGCATTGGTGTTGTTTGGTCCAGCTGGAAGAACAGTTTCACTGTCAGTATGAAATCCATGAGCATGAAGATCAAACGTGTGTCTTAGAAACACTAGTGTTTTACAGAAGCAAACATCTGCTCATGCAACTCAGTAAACCAATAATGTTGTCTTTATTTAAATTTTGGTCAGCTCTTTGCATTTACTATTAAAATGAATCAGCACTTGCATGTTGGTGAGTTTATGTCCTTACTGAATGAGGAACTGGTGCAAACTGAAATAAACAGACTGAAGATGAAAAAATGAAAATCTTCCTCTCTAAATCCAGCCCAACACACACTAAACCTTTTTTTTTTTATCAAACACTATAACCAAGACAAGTCATACCCAAAACCATGTGGTTAGTTTAACCTACAGTCCGTAAAACAAAAATGATTTTTTTTCACAGCGATGCAATAGAAGAATCATTTTTGGTTCCCCAAAGAGTTCTTGAAGAAACCATTTTTTCTTAATGTGATGGACATTTTTAAAATCTAAATCATTTTTCCACTATGAAGAACATTTTGTCTAATGGAAAGATTCAAAGGTTCTTCATGGATGCCAATTTGGAGCAACAAATATGTGCTTGTTCTCTATTTCTGTCAGCTGTGGAGAATATAGCTAAAGAAAAACGTACTCGGTTACTAACGTAACCTCGGTTCTCTCTAGAAGAGGGAACGAGTACTGCGTAAGATATCTTACGCTCGGGGAAAATCCTTTTTCCGCGAGATATTGAAGCCAAAAATTATCCTTAATTTTGTAATAATGCAAAACGCGTTGCGGCAGCAATGCAGACATAGGCGAGACAGCTCGCGCGCCTATTGGCTGCTCTGCGGCAACTGCAGCAGCCTATCGAGCGAGGCCTGGCGTGACGTCAGACCCAATGAGTTCTGCAGCAAGATTCTTTTGGTCTTCTTTATTTGGTGATATCTCTTGGGTTAAAGCATGGAAATTGCCAATTAAGTTTTGTGTCAATAACAAAATGAAGGAAGTGTCCTACAAAATACTTCACAGAATGTATATCCTGCTAAACATGTTTTGGAAAGATTTAAGCGTAATATTGCATTTACTTGTGAATTTTGTGCACTAGAAAAAGAAACAATTTTGCACCTGTTTTTTCACTGTATTTACTCAAGATTATTTTGGAAAGATTTAGAAACCTTTATTAATAGAAAACTGAAGTGTAAGATGGAAATGTGTGTGTTTTTGATGTGCTTTTTTATACTCAGAATGACAATTTGGAATGTAAAGAACAACATGTTATACAGTTATTTATTTTATTAGGGAAATACCATATACATAAAAAGAAGTGGGCTCAAGGTAAACCAAATTTTCCACATTTTATAAATGACTTTACATTATATGTACATCTTTTGGAACAAGCTAAAAACAAAAAAGCAATGAAAACATGTAATGCTTTGAAAGCACTGGATTTTATGTAAAAAAAATTTTTTTTTTTTTTTATTTATTTTTTGCCAGCTAATGTTAATATGATATTGTGAATTATGTAATACCTCTTGTTCTTGTGGCATAAAAAAAAAAAAAACCTAACTTGACAAGCGCGTCCTCCCGCCAGAAAGGGCGCCAGAGTGCAGGAACGCGCGCGGCCGCGGTTGGTGATGACGTGTATGCTCTCACGCGTCCCGGAAGTGAAGGTGTAGCTGGAAAGAGTTTGGAAACAAACTGGCGATCGGATGAGTAAATGTCAATCCTTCGACGGACAGACTGATTGTTGACAGCGCAGTGATTGACAGGTAGTGTGTGATGATGTCTCGCTCGGTTGGCGCGTGCGTGCTGGTGGTGTTGATCCTGACGGTGTCGGAGAGCAGCGCGAGGATCCATCAGCTCAAACTCAAGGTCTCACACACACACACACACACACACACACACACACACACACACACACACACACACACACTTGTTTATGCATAATCATCTCACTAATCTGCGTTATTCACGTCCTTCCTGAGTTTCTGTCACATATCGGGGGTTTCATCTCATCTAATGATGTATTATCATAGAACGACACATGTATTCATTTATTTAACGATTTACCTAGTTTATTTAGCTTGTTTTGATCATTTATCTCTTTTATTTTAGCATTTGTTTTACATATCTGATGATTTGTCTTATTTTACTTATTTATGATTTATTATTCATACATTTATTGTGTCTATTTTTGTAATTATTAGGGCTGGGTATCGATTCAGATGTTCCAGATCGATTCGATTTCGATTCACAAGCTCTCAAATCGATTCGATTTCGATTCTCGATTCGATTTTCGATTTCGATTCTCGATTCTCGATTCAACTCAATGAATATAGATTTAATACAAATACTATATTTATAAAAAAGAACAGTGAACATAAGTTTTCAAGTGGGTAATTAATAAAAAGAAATTAAGAGCCACAAACCTGTATACTAAACACTTTTATTTTAGGTACACTTGGGTACATTAAAACAGAACCCATCTCTAATTTTCAAATGCATACAATTATGTTAAATAAATACAATACAATTTTGATATAAGATGAAAAATGTATGCTGAAAAAAGTCAGAACAGTCGCATTCCTTGATCAAACAGGATCAGGTTATTTCATTTTTAAGATAAAATAATCATAACATTTTACAAAATTTGCTGTAACATTGAGGCTACAAGCCTATGAACAATGTAGGACAACTAATACTGGCTTATTGGTGATAGTTCACCCAAAAATAAAAAATTATGTCATCATTTATGTATGTATTCATCATGTATAATAATTTTTTTCTTCTGCTGAACAACAGATTTGTAGTATTACTACAGCATTTCACCTCTGCATTACAAATCACGCAAATAGCTTTGTTCTTGTCCACAACACTATCGTCGTCGTCTTGCTTGCGAAATCTAAAATGCTTCCATACCTCTGACTTTTTATGTGAAGGTGGCATCAACGTCGACAAAGCACCTGAAACCGCCATTTTAAGCACTGAATGAATGAATGAATGACAGGTTCGCCTCTCGCTCCTTGGTAACATCGCGCAAGGCAAATAAGAGGGTGACATCTAGTGGAGAAGACTAGTAATTAGATTAACGTTAATCTTACGTTCAATGTTTGCAGAAAAAAATATGGAAAAAAAATCGATTCGTGGCCTTTGAGAATCGATTTTGAATCGACCACCTTTTTAAAAACGATTAATCGAAAAATCGATTTTTTTGCCCAGCCCTAGTAATTATGCAGCTGGAAGCATCACACACACATTATGTCACTCATGACTTGTTAAACTCAAATCTCTCTCTCTCTCTCCCCCTCACTCTCTCTCTGTCTCTCTCTCTCCCTCTCTCTCTCCCTCTCTCTCTCTCTCTCACTCACTCACTCTCTCCCCCTCTCTTTCTCTCACTCACTCTCTCTCTCTCTCTCACTCACTCACTCTCTCTCCCCTCTCTCTCTCTCACTCACTCTCTCTCCCCCTCTCTCTCACTCCCCCTCTCTCTCTCTCTCTCTCTCTCTCTCTCTCTCTCTCAGAATGAGACGCGGTTTGTGGTCCACCTGAACACGTTTGGGTATTTCGCTAACGGGACTCTGGACGTGCACCTGGTGTCTCTAAACCTCCCGGTGATGAAGAGCGGCTCCAGCGCTCCGGTAAGTGTGTGTTTGTGTGTGTCATCACCTTCTTTACTTGAGTGAAAGTACAGATACTACTGGTCAAATGTTACTCCATTACAAGTAAAAGTACAGAAGTACTCTTGAGTATCAAAAAGAGATGAAAAAAAAAAAGAAAATCATGCCCTGACTAACATGACTAACATGACTACTTTATACTCAAGGACCTTGACAGAAATGTAGTGGAGTAAAAAGTAGGGATGGGCATTTTTCAAAAATATTGCATTCGAATATTCGGGCTCATAAAATTCGAATATTCGAATATTCGTTTATTTAAATGACGTTTAACGAAAAATACGTTATTTTTTAAGGTAATTTTTTTTTTACGTTTTGGCACCATTTCTGAAGAAGCTTACGATTAGGCAATATACACAACAAGCTTACAACATGTGTTAAAGTTTTCTTTTAATTGAAAACATTAAACAGTAGGCCTATCGCTATGTGTAAACAAAAAAAATATAAGAACAAAAGGATATAAGCTCAAGCAGCGCGAACGGAAAAAAACGCCTAATAAAGCAGAGTAGCAGATTGCGCCAGTTATCGTACAGAACGTACTCACACACTCGAGTCAGCATATGATTATCGTGTTTATATTGTTTCACGTTTATGTTGAGAAAAACAATAATATCCACATGGAGGGACGCCGCGAGCAATTTATGCTCGAGTGAGAAAACGCGCTGCGCTGACAGACGTTTCAGAGAAACAAAGATAACGGTGTTCTAGTTCTAAGTTTCTAACAGCACCTTGCGTTTTCTGTTCTTAAACCTCTCTCTCAAAGAAAACTTAAAGGAAGAATATACCTCAAAATCATTTTACTATTAGATAAGTTATCATCTCGGATCACTCGCACTACAGCTGCGCTTACCTGCAGTCGTGATGCAGTGATAGACAGCTGTCTTTCCTCGGTCGACTGCTGTTTGGATTTCATGTGATTTCTCATTGTGGTGATGATATTATAATTCCAGATTAATTAATTAATTTGATCAAAAGTAATTCCATTTAGTAACCTCATTTTCGACTAGTAATTCCAAACTTCGCGAGGCAGACGACGACATTATGATAAAATACAAACAACTTGTTAAACATGTGCCACAGTGCCACCCAGTGCATTTAATTATAACTGCGAGTTAGTGCTTGGGATTTATCAGGGATTCACTGCATTTACGACCCGCAAAGTATTTACGGCTTCATAAATTCGATAAAATTCGAATAGTATTTTATTTTTCGAATAATAATTACAGATCGAATATTCGAAAATTCGAATATTCGTGCACATCCCCAGTAAAAAGTACGATGTCTTTCAAATGAAGTGAAGTTTAAGTAGCAAGTTTAAAAGTACAGATACTCAAATGGCGCTTTTCCATTACCAGTACCAGCTCACCTCGACTCGGCTCGGCTCGCTTTTCGCTCCATTTTCCATTGCAGATAGTACCTCCACAATAGTACCTGGTCGTCATAGCGATGCCGGAGGAAACTGCCGTTACTTAATCTTCTACGCGACACACACCTGCTACCCACACACACAGGACAGTGGAGGAAATCGAGTGTAAGCTGTTTTTGGATGTTTTTGTTTTTGCTGT
>NC_138727.1:66000738-66035738 GCF_965113295.1 Leuciscus leuciscus
ACCTGTGTGTGTGCCTTTTATATCACTAGTATAGTGTCCGTTCTCGGAGCATATAAGCCCTGCCCGCGCCGCTTCCCGCTCGCTGTAGTTTACTAAAAGTTTATTATTCTGAATGTGTTGCGTGTCACGTCTCGCGTGTCCATCCGCGTGTTGCACCAAACGAGACACTGCACTCCCTTGTGAAGTCGATTGGATGAACGGTTCTCGAAGTAATCAAAATGCAAACGGACATACAGACACATCGAGATTCCTGCCTTTATTAGAGAGAAGAATATTTTCAGCTCCCTCTGCCTGAAGCTTCGAATATTCGATGTTCATTACTACCGAAGCTTCGAAGCTCAAAAAATGGTATTCGGACCAGCCCTAGTACTCACCCACACACACACACACACGCACATTGCTGAAGTACAGGTACACACACTCATCCACTGCACTGGATCTGTCACTGTGAGTAAACTCTGTGTGTGTGTGTGTCTGTGTGTGTGTGTGTGTGTGTGTGTGTGTGTGTGTGTGTGTGTGTGTGTGTGTGTGTGTGTGTGTGTGTGTGTGTGTGTGTGTGTGACAGGTACAGTGTGTTTAAGATCCACTGGCTGATGGCAGCTCTGGCCTACACTAAAGCCGTGTCTCTGCTGTTCCACAGTGTGAGTAAAGCAACTCTTATTCTACTCTCATAGTTTCTGTTTATAGTCTGAATTAGATTTTGATTTCATATTTTCTTTCTTCAATTTAATTTAGTAGTTTTTTTTGTCATTTTTATGTCTATACAAGTTTAAATTATTTTAGTACCTTAACTGGGTTGTTATTACAGTGATTATAAATGATACAACAGCGATATTTACTGTTACTAATGTTGGCCGACAGCGTTTGTTTTAGCGTTCTTGATGCTTAAATAGCTAACTGTTTATTAAAGTCAAGCGTTTGGTTTAATTATCAATGTCACATTACATCATAAATTTGCTACATTCCAGTAGAGCCTCTGCACTCGACAAAACTGATGAAGGAAGATTGTCAGCCGATCGCACCAGAAAAGTTGATGAAGGTCGTCTTTAATCTGCTAAATTATTGTTTTGTGAATCATTCAGGAAATTGAGATGACTGACAGTGATACTCGGCCATAGCAGAAACAGGTCCATACGTTGAACAAATCAGAAGAAGACTGATTTAGTTGACTTGGCTACACAAAATAACAGACTAACTAAATAGTATTGCTTTCAATATAAAAACCAATGAAAATGTAAAAGAACACTAAAATTAATTCAGTTTGAAACCCCATCGCACATTTCAGGGTTTAATTAAAGTGTCGGGACAGTTTATTTATTTAAAACAGGGTTGCATCGAGTTTAGAGTTTATTCCCTTAGTGATGCAAAACAAGAAACACAGAATCTGATTCTTGCGACATTTCGATTAGTTCGATAACAGATCCAATAGTTTTGAACTTCAGCAGAGTACCCGCCTTCAGGGAAGTTAACGCTGGCCAATGGAGGGTGGCTCTCTGTACAAATGAAATGTACGAGAGTCTGGTAGGACCAGGCTATAAAAACACATCATACAGCTGATAATACTGTATATGTCGCTGCGTGTCATCCACACAAATCACGAAAGAAAAAAAAACTGTAAGAAATGATTAAGCCTTTGTTGCTTCAAAGACACAGAATGAGTTGAATTCGCCTCACAATAAAACGAGGTTGATCGCGAATTAAAGCGCTCTGTGTCTGCGGCTCACTCCCGTTCGTTTCCTCAACAGTTCATCTTTAGATAAGGCCAGATTGTTGACAATCATACAGACTGCTCAAACATCCTAAAACTCTACAAAACCAGCTGAAACAACTGGATTGAACACTTCAAATGAAATTTTGTGTGAAAACCCTTTAAATACAATAAATAAAACTACAATATTTAGGCTATAATTTAATAAGATATGTGACACATCGAGAGATTTATCCTTAAAATAATTTTGCCTTTGCCTGCTATATATATATTTATTATACTTAAAAAAAAATATATATATATATATAAGAGTTTTAGAACTAGACAAATCTCTGTGCATGAATAATATAAAATGCATTAATAATATAAAAATGACTGTAGTCCATGTTTGTTCTGGAACCTGTGTCATCTAAATGATGGAAACCTTGTTCTCCACCAGTGTGTGTTCGCTCACACGAGCAAGAAGCGCTCTTCATTCGTCTCATTCCTCAATAGAATAGTAAACATAATCAGCTTCGTTGAACCTAATTTATTTTTGTTTGTTATTTTTGTTATTAATTTGTTTGTGTTTTTTGTTATGGCGCTGCTCCCCCGGGGAATAGGCTTCTGTTGACCACCGACGTCTACAATATGAAATATAGGCTATATTGCTGTCGTCTCTATTTTTAACTTTTGATTTTATTTTTCTGTTCTAAAATTTTTTTCTATTCTGTTTACCATAGTTGTAGTATTTCATCGACATTAACCCCACTTACATTTCAAGATGCGCAATTGCTGCTGTTATATCCCTTTGCGCTGTTATATCCCTTTGCGCCACCTGGTGGTTATTTCGCGAATGACTTTGAAATGCGACTGGTTTATTTTTATCGCGGTGGTTTTGCATAAACAACTCTATTTACTGTGATATATTTGTGTTGATTTCCTGCTCTTCTCACTCGTTTGTCTTCCTCCAGATCAACTATCACTTCATCAACTCTGAGGGTCATCCTATCGAAGGCTGGGCCGTCATGTACTACATCACTCACCTGTGCGTATCTCTCACACACTCACTCACACACACACACACACACCTCCCTTCTGTTCTCAGAACGCATGTTGAATTTCATGTGGTGTGTGTCAGGCTGAAGGGCGCTCTTCTGTTCATCACACTGGCTCTCATCGGCACCGGCTTCGCCTTCGTCAAATACATCCTGTCAGACAAAGAGAAGAAGATCTTCATGATCGTCATTCCTCTGCAGGTGAGAGAGTGAGCAAGTGAGAGGGTGAGCGGGTGTGAGGGTGAGCGGGTGAGAGGGTGAGAGGGTGGGCGGGTGAGAGGGTGGGCGGGTGAGAGGGTGAGCGGGTGGGCAAGTGAGAGGGCGAGAGGGTGGGCGAGAGGGTGGGCGAGAGGGTGGGCGAGAGGGTGGGCGAGAGGGTGGGCGAGAGGGTGGGCGAGAGGGTGGGCGAGAGGGTGGGCGAGAGGGTGAGCGAGTGAGAGGTTTGGAGGGTGAGCGAGTGAGAGGGAGAGTGAGTGAGAGTGAGAGAGTGAGTGTGAGTGTTTGTGTTGCTGATCTGTTGTCAGACACTGATGTTGATGTTCTGCTGCAGGTTCTGGCTAACGTGTCGTACATCATCATCGAGGAGACGGAGGAGGGAGCGAGTGAATACGCCCTGTGGAGGGAGATCCTGTTCCTGGTTGATCTGATCTGCTGCGGAGCCGTCCTGTTCCCCGTCGTCTGGTGTGTGTGTGTGTGGGACGTATCTGTGTGTGAGACTCATGATCTGCTGCTGTTCTGTGTTATCTGATGGGGTTTTATCATTCTGTGTCCAACAGGTCCATCCGGCATCTGCAGGAGGCTTCCAACACTGATGGCAAAGGTGTGTGTGTGTGTGTGTTTTATTGTTAAGTATCATTATAGTTATTGACACAGTTATGAGTATAATTATCGGTATAGTAATCATTATAGTTATTAGTACTGTTATCAGTGAAATAATCAGTATTGTTATCGGTATAGTTATTGTTAAGTATCATTATAGTTATTGGCACAGATATTAATATAATTATCGTTACAGTTATCAGTATAGTTATCAGTGTATTTATTGTTTATTATCATTGTCAGTATAATTATGTATAGTTATTGTTAATAATCATTATAGTTATCGTTACAGTATAATAATCGGTATAGTTATAGTTTTGGTATAGTTATCAGTATATTAATTGTTTATTATCAGTATAGTAATATGTATAGTCATTGTTAATTACCAGTTATAGTTATCGGTACAATTATCAGTATAGATATAAGTATATTTATAGTTCTATCTATCGGTAGTTATTAATTATTGTTAGTGGTAGCTATCTGTATAATTATCTTTAAAATTAATGAGATAGTTATTGTTAATTGTTGTTGTTGTTGTTATAATTATAATCGGTATTGTTTTTAAGTTATCGTTATTCTTGTTTGTGTATCTGTATGTATGTGTTTGTAAATACACACTGCTTGTGTGTGTGTGTGTTCTCTTGTAGCTGCCATGAACCTGGAGAAGTTGAAGCTCTTCAGACATTATTATGTGATGGTGAGACGTCTGATCTGTCCTCCAGCTTTACTCAGATCATTGAGCTGAAGCAGAGTGAAAGCGTTGTGTGTGTGTGTGTGTGTGTGTGTCCTCAGATCGTGTGTTACATCTACTTCACTCGGATCATCGCGCTCCTGCTGAAGGCCACGGTGCCGTTCCAGTGGCAGTGGAGTCAAGAGGTAAAACTCGGGAATACTCCAGAGTTAAGCTCCGCCCACAGCCGTCCAGGATCATGCCTCGCATTCTGAGTTTATGCTTATGAAAGTTGCGAGTGTTTTTAATCCTGTGGCGGAAACGAGCTTCCATTTGTATTTTTACTGCGGCAACAAATATTGCTTCGTGCTCTGCGTGTCGGTCAAAGATTACCAATTTAATTAATGTACTATATTTTAGTTCGATAATGTATTTTATTTCATATTTTGTATTTTTAGGGGATGTGAATGTACTAAATTATATTTACACTGTATTTATTATCCATTTATTCATTTTTTGAGCATAGACCCGAAAATTAAATTTCCTACTTAAACTGTGGTAAAATCTTGAATGCTTTAAAGCAACAGACTGAAGTTTGAGCTCTTTTCAAAGACGACACTTGGCAAATTATTCCTGAAGTGAAAAAAGTTGCCGAAATTTATGCAGAAATTTTCAATTTTTATATGAAATATATATTTTCAAAAACATGTTTTACTCTAAAACGGCAAGAAAATCAAAGTCATATACACTCCTGAACAAAATCTTAAGACCGGGGGAAACATTGCAAGTATTCGCATTTCGCGCTGGTGGATCATAACCGGGTTGTAAGAACTGCTTCAGAATGCCAAAAAAAGAAACAGGAGCAAGAGACAAAAAATAGAGAGTAGGCAATTTATTGAAAACGGCATTTAAACTCAAACAGGCTGTTCATCAGCTGATCAAAAGTTTAAGACCATAGCCATAAAAAGGTAAAATCTGCACAAAAATATGGCTTTCATGTCATTGTTCTTCAGGCAGTCACACTGTCATGATCTCCTGATGGCAAAGGCAAAAAGGCTTTCTCTCTTTGAACGTGGCAGGATTGTTGAGCTGCACAAGCAAGGCCTCTCGCAACGCGCCATCGCTGCCGAGGTTGGACGCAGTAAGACAGTCATTTTACATTTCTTAAAAGATCCTGAAAGTTATGGGACAAAAAAGTCAAGTGGTAGACCCAAAAAAATGTCACCTGCACTGAGCCGCAGGATCTGACGGGTTGTCCGTGAAGACACAGGTCGATCCTCGACCCAAATTAAGGCCCTTACTGATGCTGACTGCAGCCCAATAACCATAAGACGTCATCTGCGAGAGAAGGGCTTCAAGAACAAAAAACGTCTTCAAAGGCCACGTCTCCTCCCACGCCACAAACTTGCCCGTTTGGAATTTGCAAGGGCGCACCAAACATGGGACATTGAAAGGTGGAAGAAAGTTTTATTCTCTGACGAGAAAAAATTTAACCTGGACGGTCCTGATGGCTTCCAACGTTACTGGCATGACAAGGAGATCCCACCGGAGATGTTTTCTACGCGGCACAGTGGAGGAGGCTCCATCATGATCTGGGGTGCTTTTTCCTTCAATGGGAAAATGGAGCTTCAGGTTGTGCGGGGGCGTCAAACGGCGGCTGGCTATGTGGATCTGTTGCAGCGGGCATCCCTCTTAACTGAGGGCCCCCGTCTGTGCGGTAATGACTGGGTCTTTCAACAGGACAACGCTGCAATTCACAACGCCCGCCTGACGAAGAACTTCTTCCAGGAGAAAAACGTCACTCTTTTGGACCATCCTGCGTGTTCCCCTGATCTAAATCCCATTGAGAACATTTGGGGATGGATGACAAGGGAAGTTTACAAAAACGGACGTCAGTTCCAGACCGTTCCCAGCAGCCTCCAGGAAACAGTCGCATCAAGCATGCCGAAGCGAGTGTTTGAAGTGATCAACAAGAACGGGGGGGCTACTCACTACTGAGTCTTTTTTTGACACTTTTAGTTCTGTTGTGGGTTTATTTTTGGGCTATGGTCTTAAACTTTTGATCAGCTGATGAACAGCCTGTTTGAGTTTAAATGAAGTTTTCAATAAATTGCCTACTCTCTATTTTTTGGTGTCTTGCTCCTGTTTCTTCTTTTGGCATTTTGAAGCAGCACTTACAACCCTGTTATGATCCACCAGCGCGAAATGCGTAAAACTTGGAATGCTTCCCCGGGTCTTAAGATTTTGTTCAGGAGTGCATCTAAACAAGTTTAAAAATTTGAGCTTGATGTCTCAATAAATGATCTTTCAGTGAGATGTTGTTCGGCTGCAGTACCAAACGCTTCCACTAGAGGACATTCGTCTCATTCATTTCCAATGTGCTCAATTCAGGACCATTTAACCTGTTCGAATCATGTCCATGATTGTTTCTGTTCACATAGCAAGTGCCAAAACCTTTACCAAGTTGCGTACCATTCCGATGAAGTAAAAAATAAAAACAAAAACTAATGTAAATTTTTTTTTTTTTTTTTTTTTTTTTTTTTTTTTTTTTTTTACAGAAGGGCACCAGAAAATCTGTGTAAATGAATATATTGAGCCCTCCTCAAAACCTGGTGTCATTTCGTCTTGTGTTTGCAGTTTTTAGTGGAGGTTTCTACACTGATCTTCTTCGTCTTGACGGGATTCAAGTTCCGTCCAGCATCAAATAACCCGTATCTCCAGTTGCCTCAGGACGAGGAGGACCTGGAGATGGATGAAGTGTAGGTCTCTCTCTCTCTCTCTCTCTCTCTCTCTGTCTGTGTGTCATAAGTTCAGTGTGTGATGTCTCTTCTCTCCGCACACAGTATAACAGAATCGGGAGTGTTGGAAGGCATCCACAAGGTGAAGAAGACGTCTAACGGCCGAGAGAGACAGAGAGAGGTTGCGTTGTGAGTTTCATATCGAAGAGGGTGGAGCCTGGACTTTAAGCTCCTCCCCTTCCAGGGAAACCACAGACTCGCTATGCAAGTGAAATAAAGACGGGATGGGAAAACCGTGAGAGAATAAAGCGCACCTGACACGACTTCCGTCAGATTTCCGTGAGAGAACGAGCTGATTTTCCCATACGGACTTTGGGATGGCGGTGACAGACTGAATCTTTCGCTTTGGTTTACAGTAATGATATGGTCACTGCTCTGTCCGTTAATTTGTTTGCTAATTTTTTCTTTCATTCCAAAGATTTACAATCAATATACTGGATGTGCTCAATTAATTTGATTTTAGCCGCCTTTAATTTCCTATTATTATTATTTAACCGAAGCTGTTTGATGCTGTTTTTTTTTCTGAATTGATGCTACTGTTTGTATATCATGTTTTTTCTTTTGTTGTTGTTGTTTCTTTTTATTAGACAGCTGGAGATTTTTTGTTGTTGTTGTTGTTCATAAAACAGGTTGGTTACCCAGACACCATCAGTTTTTCCTCAGACAGATGGAATGGGTGGATTTGCGGCCGTTATATAAATATCTTTAATGTGTTTCACCAGAGTCCAGGACTGTTAACATTTATATTCTGTCTTTGATGAAGTTCCTGAGAATTTTATCAGACGTGTGATAACGATTCGCACCAATAACGATTTGTCTTTTGCTTCTTTGGAGTAGGTTGTGATATATTTCTTAATATTTTTCTGATGACTCCATCTACTCTATGATTGAAATGAATCCTGTATTATAAATGGACTAACCGTTACACCGCGTATATACTGCGCATGCGCGAACTGCAGCGTTGCCGCTAAAACCAACGGTCTACACTGAAAGCGCACGAAAGTTCCCTCATTATAATAAAACGTTGTAGTTCAATCGCAGTATAGACACGGTTTTAGACGTGAGAACTTCACTCCCGGTTTTTACCTTCTTCGATGATTTTAGTCTGGCTAATATTTCCACAAACTGTCTGAGAAATAAACTTTTCCTGCTTGATTTAAATTGCTGGTTTATCATGTGAATTGTGTTCGAGTTTAAAATAAATCAAATAACGTAAATGTCGACATGTTTCTTTGGCTTGTGTGAATATGTGACGAAAGAGTTTGTTTCGCGCGCCTCTCTCTCGTCTCGTGCTCGAGCACACCCGCACGCGCAGAGGATCGTGCACGCGCCCCGGTGCCGATGTCATCCGCCCAGTTTCATCTCACGGTTTCAAATAAACCACAATGTAAGTATAAAATAATATGTGCATTTGGTTTTGAAACAGAAATACGTGAATGTTAAAGATGTGAGGATTGCTGTAATTCACTGAGTTTGAATGGGCAGTTTTGATGAATGCCTGAAATCTTAAAAGTTTTTACTGCATCTGCCTTACATTAGGCTATGATGGACCGAGTTATCTGGACTTGGTCATGTTTCAGATTAATATGAATATTTATTGTAATATTAATATTTGCATTTAGAAATAGACCAGTTCAAATAAATGTTTTATGACAGTGATGTTGGTGATCGATGAGGGTGTTTCGGGATTAAGTTTCTCCGCAGTGCGGTGTGTGTGTGTCTGAGACAGAGAGAGAGGGTGTGTGTGTGTGTGTGTGTGTGTGTGTGTGTGTGTGTGTGTGTGTGTGTGTCTGAGACAGAGAGAGAGGGTGTGTGTGTGTGTGTGTGTGTGTGTGTGTGAGAGAGAGGGAGAGAGAGAGTGTGTCTGTGTAAACCAGGACCAGCTGAAAGTTTCTATTCTTGGCTTTTCTCAGGGACTGTATTTATGATACAGCATTTTATCTCTTTCTCTCATAATTCAGTTTTCAATTTTTATTTCCAATTAGTTTAATTATTAGTAATGAATAAATATTTGTTTATTCATTTTAGTGTTTTAGTCATAATTGTATGGATGCCCATTCCTGCTCAAAATAAAAAAAAATTGCTTTTGGAAATTATAATTTTTGTAAAAAAAATGTTGTCATAATTGGCATTATATATATTTGTGTCATAATTTATGTCATAATTTCCAATTTTTTTGTCATAATTTTGACTTTTCATCAGATAAATATGACTTTTTATGTCATAATTACGTCTTACCGAAGCATGAGTTTTTTTGTTTTGTTTGTTTTTTCAGAAATGGTTGTTCATATATAGTTACAGCTCATTGATACAGTGATTGTTACAGTATTTCAAAGATGCACATGTTGAAATCAGTCCATTTCAGTTATTTTTGTAATCTCACATTATTAGAAATATATCTTACCTATGATTTTGCTGGCAAAACACACGTTTGTTTCTGTTGCATTCACAAGAGTTTGGCAAATTATTGATGAAATATTGAACTTGACGAAACAATTAAGCATTAAATAATATGAAATACTGATAGAGATAAGAAACTATATATTAAATCACTATATACTATATGTATATATATATATATATATATATATATATATATATATATATATATATATATTCTGTGAAACACAAAAGAAGAGTTTGTGTTTTTTGTCCATGCAAGGAAAGTCAATGGGGTCCAATGTCATTCTTCACAATATCATAAAGTCATAGTAATGGTATTACAACATCAATATACATCAAAATGGACGTGTGACGGAGTATTGTGTGTGTTTATAGGAGCCTGTGCGTTCTGGCGCTGGTGTCGCTGCTGTCGCTGGAGTCACTGGCCGTCAGCAGCGTCGGGTCAGATATTCCTCATCATTATTAACTAGAGGTGTAACTATACCCTCGTGTCACGATACGATACTGAGCTCACGATACGATATTATTGCGATACTCCAATACACATGGTAAAACGTTAACAAAAAATGTCCTGTTGATTAAAATGCTACATTTGGTTTTACATTGTGTGTGTAAATGAACAGACTTGGTGATGCATTTTGGGTAAACGACACACAATACATAGTTTTTGTATTGCGATATATTTTGACACGATATATTGTTACACCCCTCTACTATTACCCCTGCGCTGTACGCCAGCAGGACAGTGACCCGTGTGTGTGTGTCTCCCGCAGCCCCAGTAACTCGTCCAGCAGTTTCTGCAGCGAGTCTCGAGAGTGTCTTCAGTTCGATCTGGTCTGCAGGACGGACGAGTACGAGGTCAGACGAGCACTGATGAGTTAAAGCAAAGACTAGAGAATGAACAGTGTTGAGGAAAGTTACTTTTAAAAGGAATGCGTTACAATACTTTTGTGTTCCTTTTCCTCACCTGGGCTGGGCTTGCTTGTTTGTTTTTTAATAACAACAACAAAAAAAAGTTATATTTGTGGCAAATGTTAAGGCCCTTTCACACTAAAAGTGAAATGAATAAGTCTTAGGCTGAAGGAAATGTTAAGAAAATAAAAAATTACAAATTTTACGTTTCCACATTCAAAGAGATAGGAGCTGCACTTGCATGTTTCCAAAATGGCCATCGATTGAAATGACTTGTCTTAACCCTCATCCTTCACCCGGGTCATTTTGACCCGGAAAATATTTTTTACATTTTTTTAAAATTGAGTGTTCATCAAAATTCTAACTAAAAATGCTAAAACTTTACCAAAAAATGATTTTATAATGTTTACATGTGTATATGAATGAAGAGAGCAGACTTTAGGACCCAGCGGAACAGCTCATTTGCTCCATATAGAGCCATAAGTCATGAAATATAACGTTCAATTATTATTATTGTCCACAAGAGGTCGGCATAGACACCCAATGTAAGATATTCTGAGCTGAATTAAAAGGGTTATGCATGAAATTGTGAGTAATTTTGAATTTAAGTTGAAAAAATGGGAAGAATGTGCTTAAATGACTAAATTACTATTTTTTTATTGTCTATTAATCTATTAATTTAAAGGTAAATAAAATAACAAAAAAAAACCTGCATAAAAAAATAGAAAAAATAGTATCAAAATTAAATAAAATAAGCTTTCTGGACAAAAAAAAATGTAAATAAGTATAATTTTAGGGCTTTGGGTCATTTTGACCCGCGAGGGAAAGATGAAGGCTAAAGAGACTTTGGTTGAATGTGAAGTCTGACAAGTGCGCGTGTGTGTTTGTGTAGGTGCGCCGCTACTCGTCCTCGCGCTGGGTCTCCACGGACGCGGAGGCGTATTTCCTCGGCGTTGGAGCCGCCATGGCCTTCAGACGCCTCTATCATTACATCTCTGGAGCCAATAAAGAGGGTCTGTGAGCACGTTCATATCACAAACGTGCTGTCAGGTGAAGCGACTGACACAGCGCTGTGTGTGTGTAGGTGTGACGATTGAGATGACGGCTCCGGTGCTTGTTGAAGTTCCTGAGGAAGTGAAGATGTGGGAACCGGCGATCTACACGCTCAGCTTCCTGTTGCCGTCAGCCTATCAGGAGCGTCCGCCCACTCCCACCAATGAGAAGGTGACGTGCAGAAGCTCCACCCATTTTTTTTACAGTCTTTGGTAGCGACATGGAAAATAACACTGCAATATTTATTACAATAATACATTTAGTTAAATGCTGCTGTTTTCTAGTTGTATTGACTGCATTAGGTTGAAAGCATTAAAACTCATTTGAACAAACTAGTTAACTCTTTCCCCGCCAGTGAAGGAATTTCTGTGTGTTCACTGTTATACGGTAGGGGAGGCTATTACACATCTCCTGAAAGAGTACTGAATCTCCTGATCAAAACACATGTGTAGAAGAAGCAGAAACAAGCAATATAATATGTAAACAGATGCATATGTAAAATAACATGATCATCAACATTGAACGGCATATAAATCAAAACTGCCTAATGTTACTGAATGAAACGTCGATCCAGGACAAGGTTAACGAGGAGCTGAGCGTGTATTTCAGCGTTTTTTACTGATCGCCGAGAGTTGAAGAATGCTCAACTTTAGGGTAAAATGCAGTGCTCATCACTCACTTTTTACCCAGCTGTCCAATCACAGTGGAGGAGGAGGAGCGGGACAAATAACACACCGACCAACCGTCACATTCTGCTTGTACAACATCAACAGATGACAACAAGAAGCATAACAACAGAACAAAATAATTTAAAACAAGAGCCAGACCAAATATTTTGCATTGTATCGACATTTTAATATAGAAACAACACAGAAACATCTGTGAAATGAGATAGTAACACTTTCGCGGATATTCCGTATCATAGCAAAGTAGAGTCCTGCACAGGTTCCTGCAAATTTTGCTCAAACGGGTGAAAAATATCCAACTGTGTCGGATACGGGTGGGGGTCGGGTCGGACACGGGGGAAACACGGGTCTAAACACGGGTTTAAAACAATCACATGCAAACGTAAAAATATATGCATATTTTTAGGAACACATCTACAAAAATATTCCTGTATTTCAAGTTGATCAAATAATTTAAAATCCACATCAGTTTATTTGTGCCCACGCGCCACGCCCTCCCAGGATCTATAACTTTACCTAGGCTACTTTCACTTTGAAAAATTCCTCATAACCGCGCGCGCGATCTGCTTGCAGTCGTCGAGATGCTGAGGAGGTGAAGAAAAGAATAGCTAGTGGAGATTGTAAAGTTGTCGACAATACGTCATCAAAAGTCAAGTCCAGTGTGTGGGAGAAATTTGGAGTTATCTGAAGAAAATATTGTGAAAGGCTTTGCTGCATTTTCGTGTTGGATAGCCGCACATGTGGAACTTCATCGCCGAGGAAGCACGCAGATAACTGTGGTAACAAACCAAGCAGTTCTAGCGAACAGTATTTTTCTAATTTAACACTGTTCAGTATGTGTGGTGTGCAGGGCGTGTTTGAACCCAAAATTGTCAGATGTAGGCTAGACGAAATTGCGTGGCAGATATAGTGTTGTAGCCGCGTCTGTTAGGCTACTCAGTTTTGTGGTAACGTTAGCCATGTTCTTCATGTACCGGCCTTTTGATAGCTTCGGCTGAAGTTGTCCTTGTGTTAATTGTTGTTATAACTTCTGTATGACCTGGCAATAAACATTTTTGTAATTGTGTCTATAATGTGATTGGCTAAACTGATTTTATTTCGGGTGCGGGTCGGGTGTCGTTTCTATTTTAAGCGTGTGACGTCTCAGCCTAGGCTGTACGTACGTGTGTGTGTGGTTGGTGTGTATGTTTTTAGGTGCCGTCTGGAGGGGGCGTGGCCGACACACCTGACACTTGTTGGATGCTGAATAAATGTGGTGGAGACTGCTCGGGAAGTTGGCTTTTGGGCGTTTGGTCTCCGGTCTGGAGTTAGTGGGTCTGCGCTTTTGCTGAGTGTCCTGCCCGACCCTGATTCATCTCTTTATTATGTTATGCTTATGTTTGTTTTTCTTGCGTTATAATAAACGTTTTGCTAAGAATTGACGCGTCTGGTCTCCTTTTTGTTGCAGCCTGAGAGCTGGCTGTAACAAGCGGGTTGGGTCGGGTGCGGATTTTAATTAGTGCTGTTGACGGATAACGGGTCGGATGCGGTTTGAAGCACTGCGGGTACGGGCGGGTGCGGGTTTACAAAATCGGACCCGTGCAGGACTCTGTAGCAAAGCTTCTCAACTTCTCAAATGTGACCCCTCAACCCCAATGTGTGCCAGTGAGACGGTGAAAGAAGGGTGTCGTATATGGAGCGCAACAGGAATGCCACAACTCTGCTCATGTGATCTTACGCTTGGGCAGATCCCATTTTGTCCACGCTCCCTGGGATGCTTGTTCCACTGCTCTGGACAAACGCCTCTGATCCTCTTGAGCTCAGATTTCTGACTGGACCATGCCTCGCTTGATCTTGTTCTTGCGTTCCCAAACTGTTGGGAATGTGTTGACCCCAGGCCTTGACGTCCTATGCAGGGGTTGCCAATGATGTCACGCAAATCCAGCGAGCTTTCGGCCTGTTCAATGGCAGTGTTAACTGCCCATTTTTGGCCTGATCTTGTTGTGATGCCTGCTTGCTTCATCCGGACGTCTTTGGAATTTCTCAGACTTCGCATTTTGTCACCTTGAACTCCCCCACGACAGATGACTGAGGGAGGTGCAGTTGTGCTGAACGGGGTGTAGAGGCACATCGAAGACAACCTTGGAGGAATCCCCAACCATCTCTGCAGGTACTTGATGGTTTTCCTCTCAATGCCTTATACGACTGTTAAGGGGAACTCATAGACTGAGAGGAGCCAAATAAGCCTAGGCAGAAGGCCGTGCTGATAAACCAAGGTTTTGAATTTTCCAGGGAGTCCAGACTTGTCAATGTTCTTCAACCAGTCTTCGGTTTGCAACATTGGCACCATCTTTCAGTGATGCACTGAACCACTTTCCCAAGCACTTTATAGGGCTTTCCTCAATGGATGGAATGATCTTGCCTTGAACTTGGAGACCAAACTTGGAGGCATTCTGTACTTCCTGCCCTTAAATGACAACCTTGCCCAAGTGGCTGCTTTGTCTGGTGTTTCCAATACCCATCTCACTTGGACATGCATCACAGTTGTTATTGTGAGGTCTTCTATGAAACCCCACAGCACTGGCTGAATAATGCCTGACTCCAGGGCTATGCTTTCCACTGCTGTTATGAGAAGGTTCATGCCCATGATAAAGAGGATTGGGGAGATGGGGCATCCCATTGGGATTCCCTTTTGGAGATCCTGCCAACTGGCTGTCCACTGGACTGATGTAAACCTCAGTTTGATCCCTCCTAGATAGCTGGTGATCATTTCTTGAATAGCAACTGGGATGAGGTAAAGGTCGAGTCCGAGCTGGATGAGATTGTGTGGGATAGATCCATAGGCATTCCCTAGATCTAACCAGACGACTGTTAGATCGCCTTTCTTCTGTTCGGCCTCAACTGGCTGTGTGTTCCAGACAGCCTGAAAAGCCTGGGATTCCACCTTTCTAGATGGAAGTATTGATGCAGTTATTCTGCATTATGTAGGTGGTCAACCTTCTTGCTTCAATATGAGAGTCACGTTGATTAGTAACAGAAATTGAGCAAAACCTGAAAGACTTAATTTTGCTTTATTTACATTATTTTTAATCCTAAAGTTTCCAATAAAAAAACAGCATGTCATGTGATGTCAGTGTGTGTGGTGTTTTTACAGCTGTATTTCACGGAGATGCCCGACATGGACGTGTACGTGAGGAGTTACGGCGGCTGGATGCTGTCGATCACGTCTCGACTCCACACACACCTGCTGAGCCGAGCGCTGACCAGAGGCCACGCGCACTTCAACAACACACACCATTACGCCGTGGGCTACGACAGGTCTCGACACACACACACACACACACACACACACACACGCACACACCTGCTGAGCCGAGCGCTGACCAGAGCCCACGCGCACTTCAACAACACACACCACTACGCCGTGGGCTACGACAGGTCTCGACACACACACACACACACACACACACACCTGCTGAGCCGAGCGCTGACCAGAGCCCACGCGCACTTCAACAACACACACCACTACGCCGTGAGCTACGACAGGTCTCGACACACACACACACACACACACACACACCTGCTGAGCCGAGCGCTGACCAGAGCCCACGCGCACTTCAACAACACACACCACTACGCCGTGGGCTACGACAGGTCTCGACACACACACACACACACACACACACACACCTGCTGACCAGAGCCCACGCGCACTTCAACAACACACACCACTACGCCGTGGGCTACGACAGGTCTCAACACACATACACACACATACACACACACACACACACACACACACACACACACACACACACCTGCTGACCAGAGCCCACGCGCACTTCAACAACACACACCACTACGCCGTGGGCTACGACAGGTCTCGAGACACACACACACACACACACACACACACACACACACACACACACACACACACACACACACTCACACATATGCTGACCAGAGTCCATGCGCACTTCAACCACACACACCACTACGCCGTGGGCTACGACAGGTCTCGACACACACACACACACACACACACACACACACACACACACACCTGCTGAGCCGAGCGCTGACCAGAGCCCACGCGCACTTCAACAACACACACCACTACGCCGTGGGCTACGACAGGTCTCGACACACACACACACACACACACACACACCTGCTGAGCCGAGCGCTGACCAGAGCCCACGCGCACTTCAACAACACACACCACTACGCCGTGAGCTACGACAGGTCTACACACTCACACTCACACACACTTACACACATTAACACACACACAACACTCACACACACACACTTTATTGTTCCTGGTTTTGTTCTGTACTATTATTCCAAAGAAAAACAGGGGTTTGCTTAAATTTCTGAAAGAACTCTTCAGTTCACGACACGTCATTTTCAGCTTTATTTCTACAGCACTTTATACAGTATAGATTGTTTCTAAGCAGCTTCACAGTAATAAACAGGAAAACAACCTAATCGATGCAAACGTTTATTTATTAAGATGTTTGTGTGCGTTTGTGTCAGTCCTCTGAAGCTGTTGAACAGGCATAACGAGGTGTGGTACGTTGCTGAAGGAGAGCCGGTCTGCGGATCCAGCCCGACTGACGCACACTGAACGGGTAACACAAACTTACTGAGACACATCTGGCTGGAGTTTCACACTATACTAACTGAATTTCCTTCCTTTACTCTCACAGGAAGCAGATGAACGTTATGAATGTGTGTATGTGGCAGAAAACAGACGTCCTCAACACCAGCCTGAACGACACACAGATCTCCTCATATGCTGTAATAGTGAACGTGCAATAACTGCTTCAGCTCAATAATGTGTGTTTTACTGTTGTGTGCTCATCGATGGCTAGTAAACTGAATAACTGCTGACACCTTTGTGTTTTTGTCTTTACTGGTTTGTGAAATATTGTATGACTATTGAAAGATTGTGTATTTTCAGTCATCTTTAGTCAGATGCATTTACATTGTGACTGTGCCTCAGGTGCAATCAACTCTATCTGTGTCTGTGAAAGTGTGAACCAAATGGTTCATACAGACGGATGGCCAATAGAAACTGATGGGTGTGAATGACAAAGAAACAACATTGCTCAGTGTAGATCACGCTCCTGTGGGAGGTCCTGACAGTTTTCCTTAGTATGTCCCTTTTGTCTTCATGTATAATGTTCTGTCACACAGACAGGACTTTGGGTTAAGACTCTTTGAAGGCCGACACGCTAACATCGCTGCTGAAGAACTGTGCTATGCTACTACCTTCAATAAATTCTCTGAACTCTGGTCAAGCTTACTTATTTTATGTAATAGAGAAATCTAGTACATCGGTGAGCCACCCTAACTACCGCTCAGCCAAATACAGCAAAATCTAACACTTTCATGAATGTGATCAAAGAAACACTTAAAGAGTGGTTTAAAGGGTTTGAGTTTATTGACGCAGCATAAAAACACACATCAGGTTTTGATTGGTTAAGCGTCGATGAGATCACTCAGACCACGATGGTCCAGTGAACTGTATATCTGCAAAACCAAACAGACGGACTGGGTTAAAGATCTCATCAGTGAAATCACACACACTTCTACAACCGTACAGTTTTAGACGCTTCATTCTCAACATTCAAAACTCAATAATATTAATGCAATAATTGAAAAAACAAAGTAACTTGAGTTGCTTTTTTGAAAAAGTAACAGAAATTTGGTTGGAAATTTAAAAGTAATGCATTACTTTACACATGATTTGAAAAAAGTAATCTGATTACGTAACTTACTTGTAATGCATTACCACCAACACTGGTAGCAGGATTATTATAGAAAATATTAATCAAATTAAATATTCAAACTTATTTTATTTTACCTAGTCGCCAAATATAAAAATAAAAAGCTAATTCAAAATATCACTACAACTATAACAGTATATCAATGATGGTATAATAACACTGGCCTGTAGTAACTGCAGCACTCTTTATACTGAACATTTATTGACATTACAGCTCAGCTGAAGACCTCAAAACTATAATTAGTAGCAGATAAATGTAAAATGACATCAGCACTGTGAATATTGGAGGAGACGCACGTGGAAGAGTATGATTTCATGCAGCAGTAACTTTCAAAACATTTATAAGACATTTTCAGGCACAAATGATCCGGATCTGATATAAACGGATCGTACCTCAGCTGATGTAGCTCCGCCCACTGAAGCCACAACATCTGCTGTAGCTCCGCCCACTGAAGCCACAACATCAGCTGTAGCTCCGCCCACTGAAGCCACCGCATCTGCTGTAGCTCCGCCCACTGAAGCCGCTACATCTGCGGTGGATTGAATTAAACTTTGAACATTTAAATGCAATAATAAACAATACACAAAGTAAACAACTTTTTCAAACAGATTGAAGTGCAAATGAACACAAATCTTTAAATATTTGGTGTTATTTGATAAACATCAGAGCGAAAACAAAAACCTGAAAGGCTGTTTGAAAACGTGACTTTTTTTCGACTCCATAAACGGAATGTTGTGCAGCCTGTTTTGTTAAACATTTAAATTTAACTGGACTATGGAAAATAAACATTCTAAAAATGCATTCTAAAAATCTAAACAATTTAAGAAAAAATTTACTTAGAATTATTCACAGTATTTTCAAGTGCCCATCATAAGAAATTTTGTCAATTTCATCTTGTCATAATTTTTCGACTTTTTCGACTTTAGTCATTTAAAAAAACTTAAATGACTAAAAAAGTAATAATTATGACAAGTTGAAATTGAAAAAAGTCAAAATTTCATAGTAATATTTATGAGAAGAAATGTTGGAATTATGACAAAAACTTAAATGACAAAAAAAATACATAATTAGGACATTTCATATGTCATATGCCTTAGTATGTCATAATTGTGATTTTTTTGTCAATTTCGACGTCATAATTTTTAGACTTGTCATAAATTATTACTTTTTAAGTCATTTAAGTTTTTCCAACATTTCATCTAATAATTTAGATTTTTTTGTCAATTTCAACATAATTATAACTTTTTATGTCATTCAAGTTTGTTGTCATAATTCCAACATTTCATCTCATAATTATGATTTAGTATGTCATAATTTTAGATTTTTTGTCAATTTCGACTGGTCATAATTTTTCGACCTGTGTCATAATTATTACATTTTAAGTGTGTTTTTTTTGTTTTTTTTTATAATTCCAACATTTCATCTCATAATTATGACTTAGTATGTCATCATTTTAGATTTTTTTGTCAATTTCGACTGGTCATAATTTTTCGACCTGTGTCATAATTATTACATTTTAAGTCATTTGTTTTTTTGTCATAATTCCAACATTTCATCTCATAATTATACTTAGTATGTCATAATTTTGACTTTTTGTCAATTTCGACTGGTCATAATTTTTCGACCTGTGTCATAATTATAACTTTTTAAGTCATTTTACTTTTTTGTCATATTTCCAACATTTCATCTCATAATTATGATTAAGTATGACTATGTTGCATAGCATCCCTCACCTGCAGAGACCAATGCCGCCGCTCCGGAGCTCAGGGCCTTTGCTTTACTCACGGCAGGAACAGTTACGCTGAGGCCGGTGAACTCTCCGGCGCCCTCTAGCAGGGCTTTATAGGTGCTGATCTCGCGCTCCAGCTGCACTTTGGTGCTCAGCAGCAGCTGATAGTCGCGGCTCTGTTGCATTGCACTCTCGCGCACTGACATTAGCTCCCCCTCCAGGCCGCCGGCCAGCTGACTCAGAGAGAAGATCTGAGCCTGATACTGAGCCTGAAGCTCCACCAGACGCTGCTCCACACTCCCCTTCTGCAGAAGCACAGGCACAACACACTACACTACACCAGTGTTCAGAAGGTCATCATTTAAACATAGCATTCATAATTGGGATGTTTTATGCCATAATTTGGAAGTCATATTTTAAACTTAGCATGTCATAATTTTTCACGTTTTATGCCATAATTTTTTGTAAGATGTAATTTGATCCTGTGATCAAAGCTGAATTTTCAGCATTATTACTCCAGTCTTCAGTGTCACATGATCCTTCAGAAATCATTCTAATATGATGATTTGATGCACAAGAAACATTTCTCCAAGAAAAATGTTTTTTTTTTTTTTTAAATTGGACATTTTGAACATTCAGAGAAAAAAAAACCTTTTTCATGACTTAAAAGAAATGTAAGAAAAACGTAAAAGGCAGTGTTAGTTTCACAAGCAAACGTTTTAGCTATCGTGTAACATTTTATTAAATATGGAAATCATAATTTCAAAATAGTATGTCAAACTTTTATGTATGTGAATTTTAACAAGTAATAATTTCGTCCGCAGGTCTAAATTCCGGCTTTTTATTTCATTTCGACTTTTTAAGTTATAATTTTGAAAGCAAGTCTGAATTAAGACTTATGTCAATTTCTATTTGTCATAATTTTAACAGTATGTTTGAATTTTGTCTTATGATGTCAATTTCAACTTGATTTCAGCAGTATGTCAATATTGGCTTTTGACAATTTCGACTTTTAAGTCATAATTTAGAATTTTTATGTTATCATTTAGACTTTTTGAAGCCATAATTTGAATTTAGCATGTCATAATTTTCAAGTTTTTTGCCATAATTTTGAAGCCATAATTTAAACTTAGTATGTCATAATTTTTATGTTTTATGCCATCATTTTGAAGTCATAATTTAAACTTAGTTTGTCATAATTTTGACGTTTTATGCCATAATTTTGAAGTCATAATTTAAACTTAGTATGACATAATTTTTATGTTTTATGTCATAATTTTGAAGTCATAATTTAAACTTAGCATTTCAAAATTGTGATGTTTTATGCCATCATTTTGAAGTCATATTTTAAACTTAGCATTTCATAATTGTGATGTTTTAGGCTATAATTTCGAAGTCATAATTGAAATTTAGTATGTCATAATTTTGATGTTTTATGCCATAATTTTGAAGTCATATTTTAAACTGATGTCATTATTTTGACGTTTTATGCCATAATTTTGAAGTCATTAGTTAAACTTAGTTTGTCATAATTTTGATGTTTTATGCCATAATTTTAAAGTCATAATTTAAACTTAGCATTTCATAATTGTGATGTTTTCTGCTATAATTTTGAAGTCATAATTTAAACTTAGTATGTCATAATTTGGATGTTTTATGTCATAATTTTGAAGTCATATTTTAAACTTAGCATTTCCTAATTTTGATGTTTTATGCCATAATTTTGAAATCATATTTTAAACTTAGCATTTCATAATTTTGATGTTTTATGCTATAATTTTGAAGTCATAATTTAAACTTAGTATGTCATTTTGATGTTTTATGCCATCATTTTGAAGTCATATTTTAAACTGATGTCATAATTTTGACGTTTTATGTCATAATTTTGAAGTCATCATTTAAACTTAATTTGCCATAATTTTGATGTTTTAGGCTATAATTTCGAAGTCATAATTGAAATTTAGTATGTCATAATTTTGATGTTTTATGCCATAATTTTGAAGTCATATTTTAAACTGATGTCATTATTTTGACGTTTCATGCCATAATTTTGAAGTCATTAGTTAAACTTAGTTTGTCATAATTTTGATGTTTTATGCCATAATTTTAAAGTCATAATTTAAACTTAGCATTTCATAATTGTGATGTTTTCTGCTATAATTTTGAAGTCATAATTTAAACTTAGTATGTCATAATTTGGATGTTTTATGTCATAATTTTGAAGTCATATTTTAAACTTAGCAACTTGTGTGTGTGTACCTCCATCAGTAAGGACTCCAGCTGTGTCTGCAGGCTCAGGGTGAGTTTGCGGTTGTCTGTGATCTCTGAGCTTCCACTGACGGTTGTCTCAGTAAACAGCGTCGCCTCCTCCTGCTTCTTCTCCACCTGCACCACAGCATCAGCGTCAGTAAAACACACCGAGCTTGTGTGTGTGTGTGTGTGTGTGTGTGTGTGTGTGTGTGTGTGTGTGTGTGTGTGTGTGTGTGTGTGTGTGTGTGTGTGTGTGTGTGTGTGTGTGTGTGTGTGTGTGTGTGTGTGTGTGTGTGTGTGTGTGTGTGTGTGTGTGTGTGTGTACGTACCTGTCTGGTGTACCAGCTCTCCAGCTCTCTGCGGTTCTTCTCGATGAGCATCTCGTACTCTGAGCGGATCTCGGCCAGCACTCGGGACAGATCCGTGCTCTCGACCTGCTTCACATCCACCGTCACCGTGCCGACTACCTGACCTCGCAGCGACACTATCTCCTGAACCACAGGGCAAAGGTCATCAGACAGTTTACTTCACTTGTCTGAACCATCACTGATGTTTCACTTAATGAACCATCACTGAGCTTACTTAAGCTGGACTGTGACACTATTTTCTTCTGGAAACAAACTTTGTTGCATTATTTTCCTGTTATCTCTGTAAACCTGCTTTGAAACAATCTGTGTATTAAAAAGCGCTATATAAATAAAGGAGACTTGACAACGGTTTTTTAAAGATGCCTGGAATTGTGGTTTGTGGCTTTTAGTTCTTGTTTATCAGTTCGTCTACATGCTAGTGCACTACTAACCCTAAAAAGTAAGCAACATTTTTAAATTCAAATTTTTTAAAACTTAATGTTTTTAACTGAATGAAGAAATGTTTGCCCTAACTACAACCTGCCAATGATTTAAATAAATAAAAAATATTTGAAATGTATAATATAATATCATTTATACTATATATACTATACAATATGTCTATTATACATATATACATGTATAAAATAACCTTATATATAAAAAAATTCTTATAATTTATTTTAATTATATATATATATATATATATATATAATGTAATAAATTATTATACTATTCTATAATACAGTATATAACAATACAGTATTATAACCTATTATAATAAATAATATAATATATATTATGATGAATAATCATGATAATGTTGTTACAATAACATGGCTGTACCATAAACTGCAGGTTATTTTTCACACTTCAGCATGGGAACGGAAACATCAGATGAGCTCTTTGCCTTTATTTAACGGGATATTTTAGGAGCCAGTCTACAGGAGTGAGGCGAAACACGGAGGCACTGACACAAGTGTGTTTATCTGCATGTGCTTTTAGCACCGAATTCATTAAACAATTCTGCACATCAGTGCAAAGACACCCAAAGAGCCTGCGTTTGTGGGAGAAACTGTGTTTTCTCACCTCCTGCTGCAGTTTCTTGAGAGCGGTGCGCTCCTCTCTCAGGCTCGTGACCTCCTGCAGCAACACACTGTTGGTGGAGTCGTACTCTTTCTTCAGGGTCTTCAGACCTGCGATGTCTCTCTCCACAGACTGACGCATGGACAGCTCCGTCTCAAACCTGCACCACACGGGGCAAATTATCATAAACATAAGCTTATAATATACGATAAACAGAATGTTATCCTGCAGTGGTGTGGACACTGATATAGTTATCGTTATAGTTATCGTGCATTGGTGTGATATAGTTATCGTTATAGTTATCGTGCACTGGTGTGAACACTGATATAGTTATCGTTATAGTTATTATCGTTATAGTTATCGTTATAGTTATCGTGTATTGGTGTGGACACTAATATAGTTATCGTTATAGTTATCGTTATAGTTATCATGCATTGGTGTGGACACTAATATAATTATCGTTATAGTTATCGTTATTGTTATCGTGTATTGATGTGAACACTAATATAGTTATCGTTATAGTTATCGTTATAGTTATCATGCATTGGTGTGGACACTAATATAGTTATTGTTATAGTTATCGTTATAGTTATCATGCATTGGTGTGGACACTAATATAGTTATCGTTATAGTTATCGTTATAGTTATCGTGTATTGGTGTGGACACTGATATAGTTATCGTTATAGTTATCGTTATAGTTATCATGCATTGGTGTGGACACTAATATAGTTATCGTTATAGTTATCGTTATAGTTATCGTGTATTGGTGTGGACACTAATATAGTTATCGTTATAGTTATCGTTATCGTGCATTGGTGTGGACACTAATATAGTTATCGTTATAGTTATCGTGCATTGGTGTGAACACTAATATAGTTATCGTTATAGTTATCGTTATCGTGCATTGGTGTGGACACTAATATAGTTATCGTTATAGTTATCGTGCACTGGTGTGAACACTAATATAGTTATCGTTATAGTTATCATGCATTGGTGTGGACACTAATATAGTTATCGTTATAGTTATCGTTATAGTTATCGTGTATTGGTGTGGACACTAATATAGTTATCGTTATAGTTATCATTATAGTTATCATGCATTGGTGTGGACACTAATATAGTTATCGTTATAGTTATCGTTATAGTTATCATGCATTGGTGTGGACACTAATATAGTTATCGTTATAGTTATCGTGTATTGGTGTGGACACTGATATAGTTATCGTTATAGTTATCATTATAGTTATCATGCATTGGTGTGGACACTAATATAGTTATCGTTATAGTTATCGTGTATTGGTGTGGACACTAATATAGTTATCGTTATAGTTATCGTTATCGTGCATTGGTGTGGACACTAATATAGTTATCGTTATAGTTATCGTGCATTGGTGTGAACACTAATATAGTTATCGTTATAGTTATCGTTATCGTGCATTGGTGTGGACACTAATATAGTTATCGTTATAGTTATCGTGCACTGGTGTGAACACTAATATAGTTATCGTTATAGTTATCATGCATTGGTGTGGACACTAATATAGTTATCGTTATAGTTATCGTTATCGTGCATTGGTGTGGACACTAATATAGTTATCGTTATAGTTATCGTGCACTGGTGTGAACACTAATATAGTTATCGTTATAGTTATTGTTATAGTTATCGTGCACTGGTGTGAACACTGATATAGTTATCGTTATAGTTATCGTTATAGTTATCGTGCACTGGTGTGAACACTGATATAGTTATCGTTATAGTTATCGTTATAGTTATCGTGCACTGGTGTGAACACTGATATAGTTATCGTTATAGTTATCGTTATAGTTATCGTGCACTGGTGTGAACACTGATATAGTTATCGTTATAGTTATTGTGCATTGGTGTGGACACTAATATAGTTATCATTCTAGTTATCGTTATCGTTATCGTAATGGCACAGTGATGAGTATTGTATTTACAATTTAGCATAAACCTAAGTGCCACAATGATGCAACGTATCCAAAGAGCTTTTGAAAAGAGCAAAGAGAAATATTGTTATTGTCCGCTGATGTGGACACTAATATAGTAATCGTTATTGGTGTGAATGGATCTTCACCTGTGCTTTACAGTGACTGAAAACATCTTTGAATGCGGCTCATCCAGTCAGAAACTAAACTGAGCAGCTGATGCTGCATTACCAGCTCAAACTCACTTCATTCTGAAATCATCGGCGGCCAGTTTGGCATTGTCCACGGCTAAAGCGATGCGCGTGTGCTCCTGAATGAGAAGCAGAAGCTGGAGGAGAAAACAGAAGCAAACCAGCAGAAATTATCACATACTTAGCACCTTGTTTTAATACTATTTTAACACTCATCACTGAATTCCACAGCAAAGCACTGGCACCTAAATAATATAACTAATGTTCAAGAACTCATTTCTTACATAACATACATCCACAAACTCAAACTCAAACATTTAACACCTCAAAACACTCGTTGAACACTTGATGTTGGTATTGTCCATCCACATATAGGTTGTCAACATACAATACAATACATAGTAAACTACTCCTGCAATCAGCACACCAAGTCAATTCAAAATAGCACTAGGCTGGCACTCTAGTGATGATGTCATTGACCTGGTTCATCATCACAATTAGTTAACATTAATAAATGTATTAACTAACATGAACTAACAATGAGCAATACATTTGTTACAGTATTTATTAATCTTTTCTTAATGTTAGTTAATAAAAATCCAGCTGATCATTGTTTGTTCATGTTAGTTCACAGTGCATTAACTAATGTTAACAAATACAAACTTTGATTTGAATAACGTATTAGTAAATGTTGAAATTAACATTAACTAAGATTAATAAATGCTGAACAAGTATTGTTCATTCTTAGTTCATGTTAACTAAGGTAGTTAACTAATGAACCTTATTGTAAAGTGTTACCGCTATTGTTATACTGTATATTTCTTTGTATTGTCATTACTTGTTTTGTGAAGCTATAATTTATTGGTAATATTGCATGTAAGCCTAAAAACAACAGAGATTGACAGAAACGCACCTTCTCCCGCAGTGGCTTGATCTGGATCTCGTAAGGCTCCAGGTTGGAGCTGCTCTGGACTCGGTTGACGGTGAACGCGCGGAGCTTCTCGTTGAGCTCCAGGTTCGTGGTCTCCAGGCGCTTGACCTTCTCCAGGTACGTCGCGAGACGATCATTCAGAACCTGCAGCTGCTGTTTGTCATTGACGATGTTGGACACGGCTTCTGAGAAAGAGCCCGAGACGGCCCTGAAACTGGCCCCGGCGTGACCTCCACCTGCGGCCGAGAGAGAGCCTCCAACCATCCTCAAACCCCCTGAGAGAGAACCTCCACCCGCCCCAAATCCTGACCCAAAACCTGCCCCAAATCCTGACCCAGACCCAAACCCTGACATAGACCCAAACCCTGAACCGGCACCAGACCCGAAGCCCGACCCAGAGCCGGATCCAAACCCTAACCCAGCCGACTGACTTCCGAAGCTGGAGAAACTAACCGGAGCCATTGAGCGGCTAGTAGAGAGAGACCTGCCGGAGAAGTGCTGCTGAGCTCTGCTGAACGACATGTCGGCGATGAAGAGACGAGTGACGGTGATGATACAGAGGTGTGTGATGATACACCTATGATGGCAGAGGTGTGTGTAGTGCAGGATGGTGGTGAAGCCCGTGGTTTATAGCTGGTCTTCATGTGCGCCACTCCCTCAGTGACGACGGGCCCCCGGGGACAGAACCGTTTCTAAAAATTATGACATGCAAATGTTAAAAGAGCTCTTTGATGACATGAGAAAAGTGAAGAAACATCTCTGAGGAAGAGCTGAATTCATGTGTAGTTAGTAGGGGTGTAACAATATATCACAATACAAAAATGAAACAATATGTATTGTGCATTGTGACAATATTTATTGTGTATAGTTCACTCAAAATGAAAGTGTGAGAAAAAAATTCAAGTTTTCAGAGTTTTAGTGTCAGTACTACATTAAAATACTATATAATGTTAAATACAATGTATAATAATGCAATGGGGGAATATTTGTGGTTCCTGATAATGCCAAGTGTCTTATGTTACTGATTCAGTGTACAGTCCACTGCAGGCCAGTTGATAGAACCCAAGTACAGCTTATTTCCCAAACATGATATAACATAAAACAAAGACTTGGCTTGGATTTTTTTCATGGCTTGAAAAACATGGACTTACTAAACAGTGGTTACAGGTAACAATACTTGACAAATACACATGGCAAACATGAGGGCTTAAATACACACAAGACTAATGACTGAACAAGACACACCTGTGCACAATGAAACAAAGAACCAAACAGAACATGACACATAAGACAAGGGAATCACATGACAAGACAGTGACATGACTGTGACAAGAAACATGAAACAATAACCAAAACTAGACATTACAGATCCCCCACTCTATGGGGGGCTCCTGACGCCCAACAAAAATCAAAACTAGACATAGCAAGAAAGTTCAGGGGGCCATGGCGAATTGGCTTTCGCGGCCCCGCCCAAGGAGCTTGGCTTGGGCAGTACGGCCAGGGATATATGGCACCCACCCAAAATTTTCTGAGGCTGAGCTATGGGGTTGTGGACTAGAGCGGGCTCACAGGCTGGAGTTCCCTCTGGATGCTGGTCAGGGGCTGGAGTGGATGCATGTTTGGCCCACACACACACACACAAGATAGCCGTGGCCACAATTGTCCGTAACTGACTCAGGTGTGGCGGCCATCTCGGCTGGGGGCTCTGGAACGGCGGCCAGCTTGGGACGAGACTCTGAAACAGTGGCTCTGGAACGGCAGCCATCTTGGCAGAGGGCTCTGGAACGATGGCCATATTGGGACTAGACTCTGGAACGACGGCCATCTTGGAAACGAGACTCTAATACGGTGGCCAACTTGGGACGAGACTCTGAAACGTTGGCCATCTTGGGACGAGACTCTGAAACGTTGGCCATCTTGGGACTAGACTCTGAAACGTTGGCCATCTTGGGACGAGACTCTGAAACGGTGGCCATCTTGGGACGAGACTCTGGAACGGCGGCCATCTTGGGACTAGACTCTGAAACGGTGGCCATGACGTGAAGTGGCTGAGGTTTAGAGAATACTTTGGGATTGTGGGGCTCCTCAGTAAATGACAAGCCGATCAACAAAAGGGCAGTCAGTATATTCCTCAAGAGTCACTGGGAGGTTGCTATCTGGCATTAGATTTCTGAAAATGCCCTTTAGAGCAGTGACATTAAAATCTACCTGAGAGCAAAGTCCACAATACTCCTCCACATAACTCTCAATGGCCTGGTCACCTTGACGGAGACACAGGAGACAAACTGCTGGGTTCAAGTATTCTGTAACACAGTCCACTGCAGGCCAGTTGATTGAACCCAAGTGCAGCTTTATTTCCCAAACATGATCAAACATAAAACAAAGACTTGAAAAACATGGACTTACCAAACAGTGGTTACAGGTAACAATACTTGACAAAGACGATAGATAGATAGATAGATAGATAGATAGATAGATAGATAGATAGATAGATAGATAGATAGATAGATAGATAGATAGATAGATAGATAGATAGATAGATAGATAGATAGATAGATAGATGGATGAGGTATAGTGACCTTGTCATTTTTATAAAACACGTTCAGGAGCTGAAATATCTCGATGTCTGAGAGTCCCACGTCACTCTCACAAACCCTCGAGCACTAATGCTGGAGGTTCTTCTGTTTTTCATGATCTGCTCATTAAACAGGCAAATGAATCATCGCTGTGAGGATTAAACAAAACTGTAACCGCTCAGAGTGTGTGAACCGCGTCTGTCAGGATTCTCATCAGCATCGGGTACAGCAAGTGGACAAAAGGGTGGTAAAACACCTTTTTCAAAGATCAAATTACATAAAACATAAAAAAAACCTTGTGTTATAAAAACTCACCAATAACATTAGGCCTATTGCATTCCTTATGCACAGCATTGTGGGCATCTAGTCAAGAAACAAAGATAGTTCAGACACAAACTGAACATTTACATTGAACATTATATATGTGAAATTCAGGAATCATTCCTTTGCTGTCAGTCACTCACAGAAACAGTGGAGTTGAATTGTTAAAAATGATTTTATTGATCTACATGTTCATCACCACATAAAATCGTTATCATCATCATCATCATCATAGAGCAGGAAAACACACAGTCAAACATGTCAAAACTCAGAAAACAGCCTTTCACACACAAACACACACTCCCTCTCTCTCTCTCTCTCTCTCTCTCTCTCTCTCACACACACACACACACCAACGCTGTATGAATATGATGGAGGTTTAATGGCTTTTTAATACTGATCCAGGATCAAGTTCTCAGGAGTCAGGACTGTGACCCACTGATCCACATGCAGCTCAGAGACTCTGTTCAACAGAGTCAGACATCAGATCACATGATGCCTCAGTCTTTGGACAGGAGAGTCATTTACTCCACACAGATTCAGCACACGAGGAGAGACTGATGCAGTAATATAAAAGAGAACAAGTGTTCGCAGCAGGAGATCTCTAAAATCGTCCAGCCAGTCGGAGAATAGATAAAACCCTCAGCAGCGATTCTCACTAAAACTACAGTTCCACTAGACTGAGATTCTAAAGTCTGTATCTATAAGAGCAAAGAATATAGAGCATAAAAATCTGAGAGAAAAAGTGCTCAGTTGGTGTAACCGTCAAGAGATATCTGGACCGAACCGAACGTTCACATGCAAACAGGAGCGTGAAAACCTTTAGTAGCGTGAAAACCTCAGGGCTCGTCTTCAGGGTTCATCTGACTTCATGCAGAGTCAGAAAACATGAGAAGGGCTTTCGGTGATCATAAAATTAATCACAGAGACTGTCTGTGTCGTGTTTAGTGCTGGTAAGGTGTTTATTTAGAGGAATGGCACTTATAGTGGGTCTATCGGAAGGGTTTAAGGTTCGTTCACACCAACAACAATAACTAAGTTTTAAATAATCGCTGTAACTATGAGAATAGCGATGTCCACACCTTGGCACAGAGGAAATATATCACTTTCTGAGTGAATGTTTACAGCTGATGAACGTTAAAAACATTGACAGCCAATCAGAATCCATCCTGCTTTAAAGAGCGCAAGCATTTTAAAGAGACAGACCACAAAACTGCAACGTGCTTATAATAAACAGAACGATATCATCTATTGGTGTGGCCGCTAATATAGTTATCATAAGAATTATCAGTATAGTTATTGTCCATTTAAGTGTATGCTTATAATGTTATATTTATTGTTCTTGGTGCGAACAGGTCTTTATTATGGTGGGTGTGGCCTATTTGGGTGTGGCTACTTTTTTGGGCGTGCCGTGTTTCTTAGTGTGCCAGAGATGTGCGGGGATAGTGAAAGCGTCGACGCTCATACTCAATGTACGAGACGGAAGAGTATTAAACTGTTTCCTGTCGGAGCTGTATTTATAAATGGCTTCCACGGCCGTCGAGGAAATGACACGCGGGCCGACGCCACAGAGTCGTTGCAGCTCGTCCGATTGGCCGTCGAGGGTGTAGATGGCGCGGAACTGACAGTTGGAATCACGCAGGAGAATCAGGAAGTGGCTGGCGGAGCTCTTCTCCATCTCCTAGAGACAAAGAGGAACTGTCAGAATGTGAAAGTCATGACTGTAGAGTAAGATGAACAGTGACGCACCTCTACAATCTTGTTTTTCTGGGATTCGTTGACCTTGCCAGCGAGGCAGCAGCGTGAGAGCGCGTTGTGAATGATGAACTTGTTGGATTTAAAACTGGGTTCCTTAAATAATTTAGGACCTAAAACAGAAGATAAAACTCACTGTGAGTGAAAACCACACAGATCAAATAAGGTACTGACTACAGCCATCAAATAAGGTACTGATTACATCTTCTCAAATCAGGTCAAGCCGCTTTGTCTTCAAACATAAACCTGTTATACACAGTTAAACCACTATGGTTTAATATGATTATATATTGGCTTGACAAAGTCAACATACTTTAAAGAGTACTTAAACATTACTAGACAGCATCAGACTAGACCAGACTTTTATGCCCATTATTAATCTAAAATCTTACACAGAGTTCAAACTAGTCTTGAATGGTTCGTGTCTTCACACACCTCCTTTAGTTGTAATTATTTTCAAATGTGGAAACTGATCATAAAAACAACAATCGGCTCTTTACCTGTGTATTCTGGGAGTGAGGCTGGAGAGGAGGCATTGAATGCTTGTTCCCAGTCTCCATTCTGATTGGCCGGTTTCCCTGATGACATCACCTTTGAGGGTGACTCTGAACGACTGAGTTGGTGGATGAGAGAGAAAGTGTTTAAGTAAAGACAGGGATGTATGGAAGGCAGATGACAAAAACATGGCTGAGCAGCAGGGTTCAGTACCTTGCTGGTTTTTCAGTTGGTAGAGATCGTCCATCTTTCTGGTTAGCTACAACTGCATGAGAAAACACATCTGGTTTTTAGGGCATGATAGTGAAATCTTTAAAGCAGAAGTGTGTGTCCTTTCTGCACCACTAGCACAACCAAACAGAACTGTTTTCAAACCCCAAATCCATTCATTGGTTGAGCATGTTGCAGTTTCGTTCATACAGGCAGATCGTAATTCTGTTTGGTGAGACAAGATACGTGTGATGTGTGTGGTTACCTGTTTTGTTCTTCCCAGGCGAGCGTGTGTGAGTGATCTCATGGTTGTTGTGCGGTTTGTGTGTGTGCTGTTTTTTGCCACTGTGCTTAGCTGGTTTCTGTCTGAGAACCTTTCCTAGATCAGCCATTATCTTCAGCTGGTGGCGCCTTTCATACTCCGCCTGTGTGAACGCTCCCCGACGCAGGGGTGTTCCAGGGGGTGTGGCCTTTGAAGGAGGGGGTGGGGTGTATGAGGTGGGCAGTGACTGTGAAAGCGGTGGAGTTTGAGAAGGTTGCAGGTTATCCACAGAAACCTGTTGACTGTAGGAGGAAGCAGAGGTAAGTAAGTCCTGAATGCAGGTCCCGAATGAGAGGGTTTGGATATTTGGGTGTTCTTACCTGTTCTCAGGGTCTTGCCCGTATCTTGTCCGTTTCTTGATCTCTTGTGCTCGTCTTTGCTGCCGCTCCAATAGCAGAGTCCTTTTCAGGGCCATCTCCTCCTCCGAAAGACCCTCCTCCTGAACGCCCACAAATACACACGTTAAAAACACCTCAGACACGTATCATCAACCAAACCACATGCAGACCTTCACACACACCTTGAAGAACACATCGAGTCCCAGCCTGCTCTCATTCTCTGTCTGGTCACTCATGGAATCCGATGAGAATATTTCTGCACCCTGTTCCAGATCTGTGTCGTCTCCCACCGTCCCTGTACCCTCTGTCTCATCTTTCACCAGAGCGCTGCTGAGGAGCATGTCGCTTTCAAACGAGCACTCTGACGGGGCTCCCGAACTGCTCCCACCGCCTAAGAGTTCAGCTGGGAGCGCAGAGGGAGGTCCGGCCTCAAGCTCCAGGGTGAAGATCGGGGTGTGATGCTCGCTGGAGCCTGACTCCGATGTGCTCTCTTGAGGCCGAGTAAATTGCAGCGGAGAGTCATGAGGTGTGCGTGGACCTCCGAATCGCAGTGAGGAACAAGTCTGCACCTGACATTGGCTCGGAGAGACTCGCCGCAGATGGGGAAGCGTGTCCACGTTCTGTGGGGGAGTTAGGACACGTGTGAGAGGCTGGAAGCCGAGTTCTGTGGGGCGGGAGGGACGTTGACGTTTGGGGCTCTTAGGAGTAGCTCCATGGGATCTGCGTGGAGCAGATGATGCTGAGCTTTTAGGGGATCTTGGTGTGTCAGAAGGTTGTGCAGAGCGTGAAGGAGATCTAGAGGGTGAAATGATACGGGTGGAGTCTCTAGAAAGATGGGGGGATTTAGGACCAGCTGGGATGACCCAGGCCTTACTTGAGGCAGGTGTCTTATTTGAAGAGGTGTTTTTCGGAGAACTTAGAGTTTTCTTTCCCATGAGCCTTTGCTGCTGTTCTGTAAGGAGCTGCATGTCCCTTTGTAGGGTCTGTAAGGTGGAGCTTAGCTTAGCTACTGCCTCATTATATTCCTCCAATGGAGGCTCTTTCTCCACCTCTTTCTTTGTATCAACAGAGAAGGTCACCTGTTTCTCCAGTTTAGGCGGGGATACTACATCGCTGGTGTTCTTCTTCTGTTCCCTATCCTTTTCTTCCTTATCCTCCTCCAGTTTCCTCTTCTCCTCCTCCTTCTCTTTGTCCTCCTCTTGTTGAAGCTGTTGCTCCATTTGTGTCAGTCGTTCATCCAGGGTAAGGGACTGTCCGTCGTCTCCAACTTCTTCCCCTTGTTTCTTCTGGAGGTGAAGGAAAGCAGTTTTGCCCAGCCTCTGCCTGTGCTTGGTAAAGATGGCCTCAATCCGCCTCTTTTGGGCTTCAATTGCTCTGCGTTTCTCCTCTAGACGTGCACCCAGTTCCTGTGCTTCCACTGCCCCAACAGGGCTCATCTCTGCAGGGCTGCACAACGACACTACATCCTGGGACCTGGAGTTATTTGGGGATTCTGGCATCATCTTCCTGCGTTCAGCAAAGCTTGTCATGCGACCAGTCTTGGGTCCGTTGGCTGGACTGGAGGTTTTGGGGGAGTTTTCAGGTGTGTCACACTCTAAACCTCCATTGTGTTCTTGTGAACCTACAGGTTGCCGTTTTCGGTTCCCGCTGCTATTAATCCATCCTCCCATTGGTCGATGCATCATCCCAGTCCGGCATGGGGCAGAGCTGCTCAGTCTGTCTCCAGCCTCCTCAGGCGAGTGGAGGTAAAAGCCAGACGGCGCCCCCTCTGGCCGCATACGAGGCTCGTTGTGTACCGGCCGGCCGGTATGAATGATTTGTAAACCTTCTTCTATGGTAGGCAACTCTCCTAGAGGAGCCTGACCAATGAGCTTACTCAGATCCTCTGGGGGCGTGTAAGAGCCAGGGTCGGTTACCCTAGTGAGGCTGTCCGTGCTGACGGAACGGTAGAGAGGGTTGCCCATTACAACATCAACATCACTGTCCAGTGGGAACGGGATGCTGAAGGATACAGCCGAGAGGGGACGGCTGAGACAGAGAAAGTGAAAATTACTGAAGCATTCAAGGTGCTCATCCCCAATTTTTCAGTTATATAAGTGACTAATAGTCACAGAATTTGTATAATGAAAATAAGATTAGTTGTATTTTCTGGAACTGAAGGACAGACATACCTAATTTGCTTTTTGCTCCAGCCCCGTCCTTCTACACAACAACAAATGTAAAAACAATAATTCAGTTACACACACAAAGAGCATAATTTCAAATATCAAACCACAAATCCAACAAGTCAAGTCAAGTCACCTTCAATTATATAGTGCTTTTAACAAAACAGATTGTTTCAAAACAGCTTTACGGTGATAATAGGAAATTAACGGAATAGAGATTGTTTGGCTTTACAGAAGCTCTAGAATAAAGTTATTGTCCAGCTAAAGTAAGTTTTTGATTGATTCACTTCCGTTGCAAAGATCATTAGTTATTAACTTAAGGGCCGCTAACACGACACCATTTTAATTGAAAGTAGAAAACTTTTAATGCATTCTGGCCATTCATCTGCAAAAGAAAATAGCCTGTAGTCTAAACCCAAACTGAGAATACAAAGTCCACATGCAAATATTCACTTAAAACAAGACATTGCCAC
>NC_138727.1:66043238-66148238 GCF_965113295.1 Leuciscus leuciscus
GGGTGGGGTCAAAGCTAGACCCCCACCCCCTGACTCCTATTGGCTGGACCTATATAAGCACACATGTCAATCAATTGAGTTCTGAACGCTACTGTTCACATCAGTCAGACAGAGTAAGGCACTTCTGTGGGGTTTGTCAGCACACACACACACACACACACACACACACACACACACACACACTGGTTTTTATATCCATGATGAGACTGACAGCGATTCATCAGAGCTGTAATACTCACTGGAACCAGTTTCCAGTACCAGCGCTGTGGACACTGCAGAGAGAGAGAGACAAGCGTCAGTAGCACAGACTGGGTGAGTGTGTGTGTGTGTGTGTGTGTGTGTGTTCACTCACAGCAGGCTGCAGGTCAGTACAGGGGTTTGATTTTGGATTCTCTTCGACATCAGCGTTTTCCCGCAGTTTCTGATTGACCTGCACAAGAAATCCAGCAGTTTGATGTGTTTCTGACATTCCCTGCATCAACTAGAGTTTAACTGGATTTGATTAAGCTGCTCTCAGAAAGCTGTACATGCAATACGTTGTACATATAGCTGTGTTTGTTTTGCTGCGATCCCATTGGTCCGCTGGTTAGGCCAGTTATCCAATCACAGCCTCTGATGAGGGAAAGTCACATGAGGTTTGAGGGATTTATTCAGAAAATGTATTTCCATCATAGATTAGGCATGTCTTATCGGATTTAAAAAATATCCACCTCAATAATATGTTTTTAGGCACATTTTTAGAATGTATGCGCATCTTGGCATTTCCATCCGGCATTTCCATATCTTTACACAATATCCCTAAATTCACATAAAAACAGGTGGACGGAAACACAGCTATTGTCTGTTGTTTTATTTGTGTCGTTTCCCTGTAATACGTCCAGCTTATGCTTTATAGGTTTTTTTATACGTTTTTGACAAGTTTAGCCAAACCTTTATCTTTCTGTTCAATAAAATATTTTTTTTTGAGATCCTATTAGTCGCGTTCACACTGCAGTTGAATCCGGTTTCACTCCACTTCTGACTCTAGATCGGGCTTTAGGGTTCTAGGAGGAGGAACCTTGTTGATCCAGAAGAGCAGTTTATGCTTTATACGTTTCTTTATAAGTTTTTGTCAAGTTTAGCCAAGCCTTTATCTTTCTTTTTCTATGAAATTAATCTTTTCAGATCCTATTAGTCGCATTCACACTGCATTTGAATCCGGTTTCACTCTACTTCTGACTCTGCGGTGTGTTTGTGGCTTTAGGAACCTTGTTGATCCAGAAGAGCAGAGCGTTCTCCCAGCTCTTGCCGGCCCCGAACTGATCCGTGTCCTTCGACATCTTGACCCGACCCACTGTTTCCATAGCGCTCAGTGACATCAGCGCATCAATCACGGCCAGATGGGCCCCCTGCAACCAATCAGAGAACAGACACACATCCGTCAGCCAATCGAATCACATGCTCGCAGTGAGTCAGTGTGTCGTTCCCTCACCATGTCGAACAACTTGTTTAGATTCATGGCTTTGATTTTCTCACAGTTTAAGAGTAAAACATGTTTTTGAAAATATATATTTCATATAAAAATTGTAAATAGTATTTGTGCACATTTTTCATAACAATAAACTTAAAATTCTGTAACTTTTTTACTTCACTTTTTACAACTGTTTCCACTTCAGCAATAATCTGCCAAACGTCGTCTTTGAAAGAGATCAAACTTCAGTCAGTCGCTCTAAAGCATTCAAGATTTACAACAGTTTAAGCTGAAAATTCAATTTTCAGGTCTACGCTCAAAAAGTGAATAAATGTATTATAAATACAGCGAAAATGTAATTTAGTACCATAAAAAAAACCTAAAAATACAAAATATGAAATAAAAAACATTATCGGACTAAAATATGGTACATTCATTTCATAAAAAAAAAATGTTTTGGCCGACACGCGAAGAGCACCAGTGAACGAGTGAACGAGTAAGCGGTTACGGACACGGCTAGTGTGTGTTTCACTCACCATGTCGATGGGTGTGTGGCTCAGCTGTGCAGCGGTGACCGGCTCCTGCCGGTGTGTGTGTAGCGGGATCAGGGCGTAGCGGTCGAGCAGCTGCAGGAGTGAGTCGTGGCCTGTAGGGGGCGCTGTGACACCGGCCAGTGCAGATGAGGAGAACACACTGCAGTACAGACCAGCGGACAGCAGGAGGCGCTCTACAGCGGGACACACTCCTCCGTCCTGATCGAGCCCAGCGGGAACACTCTCTACACACACACACACACACACACACACACACATGAGAGACAAAGAGCGAATGAGGAGAACACACTGCAGTACAGACCAGCGGACAGCAGGAGGTGCTCTACAGCGGGACACACTCCTCCGTCCTGATCGAGCCCAGCGGGAACACTCTCTACACACACACACACACACACACACACACACACACACACATGAGAGACAAAGAGCGAATGAGGAGAACACACTGCAGTACAGACCAGCGGACAGCAGGAGGTGCTCTACAGCGGGACACACTCCTCCATCCTGATCGAGCCCAGCGGGAACACTCTCTACACACACACACACACACACACACACACACACACACACACACACACACTGATACACACACTGCTACACACACACACACACACACACACACACTGATACACACACACTGACCAACATCCTGAGTCTGAGCTCACAAATGATCTGAGACAAGGACGCACACGCACACACACACACACACACACACACACACACACACACACACACTCCCACATAGCCACATTGTTTCGGCCCAGGTCCGGCCCACATCTGGCAAAATCTGTGCATATTAAATAACTGTACACCATAACAGTGATTAGTGTTTCCATTAGTTGGGCTCTTAACTCTTATTATATCTTTTATCTCTTTGGCCGCTGTGACAGTGTGTGTGTCAAACACATTTGCAGCAGTAAAGGAAGCTAAAGTGAGATGAGATCAGGTGATGATGGTTTCCTGTTGATGGATCTTTTTTAAATTCTAAATATGTGCTTTTATTTTTTTGCTGTTGGTTTTGTTGTGACATTTAGTAGCTTTTCAGTGATGTTCTGAATTAATCTGTTTATCTAAATATTTGTGATTGTCACTATTGTTGAGATTCATACGCTGATTGTTGATATCTGTGTGTGTTAACTTTTCGTGCTCATGTTTGTTAAAATCTTCTGATTGTTATAATATTGCTGAAGCTCATGCTGCAGTAACACAGGGTTTGTGATGTGAATATATTAATGGAACAACACAATTGTTAGATTCAAAAGACATCAGTGAATTTCATGATGATTATAAAGCCATCAACAGGAAACCATCATCACCTGATCTCATTTCACTTTAGTTTTCTTTACTGCTGCAAATGTGTTTGACACACACACTGTCACAGCGGCCAAAAGAGACAAAAGATATAATAAGAGTTAAGAGCCCAACTAATGGAAACACTAATCACTGTAATGGTGACTTTAAATGAACCAGAGTTAAACCTCTGTTAATTCTCAATAAGAACTTCTGTAGACGTATGACAGAAATAAAGTCAGTCTGGTTAGTAATAAGTGAAGCTGGTAATGCTGTTTGTGGAGTTGTTTAATCCTCCTCTGCTGAGATCTTCACAGGTTTAATGTCTTCTTTTCTCTTCAGTTGATTTCATCTTAGACTGTGTCTGAAGTCAGTTGTAGTTCTTGTGTTTCTGCTCGTCTCTTTTTCTGTTCTCTTCTTTTCTTCAGGGATTCTGCTTGTTAACAGGCTTATTAAGGCTGAGATGACTCTATATTTAATATACACAGATTTTGTGGCTCAGATAAGGTCCAGTTCTGGTGTATTTCTCTGCTCTTGGCTGACATGTGGCATTGCTATGGCCTGCTTGTGGCCCAGATCTGGCAAACATGAGCGAGCCGCCCAAGAGACGTCATTCCACACTGCATGTGGGCCAGATCATCTTTCCACAGGTGCCAGATGTGGACCAGATCATCTTTCCACAGGTGCCAGATGTGGACCAGATCATCTTTCCACGTGTGCCAGATGTGGGCCGGATATGGGTGTTCAGTGGTCTACACTCACCTAAAGGATTATTAGGAACACCTGTTCAATTTCTCATTAATGCAATTATCTAATCAACCAATCACATGGCAGTTGCTTCAATGCATTTAGGGGTGTGGTCCTGGTCAAGACAATCTCCTGAACTCCAAACTGAATGTCAGAATGGGAAAGAAAGGTGATTTAAGCAATTTTGAGCGTGGCATGGTTGTTGGTGCCAGACGGGCCGGTCTGAGTATTTCACAATCTGCTCAGTTACTGGGATTTTCACACACAACCATTTCTAGGGTTTACAAAGAATGGTGTGAAAAGGGTAAAACATCCAGTGTGCGGCAGTCCTGTGGGCGAAAATGCCTTGTTGATGCTAGAGGTCAGAGGAGAATGGACCGACTGATTCAAGCTGATAGAAGAGCAACTTTGACTGAAATAACCACTCGTTACAACCGAGGTATGCAGCAAAGCATTTGTGAAGCCACAACACGCACAACCTTGAGGCGGATGGGCTACAACAGCAGAAGACCCCACCGGGTACCACTCATCTCCACAACAAATAGGAAAAAGAGGCTACAATTTGCACAAGCTCACCAAAATTGGACAGTTGAAGACTGAAAAAATGTTGCCTGGTCTGATGATTCTCGATTTCTGTTGAGACATTCAGATGGTAGAGTCAGAATTTGGCGTAAACAGAATGAGAACATGGATCCATCATGCCTTGTTACCACTGTGCAGGCTGGTGGTGGTGGTGTAATGGTGTGGGGGATGTTTTCTTGGCACACTTTAGGCCCCTTAGTGCCAATTGGGCATCGTTTAAATGCCACGGCCTACCTGAGCATTGTTTCTGACCATGTCCATCCCTTTATGACCACCATGTACCCATCCTCTGATGGCTACTTCCAGCAGGATAATGCACCATGTCACAAAGCTCGAATCATTTCAAATTGGTTTCTTGAACATGACAATGAGTTCACTGTACTAAAATTGCCCCCACAGTCACCAGATCTCAACCCAATAGAGCATCTTTGGGATGTGGTGGAACGGGAGCTTCGTGCCCTGGATGTGCATCCCACAAATCTCCATCAACTGCAAGATGCTATCCTATCAATATGGGCCAACATTTCTAAAGAATGCTTTCAGCACCTTGTTGAATCAATGCCACATAGAATTAAGGCAGTTCTGAAGGCGAAAGGGGGTCAAACACAGTATTAGTATGGTGTTCAATAATCCTTTAGGTGAGTGTATATACTAACATCACTAGAGCTTCACTTCTCCTGACCCACATCTGAGTCCTCTTCAGTCAGAGCTTTACTGGTGTCAGTGTTTACTGGTCTCAGTGTTTACTGGTCTCAGTGTGTTTACTGGTCTCAGAGTGTTTACTGGTCTCAGTGTTTACTGGTCTCAGTGTTTACTGGTCTCAGTGCTTACTGGTCTCAGTGCTTGCTGGTCTCAGTGTTTGCTGGTCTCAGTGTTTGCTGGTCTCAGTGTTTACTGGTCCTAAGTGTTTACTGGTCTAAGTGTTTACTGGTCTCAGTGTTTACTGGTCTCTGTGTTTACTGGTCTCTGTGTTTACTGGTCTCTGTGTTTACTGGTCTCAGTGTGTTTACTGGTGTCAGTGTGTTTACTGGTGTCAGTGTTTACTGGTCTCTGTGTTTACTGGTCTCTGTGTTTACTGGTCTCTGTGTTTACTGGTCTCAGTGTGTTTACTGGTCTCAGTGTGTTTACTGGTCTCAGTGTTTACTGGTCCCAGTGTTTACTGGTCCCAGTGTTTTCTGGACAGAGTTCTGGGTCATTATCACTAACAACCCCTTATGTTGATCAGTGTCATCCTGAAGGGGTTAACTGGAATGATGAGAGACTGAATGCACATACCACATAAAGATATGGACATAAATACTGATTTGAGTCTAAATGATTTTACACTGACAGAAGACAGGGAGTGTGGAGCGACTGAATGCTGCGATTGACCGATTTAGAGAATTTCAGAGTGACCTACATTACACACAGGCTGTATTAGTTTTGTAACGCGCGTGTGTTATCCTTTAACGTTAGTTCTCTTACCCAGCGCTGTTCCGTGGGTTCTTGGCTTCGTTCCTTTTTATTGGGTTATCACCACTGTAGGGAGGACACTGACAAGGAGCTCCGGTGATGACAACACTTGTTTATTGAACAATTCAGAGGCGACATCGTGAATGGCCGCAGCCGACTAAAGAGTGCATCTCATCTCTTCCTCTGTACTATCACAACTGCCCAGATTGATTTCTCCCCCGATCTAAATCACGGGGCACGTTCTCGCGATATTATCCCAAATCCTATTTAAAGTCATAGAACATTATAACTCTTAAATTTCACTTCCTACATAATACTCCCTTACCCAAGAAGAAATGTCCTCATTTCTATAACATAGTTCTTAAGACAATTTTTTTTTCTTAACATGTTTTCCAACATCTGTATCAAAGGGGTCGAAATTAACAAAACATGTTTAGCAATACAAAAACATATAACTCAAATAGACCCCTAACGGCATCAATATATATAATTATATATATAAGCATGCTCTAAATAAAGATTCCCATTGATTTAACTTTGCACCTAATATAAAGAACACATGAGAACAAAGAACATTTAGCAAATCAGTAAAGTGCAAAGTCCTTCAAATGGTAAGGCAACCGACGTGTCCTAGGGAGCACATCCCGAGTAGACACTGGAGTGTCAGGAACCTCATAAGCACTTGTTGACGGTCCAGCTTCAGGTGTGCACAGTGTTAGAGGAAGCAGTTCAGGGTTCAGGGTAACATGGCTGTCCTGTGCATTTTGCGCAGAGCTGGATGGTTGTGGGGTGCTAGGTCGTTGAATGTGAGGTTGCAACTGGGGCAATGGTGTGGGCTCCAATGGAACCTGGGGTGCAGGGAGTCCCGGTGGCACCGGTGTAATGTGAGGTGGGAGGAGTCCTGATAATGTATTCAGGGTATTCGGTTTAACAGGGGAGGAAGGGGGAGTAAGGGCGTGTGTGTTCTTCGAGTCTGTGATGTAAGGTTTCATGCGATTGTAGTGAATTATTTTTGCTTTTGCACATGGTTTGGATGCATCCCGTACTTCGAAATTAACAGGGGTGGAAATACCAGAGGGGCATATTGGTTGCAAAACCTCATAGGGGCCCACCCAACGTGGACACAGTTTGTTGTGGCGGTGGGCAGGATCATCCACTAACACCAAGTCACCACGGTTATAAGGAGTGTATTTTAAATGACGATCGTAGTTCAGGCGTTGTTGATCTTGTGCCCTGTCTCGGTAAGCAGTTGCAGAACGGTAAGCAGAGGTCAATCTTTTGCGCAGCTTGTTAGCATATGCTGCTGGCGTGCCCGCTGTCGCTGTACTAAGAGCATTATTATCCTGGAGCAGTGTGTCCAGGGAAATGCGTGCCTCCCGGCCATGAACCAAAAAGAAGGGTGTCAATCCTGTACTAGTGTGCTTGGTGGTGTTATAAGCCAATGCAACCTGCGGAAGGTGCTCGTCCCACTCTGTGCCCGATGCAAAAAGATGTTTGGAAAGTTCATCTTTCAGGGTACGATTAAAGCGCTCAACAGCCCCATCACATTGAGCGTGATAAGGGGACGTACGAAGCTTCTTGATGGATAGCAAGTTACAAAGATGCTTTATGAGGTCAGATTCAAACTGTCTGCCCTGGTCAGAGTGTAGGGCCTCAGGGACACCATGTTGTGGGATGTAGTGGTCAAAGATGCAACCTGCTACTGAGACAGCCGTTTGATCCTTCAATGGGTAGAGGTTGACAAACTTTGTGTACAGGTCCATCATTACTAGAACATAACGGTTACCCTTGGTAGACATTGGCAACTCTGTTATGTCTGCGGCCACTATTTGAAATGGACGGTCTGGAGAGATAGGAATGAGTGGTGCCTGTAGGCGGGGCACAGGGGAACGCCTTGACTGACAAGCAGCACATTGGGAGCAATGTTTAGCAATGTCTGACGACATGTAAGGCCAGTAAAAGGACCGCATGGCTCTATCCAACGTTTTGGCCAAACCATAATGACCCACTGAAGGGTGTCCATGGACATGACTGAGGATCTCAGGAATCAGCGATGTAGGAATGACAACTTGCAAGGCATTGTCACCTAAGGAATTGCGTAAATGTCTGCATAACACTCCATTATGAATGACGAGGCGGCGAAACTGTGCCCACAGTTTTCTGAGGTATGATGAAGCGTCACGTAGCCTCCATAAGGGTGGTCTACGTCCTGTTTCCATCCAAGAGAAAACAACAGCTAAATCTGGGTCTGACTTTTGTTGCCCCATGACGTTCCAATCACTTTGGATTTGAACCAGATTTGATGTTGTGTGGTTTGGAACAAGCATGGGCAAAGGGGCATTTTTGTCCATGGGCAGTGTTTGGGAGTGTGCCGACATCGGGTTTGCCTGCAAAGCTATTGATGTGGTCTGAGTTGCTGCCGAGACAGTCGACGTGTCGCTCTGAAGATACCTGTCCAGTTCCAGGGGATTGGTCTCTGGCCGCCTAGACATGGCATCTGCATTAAGGTGTTTAGCACCATTACGGTGAATGACATGCCAGTCATACAGGTCTAATTCTATAGCCCAACGCGCTCGTCTACCTGTAGGATCATGATCTAAAGGGAGTTTCTTTAGACCGACCAAAGGCTTATGATCAGTAACGATGGTGAACGGATGACAAGCAAGATAGTGTCGGAAATGACGGACTGACCACACAATGGCATACAATTCCCGATCAAAGGTAGACCATTTTCTTTCAGAGGCAGACAGCACATGGCTGGCATATGCAATGACATGCTCTTTTCCTTCCACTTGTTGTGAAAGAACAGAACCCAGTGAATGAAGGGAAGCATCAGTGTAAAGGATGAAGGGATTTGAAAAATTTGGAAATGCCATAATTGGTTGTGACGTCAGTTCCTGCTTCAGTACACTGAAAGCTTCATTTGCTTCTGCCGACCAAGAGAATGATACTCCTTTGTGTGTGAGATGGTACAAGGGTTCAGCTGTGCGTGCAAACTGTCTAATGAATCGACGATAGTATGAGCACAGACCCAGGAAAGCCCTGACCTGTGTGGCTGATGTTGGAATTGGCCATGTCTTGACTTTGTCTATGTTAGATGGGTCTGGCTCGACACCGGCACTCGAAACACGGTGGCCCAGGAAAGTAACAGAAGAACATGCCAGATGGCACTTGGACGGCTTAAGTTTGAGGCCAGCTGTACGAAATCGTTGAAAAACTTCCCGCAGATGCTGAAGGTGTTGTGGGAAATCAGCACTGTAGACGATAATATCATCTAAGTAGATTAAACAAATACTCCAGTGCAGACCCCGAAGTACAAGCTCCATTAAGCGCTGGAAACTGGGCGGGGCATTTGAGATTCCCATTGGCATCATACGGAATTGATATAAGCCTGTACCAGTGGAGAAAGCCGTTTTTTCTTTGTCATCTGGATTGAGTGGTATTTGCCAGTACCCAGCAGTTAGATCAATTGTGCTAAACACTCTGGCCCCAGAAAGTCTATCGAGGGTATCATCCACCCGAGGAAGAGGGTGTGAATCTTTGATCGTGACGTCATTGAGACGTCTGTAATCTACACAGAACCGGTGTGTGCCATCCTTTTTCCGTACAAGCACGACCGGAGCTGACCACGGACTGTGAGATTCCTCGATGATGTTGTGGTCCAAAAGCCTCGACAGCTCTTGTTGTAATACTGCCTGAGTAGCTGGTGACGTTCTATAAGGCCGCAGTTTTATTGGAGCAGCGTCACCCGTGTTGATACTATGTGCAACCAGGTTGGTTTTCCCATAGTCATGAGAATGGGAGCTAAAAATGTTAGCGAACTCTGTCAGCAGGCTTTTGAGCTGTGCCTGTTCTTCAGCGTTTAAGTGTGTGTCCTCCAAATGCACATCAGGCACTGGATGGACAGCTTCTGTGGAAGTAGTCACAGCTGAGACTAATGTATACTCATCAAGTGTACTGCCAGTGACAGAGAAAATCTGACCTAATGGACATCCAGCCTCAAGAGAGACCGTTTCGTTAGTCGGGTTAACCACTCTAACAATGCCCCTTCCCTTTTGAACTGATGTCAGTGTTCGAGCAACACCTAAAGTCACAACTGGAGGGGGCTGAGGTTCCAGTATACCAACATACGTGTCTGTGAAAGGATTCGCTACACCATTATCTCTGACAGAAATTGGGATTGCCATCTCTGACATAGGCGGGATGGTCACCTGAGCGACGCTGACAGCAGAACTCTGTACTGGAATCAGTGACTGGGGTGGTGAAAGAGGAACTGACGTGTTATACAGTTGTAAACTTGCATGTGGTATGTCAATAGTGACGGTGTGTTCAATTAAGAAATCCCATCCTATTAGAACAGGATGCGTAGCTGTGCGTACCACATGGAAAACATGAGAAAATGTTACATCTCCAATATGTATGGGAGCTATCACAGAGCCAATTATGTCCAATAACTGTCCAGTTACAGATGACGCTAACACAAATGACTTACTGATAGGCTGGGTAGACAAAACTGGGATCGATCTCCGACAGTCATCAGTAATGAGAGAGAGACCTGACCCAGTATCGACCAAAGCATGGAGTTCGGTACCCGCCAGTGCAATTTGAATGAATGGTGTAGGTGGAGTAGATTTAAGACTAACTGTACCAGAGTGGACCCTTATTGGGGATGAAGCTGGCATTTGGTCCCCAATGACAGCTTCTACTCGTTTCCCCGATGTGGTGAGAAAGGGTCCGTCACCTTGTGAGATTGGGAGAAATGTACATGTCGTGTGGGTGATCTTGGCGAACTTCGGGAATGGGGGGGTGGCGATGGAGAGCTGTGTCTGTGGTAACTGGAAGTTCTGTACTGTGGCCTTGGTGAGGGTGAACGAGCATGACGGGTTCTGTGTTCATATTCTAAATCAGGCCGGCGGTCTCGTGTAGGTGAGCGGTCAGAGCTAGAGCTACCATAATGATGTTTATGGGGGGTGTATTGGTCAGATTGTGTAGTGTGAGAAACTTGTGACTCACGACTGCGGGAGGAAGGGGAGTAGCTGCGCTGTCTTTGGCAAGAGAAGTCATCCTTTGGAAGTGCTTGGTCATTTTCTGAACGGCCATGGTAGCGTCGTGGAGGACACCAGTCATCCTGAGGGTGTTGCTGTCGACCTCTCTGTGTACGTTGTGAAGAGCAGCAGCAGTCCTGGCGGTAGTGATGATCGTCCCGGCGGTAATGATGATCGTCCCAGCGGTAATGATGATCGTCCCGGCGGTACTGATGATCTTCCCAATCAGGCTGGCGATGGCGTGCGGTGATGTCATAGTCCACAGCTGCGCAGGTCTGATGTGGAGAGTGTGTGGAAGACGTCACATCATCCTGAAGGCTGGAAATCCGCCGCGAGAGCTGGTCCATGCGCTCATCAGTTCGTCGAAGGTGAGACTGACGTAAGGAATGCAGGTCCGTTCGGAGTTCAGCAATGGCTGATGCTAGTTCAGTGATGTGAGTTGCAGTCACTGTGTTGGCCGATGGTTGTGAATTTACTGTCACAGGCATAACAGGTGAAGGGTTAGCAACACTAATGGCCAACTGAGCACGTTCACATTGAGTGGCCACTTTCAAGGCATTGTCTAAAGTTACAGCCCCGTGCTCATGGATTTTCAGTTGGAGTGATGGATCTAAGCCGGTCACAAATCTGCGAAAAATTTCACAATTCCGTGCGGCTGTATCGTACAGAGGAAATGCTTCAGTCACTAGATTTGTGAGCTCAGCAGCATAAACTTCCAGAGGTTCTTGTGGTTTACGGGGACGAGCATTCAAAAAAGTCTGAAATGTGGCCAAAAAAGTTGTACGTCCAAAAACAGTGCTCAAACTAGCTTTAGTCAAATCATAGTCAGCTTTCACCCCGGGGGAGAGAGACTGCCAGTATGCAAATGCTGAACCAGTAAGCTTTACTGGAAGAAGTTTGGCCTTATCCAGTGGTGCAGCTGAGACATTTAGTGCCACTTCAAATCTCTGTATCCATGCACTAAAAGGCTCTTTACCATCTCCAGAAAAATGAGCAGGAAGATCAATTTTAAATGGCAGATGTGAACTTGCTTCATCTACAGCGTGTCTGTCTCTCTGCACTGCAGCTGCGTCATTCTCGTCGTCCGCCATTTTAAGCGAGGGGGATGCACGTAATCCGAACTTGCAAAAAGAGCACGTGAAAAAAAAAATTAAACAGTCTTTAAACGGCTCTGCAGGTTAAAGCGGCGATATCCACGTCGTTCAATGCGAGAAAAAAACAAGCGTCCCAACAGAAAACAAGCCAACCGGCGCTGCCACCAGTGTAACGCGCGTGTGTTATCCTTTAACGTTAGTTCTCTTACCCAGCGCTGTTCCGTGGGTTCTTGGCTTCGTTCCTTTTTATTGGGTTATCACCACTGTAGGGAGGACACTGACAAGGAGCTCCGGTGATGACAACACTTGTTTATTGAACAATTCAGAGGCGACATCGTGAATGGCCGCAGCCGACTAAAGAGTGCATCTCATCTCTTCCTCTGTACTATCACAACTGCCCAGATTGATTTCTCCCCCGATCTAAATCACGGGGCACGTTCTCGCGATATTATCCCAAATCCTATTTAAAGTCATAGAACATTATAACTCTTAAATTTCACTTCCTACAGTTTTAACACACATGAATGACATTCTTGAACTATGAATGCATTGCAGAAAATGTCCCTGGACACGCGAAACGCACCGGGCCGCTTCAGACAATGACGCTCTGAAACTCCTGTTACGAGCGCGCGTGCACGTGCAAAAACAAAGACATTTCCGTGTGTCAGTGTGTGTGTGTGTGTGTGTTAATATTTCGGGTTTGTGGCGATTGTGAGATATTGATGTGTGTGTTAGAGCTTCTGCTTCATCACAGTTATGATCAACCGTTGAATCACGCGTAGAGTCGCGGTGACGCCCTCATCACACACACACACACACACACACACACACACACAGGCCCTCTGCCTCTGTTAAACCAGCTGTGGGCGCGCGCGCGCGCGGATGCTGAATGATGGTGCTGATGCTGAGGATACAAACACACACACACACGCTGAGGTTTACCTTCAGGGCTCCGGCTCAGGATCCAGCTCACACTGGCCCGGGTCTTGGCTCGGGTGGGGTCGTACCGGTCCAGTGGGCAGAGGTCCGGCACCGGCGCGCTCTTCTTTACCGCGGACGCGTCCATCATGCGCGGCGCGGCGCGAGGACGCGTTACCGGAGACGAGGTCGGATAACGAGCGAAAACGCGAGTCTTACAGTGTCATTCTTCCGTCTAATGTCCGTGTCACCAAGAGAACCGCATCCCGGAGCCGCCCATCATCCCCGTGCCCCGCGCGCGTCAGGTGTCCTGCTGCAGCTGTCAATCAAACCCGCCGCGGCCAATCACAAGCGAGGGGGGCGGAGCAACTGTGAAAGAAAGAAAGAAAGAAAGGAAGGAAGGAAGGAAGGAAGGAAGGAAGGAAGGAAGGAAGGAAGGAAGGAAGAAAGAAAGAAAGAAAGAAAGAAAGAAAGAAAGAAAGAAAGTAAGAAAGAAAGAGAGAGAGAGAAAGAAAGGAAGAAAGACAGAAAGAAAGAAAGGAAATAAAGAGAGAGAGAGAGAAAGAAAGGAAGAAAGACAGAAAGAAAGAAAGAAAGAAAGGAAGAAAGAGAGAGAGGAAGAAAGGAAGAAAGAAAGAAAGAAAGGAAGAAAGAGAGAGAGAGAGAAAGGAAGAAAGACAGAAAGAAAGAAAGGAAGAAAGAGAGAGAGAGAGAGAGAAAGAAAGGAAGAAAGACAGAAAGAAAGAAAGAAAGGAAATAAAGAGAGAGAGAGAGAAAGAAAGGAAGAAAGACAGAAAGAAAGAAAGAAAGAAAGAAAGAAAGAAAGAAAGAAAGAAAGAAAGAAAGGAAGAAAGAGAGAGAGGAAGAAAGGAAGAAAGAAAGAAAGAAAGAAAGAAAGGAAGAAAGAGAGAGAGAGAGAAAGGAAGAAAGACAGAAAGAAAGAAAGGAAGAAAGAGAGAGAGAGAGAAAGAAAGGAAGAAAGACAGCAAGAAAGAAAGAAAGAAAGAAAGAAAGAAAGACGTTGTGTGAACGGTGATTCGCAATGTTTCTAAGACGTTTTTTTTTTTAGAACGTTCGAAAGTTAATTTGCAATATTACAAGAACATAACATTCAGCAAATATCAATAACATAAAGAGGTTCCGAGAATGTTGTTTCGGGAACGTTTTTTCAACGTTCATCAAGTAAAAACATCATACAGACAATAAAAAACAGCATCTTATGTTTTCTCTCAACATCATGAGAAAGCGTATGAAATATTCACCCTTTCACGCATAGACAACAGTGGACAGCTGTTCAGAAATTCAAAAAGTATTTTCTTCCGTATGAAAGAAAGAAAGAAAGAAAGAAAGAAAGAGAGAGAGAGAGAGAGAGAGAGAGAGAGAGAGAGAGAGAGAGAGAGAGAGAGAAAGAAAGAAAGAAAGAAAGAGAGAGAGAGAGAAAGAAAGAAAGAGATAGAGAGAGAGAGAGAAAGAAAGAAAGAAAGAAAGAAAGAAAGAAAGAAAGAAAGAAAGAAAGAAAGAAAGAAAGAAAGCACACACACACACACACACACACACACACACACACACACACACACACACACACACACACACACACACACACTCGCATCAGCTGAACAGAACAATGAAACACTGACTTCATACACACTCGCTAGGGAACCTGCACTCACACACTCATCCAGCAGAGGGCGCTGAACATCAACAGCTCGTGTAAGAGCTCAGATAGACCAGGGCCCGTATTCCTAAAGAATTTTTGTGCAAAAAGTGGCTCCTAGCGGCCAAATTCTAAGAAAATTCTCAGAGTCATGACGTTTTCTTAGAATTTCCCCTAAAAGTGACACAAAATCCCAGTTAATATAAAAGCTATTCCTCAAGATTCCTAGCGCTTAAAAGGGCTCCTAAGGCGAGATCTGCTAAGAGCAGGGAAGAGGACTTTTAGTGGCTTAGGAGTTCCCCTAAGCAGCTGCACAAAACCTTTTTTTCTCCATTTTCTGTGTTTGTAGGATATTTGTTAACAAGCCTTCATAAATAGACCAGCCAGCAATCACAGACATTGATAAAAGCTGAGCCGTGTTACCCTCGTTAAGACCACACTGAGTTGTAACGTTGCAATTTCTACTTCATTAAGGACAGCCCCTTGAGATAGGCCATCTTGTTTTCAATGGGGTCCATATGGGAGTGAAAGTACAAAATATGCCAGCTAGGATATTAATATGAGCAAATAAGACACGAATCATTATTTGAACAGGGTGTAATGAGCTTAAGTTTTCACATATTTTAGATTCTAATGTTAGGCTATAACCCCTACAGCTTACTATTCATTTTCCAGATATTTTCTTGAATGTGAAATATTATTTACAATTACAGTCTGCATAAGATTAGAGTGTATAATTATGTTTATTGATTTGAGGGTACATCCTTTGCTCATTATCACCAAAAGTTCATTTTCATCAAACTTGTAGGATCAACCAATCACGGCTTTTGAAATGATGACTCATACCTAGCAACGGGGTCAACCACACCTCCTCACTAAGATAGGATTTTCCATCCATTCCTTGCTCAGAGTTCACTGAAAATGTTCTGGAATCACTTCTAAGCTAAAACTCCTGGCAAGGAATTTTTAGGTTAAGTTAGGAGCTCTCTGAGAGGATTCTCAGAATCTTTAGGGATACGGGCCCTGGGCTCGTATTAAAGCTTCTAAGAATCCTCTCAGAAAACTCCTAATTTAGCTTAAAAACTTCTAAGTCTTAGCTTAAGAGCGATTCAGGACCGATCTGAGAGCAACTCTGAGCAAGGAAAAGACAAACACTTTCATCTCAGTGAGGAGGCGGGGCTGACCCCTACGCATGACACAATCTTTTGAAGACTGTGATTGGTTGGTTGTCCAAGAAGAAAAAAAAAAAAAGAGCGATTTTAAGTAGAGGGTCTACTCAAGTCAAGTCAAGTCAAGTTTATTTGTATAGCGCTTTTCACAATACAGATTGTATCAAAGCAGCTTCACAGTATTAAATTAAAATAATACAACAAAGTTTGTTTCAAGAGGAATTTATTGATTGATAAAATTAAATTAAATATCCCCAAAATAACTGGAGTTATGATCGATTTTTCTCCATTTAAATAGACAAAATGGTAGCGGTCAGATAGGTATGATTTGAACCAGCTTAGTGCTTGTCCTTGAACACCAGTATAATTTTGTAGTCGATCTAAGAGTATTGTGTGATCTGTAGTATCGAACGCAGCACTAAGATCAAGTAAAACTAGTATTGAGATACAGCCTTGGTCAGAAGCTAAAAGTAAATCATTTGTGATTTTAACGAGCGCAGTTTCAGTGCTATGATGCGGTCTGAATCCAGACTGAAACTTTTCATAGATATCATTTTGTTGCAAGAAAGAGCCCAGTTGAGCGGACACCACTTTTTCTAATATTTTAGACATAAATGGAAGATTTGAAATGGGTCTATAATTTGCTAGATTATTATGATCTAATTGTGGTTTCTTAATGAGAGGTTTTATAACTGCCAGTTTAAATGTTCTTGGAACATGACCTAAAGATAAAGACGAGTTAATAATATTGAGGAGAGGCTCTTCCACTATAGGTAACACTTCTTTCAGTAGTTTAGTTGGTATAGGATCTAATAAACATGTTGTTGTTTTAGATGAAGTGATACGTTTATTTAACTCTTTTTGTTCTATAGTTGTAAAGCACTGTAATTGTTCTTGAGGGGCGATAATTGAAGCTGAATCATAAGACACCATTAAAGATTGTACATTTACAATTGTGGTTCTGATGCTTTCTATTTTCTCAGTGAAGAAGTTCATGAAATCATTACTACTGAACTGTAACGGGATATTTTGTTCGGGTGACGTCTGTTTATTTGTTAGTCTAGCCACGGTGTTAAATAGAAACCTTGGATTGTTTTGGTTGTTTTCTATTAGTTTGCGGAGGTGCTCAGCCCTGGCAGCTTTTAGGGCCTTTTTATAACGTGACATACTGTCTTTCCACGCGATTCTAAAGACCTCTAAATTAGTTTGTTTCCATTTACGCTCTAAAATACGGGTTTCTCTCTTTAAAACATGCGTAGTATTGTTATACCATGGTGCTTTATTTTTCTCTCTGACCTTTTTTAATTTAATAGGTGCAACCACATCCAATGTTCTAGAGAGAATGGTGCTCATAGTGCTAGTTAGTTCTTCTAGTTCATCTGTTTGTTCTGGTTCAGGCAGCAGCTGAGACAGATTAGATAAGCAATTTGAGAAATTATCTATGGTGGATGGGAGGATTGTTCTGCCTGGTTGATAACGCGACGCCGCATGACATATTACAGCAGTACGTAATATGCAAGTTACCATGTAGTGATCAGTGACTTCATCACTTTGTGGAATGATATCTATATCGGTTGGATCGGTTCCATGTGATATAATTAAATCGAGTGTATGATTAAGACGATGAGTTGGTCCGGTGACGTTTTGCTTGACCCCAAATGAATTTAATAAATCTGTAAACGCAGCTCCTAACGCATCATTTGGATTATCTACGTGTATGTTAAAATCTCCAACAATTAATGCTTTATCGACATTGACTAATAGGTCTGAGAGAAAATCTGCAAACTCTTTTAGGAAATCAGCGTAAGGCCCTGGCGGTCTATATACGGTAGCCAAGGCTAGAGATAATAGGGATGTTTTTCTAACATCTAAGAGCGTAACATTTAGTACAAGTACTTCAAATGAAATAAACTTATAACCCGTTTTCTGGGTAACATTTAGAATATCTCTATAAATGGTTGCAACACCTCCGCCACGACCAATCAGACGGGGCTCATGCTTATAACAGTATCCAGGAGGAGTAGACTCATTAATACCGAAATAATCATTTGGTTTAAGCCAGGTTTCAGTAAGGCAAAGTACATCGAAGCTATTATCTGTGACTATTTCATTTACAATAACTGCCTTAGGTGTGAGTGATCTAATGTTTAGAAGACCTAGCTTTAGAAATAGTTTTTGTTTACTAATAGCAACATTTTCTGTTTTAATAACAATTCGATTTTTCCTAGATCCTGCACTAGATTTATTATTTGATCTCACTAAACGAGGAATAGACACGGTTTCTATGCAATGTTCTACACTAGTATTTATATCAGTTGAATTGGTGCAGCAGAGACTATGATTTGGACTTTTGGTTACTAGTCAAAGGGTATTTAACATTTTGGAGATGTTATCTGACAGAAGATCCGCTCCGAATCTGCTTGGGTGTAAGCCATCAGCACGGAAAAGCCTAGGACGCTCCCAAAACAGATTCCAATTATTTACAAAGAGCAGTTTCTGCTCATTGCACCATGACATTAACCATTCATTTAGCGCAAATAATCTGCTGAACTTTTCATGCCCTAGTCGGTACGTGGGAAGCGGTCCTGACACAATGATCGTTGTTTCAGGCGATGTGCTGCGTACCGTATCGATTAGATTCCTGAAGTCTTTCTTCAGAATCTCCGTCTGGCGCAGCCTGATGTCGTTCACTCCCGCGTGCAGGACCACAGTTCCGACGCGCTCGTCACCGTTCAGGATCTCGGGAACGCGAGCAGCGATTTCAGAAACACGAGCACCAGGAAAGCAGTGACTTTGCACCTTACTTTTACCTAACGTAGCGTGTACATGCCGAACGATGGAATCGCCGATGATCACAGCTTCGCGCTCTGTTTCGCGTAGAGGGGAGAAGCGGTTTTGTGTGGATAACTCGAAAACCGGGAGGGTCGGAGAAAGTCTTGGTCTAAACCTGACTCGCGTCTTCCGCTGCGGAACCACCCAGGCTTCGTGGTGGCGTGTTGGAGCCGGAGTGAACGAGACCATGGCTGATCGCGACCGATGCTGAGGAACGCACGGAGTAGACGTGGTCGGAGTCAGCGGGTTAGTAACGTTAAACACTGATTTGTGTGCATCGGCGCGTGATGGTTCAAGAGCCAAACACCGGTCTCTCAGCTCGGCCTGTCTCAATAAAAGGTTGTGGATCTGTTTCTCAACAGCTTCCAGCTCAGACTGCAGTGCGTGAAGCTCAAATGTGTCCTCACCTGCACCAAACGGTAGACTACTTACATCTGATATATTCGCCATTTTAACAGATGGACAGTGAGTTAGCAACGAAGCTACCAGTGATGCTATCAATATTAATACTAATTTATAACTGAAGTCTTGGATATAATCCGTTTATTTTATTTTATTTTAATTTTTTTACATTTTTTTTTTAGTGGTAGGGGTGTAGAGTAGACGCACGATAGGCGAAAAAAAAATGTTTGTTTGTAAGTGAGTGTGGGTAAGACGCGTTCAGCCGTGATCCACGGACGTAACCTTTAAGAGTATGCAGCGTTGGATCACTAATAGGCTTGAGACGCGTCTGCTCAACAGTCCGCGTTGTAACTATGAGGTTTTTTAGGTTTTTTAGTGGTAGGGGTGTAGAGTAGACGCACGATAGGCGAAAAAAAAATGTTTGTTTATAAGTGAGTGTGGGTAAGACGCGTTCAGCCGTGATCCACGGACGTAACCTTTAAGAGTATGCAGCGTTGGATCACTAATAGGCTTGAGACGCGTCTGCTCAACAGTCCGCGTTGTAACTATGAGGTTTTTTAGGTTTTTTAGTGGTAGGGGTGTAGAGTAGACGCACGATAGGCGAAAAAAAAAATGTTTGTTTATAAGTGAGTGTGGAGAAGACGCGTTCAGCAGTGATCCACGGACGTAACCTTTAAGAGTATGCAGCGTTGGATCACTAATAGGCTTGAGACGCGTCTGCTCAACAGTCCGCGTTGTAACTATGAGGTTTGAGCAGTAACATTAGTGCTTCTCAGTGAGGAAAAGTAGAAAATGTTCGTTGTAAGCGAGTTTAAAGAGAAAAATCAAGAATTATAAATCAAATCGATAGAGCTCCAAAAACAACAACGCATTCAGACGCGACGCATGATAATAACAGGACAAGACATTACTCACCGTGTTTGTTGAGTGTTTCTTACTCACCTGAGCTTTTATGAACTCAAAGGCGCGAGAGAAAATAAATAAATAGAAATAGCTGAGCGCACGGGTGGCGCGTTAACAGGCTAGCGAATTACTAGCGTGTTGTGCTAGTAGTAACGGAAGCTAGCGATGTCAGGGTTGGGTAAGCTGTATTTAGTAGTAATATAAACAACTAGAAATTGTAGTAAATGATGGTTCAAAACAAGGAAATACGAGGCTAAGACGGAGCTTACAGCACCGAAGCAGACACACTCACAGCAGGCAGCGAGGCAGACAGGAGCAATCGATGTGTTGTGTTGTACTCACACACACACACACACACACACACACACACACACACACACACACACACACACACACATTATATATATGTATAGGCTATAAATCCGATTTTTTTTTTTTTATTTCCTATAAGGTATTTGATTGGCTTAGAATGATAAAAATTCTTCCACTCTTTCCAATTACACTGATTGCTGTCTATGTAAGTGGTGGTTTGAATGTTGGTTTTAATGAAGCAAACATGCAATAAAAAACAAGAAGGTCGAGAAAGCCCGACTGGACAGAGGAACAGTGTTTACTGTTATCCCAGTTAGTGGATGAACACAAGGCACAAACTGAAGCTTCCCCGGGCGCCGCCATTGGCTAGCGGACCATCACCTGCTGTTAGCATCCCATTGACTCCCATTCATTTTGGCGTCACTTTGACAGCGAATAACTTTACATCTGAGGCGTGTAAAGACTCCATTTGTGCATTATTTATTTCTAAAGAAACACGAAAATGTATAAAAGGCTCCATTACCTAGTATCTTACGTTATGGCCCCGTAGAAGCAGTTTCGGGGCCAGCTACTAGAAGACAGACGGGTTGCTCACGTCACATCTACGTGGTCAAGCTCAATGTGAGTCTGCGCAGTACGCTCAGCCATCAGGAAGTGAGAGCTTCAGTACGCTCGACCATCAGGAAGTGAGAGCTTCAGTACGCTCAGCCATCAGGAAGTGAGAGCTTCAGTACGCTCGACCATCAGGAAGTGAGAGCTTCAGTACGCTCAGCCATCAGGAAGTGAGAGCTTCAGTACGCTCAGCCATCAGGAAGTGAGAGCTTCAGTACGCTCAGCCATCAGGAAGTGAGAGCTTCAGTACGCTCAGCCATCAGGAAGTGAGAGCTTCAGTACGCTCAGCCATCAGGAAGTGAGAGCTTCAGTACGCTCGACCATCAGGAAGTGAGAGCTTCAGTACGCTCGACCATCAGGAAGTGAGAGCTTCAGTACGCTCAGCCATCAGGAAGTGAGAGCTTCAGTACGCTCAGCCATCAGGAAGTGAGAGCTTCAGTACGCTCGACCATCAGGAAGTGAGAGCTTCAGTACGCTCAGCCATCAGGAAGTGAGAGCTTCAGTACGCTCAGCCATCAGGAAGTGAGAGCTTCAGTACGCTCGACCATCAGGAAGTGAGAGCTTCAGTACGCTCAGCCATCAGGAAGTGAGAGCTTCAGTACGCTCAGCCATCAGGAAGTGAGAGCTTCAGTACGCTCAGCCATCAGGAAGTGAGAGCTTCAGTACGCTCAGCCATCAGGAAGTGAGAGCTTCAGTACGCTCAGCCATCAGGAAGAGAGAGCTTCAGTACGCTCAGCCATCAGGAAGTGAGAGCTTCAGTACGCTCAACCATCAGGAAGTGAGAGCTTCAGTACGCTCAGCCATCAGGAAGTGAGAGCTTCAGTACGCTCGACCATCAGGAAGTGAGAGCTTCAGTACGCTCAGCCATCAGGAAGTGAGAGCTTCAGTACGCTCAGCCATCAGGAAGAGAGAGCTTCAGTACGCTCAGCCATCAGGAAGTGAGAGCTTCAGTACGCTCGACCATCAGGAAGTGAGAGCTTCAGTACGCTCAGCCATCAGGAAGTGAGAGCTTCAGTACGCTCAGCCATCAGGAAGTGAGAGCTTCAGTACGCTCAGCCATCAGGAAGTGAGAGCTTCTAATTGACTTCACTTTTCTCCGTTGAATCCTATGGGGTCGCTGTGTCCATTTATTTTACTGTCTATGTTCAGGACCCCTGTTTTTTTGTGACAGCACCACCTACCGAACTGGATGATATGGCGGCTGCAGTTTCGGGACCGCAGTTCTAAGACCCAGTGGTTTAGTTACTTTGTACATTGTATCAAGATATTTAATCTCAGGAGTATTTTTTTTTTTTAAATAAATTTTTGATTCAAAATGCATCAGAGGTTAATTACAAAGTGTGTACACAATGTGAGTCACAATTTTAAATTTAAACAAATGAATTTACACAAAATATAAATGAAAAATGTATATCAATCTTTAAACAACTGAAGTCTTAGTTTCTTGAATTATACTGTATATTGATTAACCTCCTTAAGTTGAACTAATTAGCTCATTATCAGGTAAAATAAAGATCAGCATGTGCCGTCACTAAATTACTGATGTCTAATTCCAAACTCCACATGTGTAAGTAAGAGCAATACCCACCAACTGAATGGTCTCCCTTCTTTACTCAATTGTTTGTCAATTTTCCTGTTAAATTCTTCCACTTCTCTGGAATAGTTATCAGAGAACAATCACTGTTGTGTTCACATAAACATCATGGTTCGGCATTCCTCTGGGAAAAGAGCACCACAGATGAACTGCACTTCACACTTAAGTATAGCCTACATTTTATACTTAACTAATATGTTAAAACAATGAGTATTAAGCAAGTTTCACAGATTTACTTAGTCATTAAAACTCGACAAGGATTCATTAAATCATGGCCACGAATTCAGAACGTCGTAGTAATGAATAAAACTAGCACTCGAATTCTAAATTCGTGGGAATTAATTATTAATTCATAGTTAGCAGCGCTCACTTAGGGATACACTTTGCTTCGTTTAAACGTTATAAAATAAAACTTAATTGAATATCGGTACGATATATACGATCATGGAGCCTTTTATACATTTTCGTGTTTCTTTAGAAATAAATAATGGACAAATGGAGTCTTTAAACGCCTCAGATGTAAAGTTATTCGCTGTCAAAGTGACGCCAAAATGAATGGGAGTCTATAATAACGATCCCTGTCTGATCTATAGCGATTATTAACTCACTGTCCTCCAGTGTCTGCAACACATTTCTTCTCCTTCTTTCTGCCATGTTCTCCTCCGCTAAAGAAACTCTTCAGCCTCTTAAAGTCCTCGTTCGTACTCCTAACAATTCTGACCTTAAGATGCTTTCTGAATTACTTTTTTCTTTACTAGGATTTTTGATCCTTAAGTAACGTGAGACGCCCACATTTCAAAGAATTTTCTTCGAATTTTGTCACTAGGAGCCGCTCTTTGCATTAAGATTTTATACGGCCCAGGCCAGGAGTTTACAGGGAACGTTCACAATCACACGAGCTCGCCAGAAGCGGTGTGACGAGAGGGTTCAGCTGGAAAATGCAGAGTAACCCGTTTCACACACACACACTGAAAACCAGAGCACTCATCAGTGCGAGTTTATATTTATCAGCTCTGACTCTCTGGTGTTTCGGGATCTTGTATTCGCTGTTCACTCGGGGAATCGGACACACACGGACACCGGGACGCTTCACACACAAACAGTAAAGAAACGCTTAATTGTTTTCCTAATCTGCGCTCAGACTGACAGCACAGGTACGTCTGTAGGACGTCTGCTAAAGATCTGTTCATCTGGAAAGCATCTGCCGTGTAAAAACATCTGATAAACATCTCAGATAAAATGTACCGTAAAAAATACGGCAGCGACATTTTAAGTTTTACAGACTTAACTTACATTTACAGTAAAACAACATATTTCATTATCTGATATAATGTTAATTTACCAACATACTGAAGTGCTAATATCTGTTTTGTACCATTGTAATACACTGAGAACCACCAATCACAGTCATTCACACACACACTGAACACCATCATAACACACATTATAACATGAAACCCTAATGTACAAAACTGATTAGGAAAAACTACTATTTCAACAAAAACACATCAAATGTGAAGTGTCATGCAGGGAATTGTGGGAATGTCCATTTACGCTTTTTCACTGTAAATTATACAAGGATTTGTTCTTTTTCCACGTCCACGTCCACTGTAAAATGTACGGTTAGATCTGTCAGTTATTCAACCAACTATTAACCAATTGTTAACCAGTCTTTTACCATTAAAATCACGATCATCTAACAGGAAATGTCCTAGAGATGTAGTACAGATCAGTAAAACTTTAAAAAGCGTGTGTGTGTGTGTGTGTGTGTGTCTTCTCCTCGGTCAGGCTGGAATGGGCGTATCCTCCTCAAAGACCCGTCAGTCAGGATCCGGATCCGACGTGAGACCCGTCATGACCTGGGAGGCACTCCAGGGGGCGATCTCTCCACAGAAGAAGAAGAGGAAGAAGAAGAAGAAGAAGGAGAAGAAGAAGAAGGAGGAGAAGAAGAAGAAGAAGAAGAAGAAGAAGGGGTCCACGCTGCCGCTCGGCAACAGCAGAACAGCATCACTGTCTCCAAAGCAACTGTTGCTAGGCGACGGCAGGATGATGTCAGGGCTGCAGAAGAGATTCTCCACCAGTTCATAATCGTTTTCAATCCATGAATCAAACCATGCAAAGATTGTTCACACATTTATGTTCTAAAAACCTTTCTAAGACTTTAAAATGTCCATTTTTCTTGTCGTGATTAGAACATTAATGTTAATACAACGTTCTCATAACCTTATCTTAACATTTTTCGAAAGTTTCTTTCTAATATAATCCGAGAACATTTAATTATGTGAAAAGAGCATTAGACGATGTGGGTAAAGCTTCTACACACTGAAATAGAAACTATTTCATAATATATCACCATTATGATTAACCAAAGCACATTTTTCTTATCTAAAGTGGTGGAAAAGGAGCAGACCCTTGTTTTGTCCTGTTTGGAGGATCATGTGGTCATTAAATGAGCAGCATGACCCTTCTGCTGAACATCTCCCCCTGAGCTCCACAGAAGACAGGACACATGGTCTGGGTTGCACCAGTCATTCGTAAGTTCTTTCTTAAACTGGAGCGTTAAGTCCACACTAGAGGATTAGTAACTACTAGCTAGTTTGTAACTAACGCTGTACTTTATTCCGTTGCACCATTTGTTCGTAAGGCGTTCTGTAGCTGGTAGGTCATAAGCTCTCCGTAAAGTACATTTACATTTACATTTACATTTATTCATTTAGCTGACGCTTTTATACAAAGCGACTTACAATTGCTATATATGTCAGAGGTCGCACGCCTCTGGAGCAACTAGGGGTTAAGTGTCTTGCTCAGGGACACATTGGTGTCTCACAGTGGATTCGAACCCGGGTCTCTCACACCAAAGGCATGTGTCTTATCCATTGCGCCACCACCACCCCTAGTAATGCGTAGTCGCATAATATGACGCTTAGCCTCGATGATCCAATAGCAGCCTTCAAATACGTGAGCAGATGTTGTGTTGAAATGCCGTGAATTTCAGTTTATCCTTCATTCCAACCATAACAAAAACATAAGAAATTACGTTTACTGATCATGACTGATATTTGACATGCACAGCATAGACCGATGCACACGGCGGCGCGCTTTAGGACGGGTTCGTGTTAAAGAGCCGCTAACAAAGTAATCTTTTCACATTTTTTCTCTCTTAGAATGTAAGCGAGTGTAAGTGTCAGCGTTATTATATACAGTACAGGCCAAAAGTTTGGACACATTACTATTTTTTATGTTTTTGAAAGAAGTTTCTTCTGCTGCATTTATTTGAACAAAAATACAGAAAAAAAAGTAATGTTGTGATATATTATTACAATTTAAAATAATTGGTTTTCAATTTATTATACTTTAAATTATCATTTATTTCTGTGATGCAAAGCTGAATTTTCAGGATCATTACTCCAGTCTATCACATGATCCTTTAGAAATCATTCTAATATGATGATTCATTATCAAAGTTGGAAACAGTTCTGCTGCTTAATATTTTTTCATAACCTGTGATACTTTTTTAGGATACTTTGATGAATAAAAAGCAACAAAAAAACAAAACAAAAAAAAGAAGCAAATGTTTTAAAAATAGAAATCTTTTGTAACAGCAATATACACTACTGGTCAGTCATTTGGGGTCAGTAGTAATTTTTTTCTTTCTTTTTTTTGAAATAAATCAATACTTTTATTCAGCAAGGATGTGTTAAATTGATCAAAAGTGATAGTAAAGAAATATTTTTTTATTTTGAATAAATGCAGTTCTTTTTAACCTTTTATTCATCAAATATATTAGGCAGCAGAACTGTTTCCAACACTCATAATAAATCAGAATATTAGAATGATTTCTAAAGGATCATGTGATAGACTGGAGTAATGATCCTGAAAATTCAGCTTTGCATCACAGAAATTAATAATTTTTTTAAGTATATTCAAATAGAAAACTATTATTTTAAGTTGTAATAATATTTCACAATATTACTGTTTTTTTTGTGTGTTTTTTTGGATCAAATAAATGCAGGCTTGATGAGCAGAAGAAACTTCTTTCAAAAACATTAAAAATAGTAATGTGTCCAAACTTTTGGCCTGTACTGTATGTCTAAAGAATTGAAGTCTGTCAGGTAAAAGAAGAGCTTATTGATGCAGTTCAGTCTGTCTGCTATTTTATTCCAAGTTATTCTAAGTTTAATGGTGCAACGCAAAAATATTTAGAAGTGCGTAAGTCGTAACTTTAAGGCCTCATTATACTTCTGCTTCGGACCTACGCCGGAGCCTATACGCCGTAGGCAACGTGTTGGTTTCAATTTATACTTCTGCGTTGTTGTCCGCGTTGACGCGCACCTAGGGAGCATGTGAAACCCCGAGGGAGGGGTTCTGGCAGACCAATCACAGCGCTTGCGTCCGCGTAGAATTGACGCGTTGTTACATTTTTGGAGAGGTGCACGTCAGGGTACGCCGAAGGGTACGCGCGCTACACACAGCCTACGACGTAGCTACGGCGGCAGTTCGACGCAGAAGTATAAATAGGCCTTCAGTGTCCATTTACGTCAAAACTAGGCTAAACTGTAACTTACGCACAGTTGGTGCAAACGGCCCCTGATGTGTTGGTTCAGCGCTGAACTGTCTCTTTAAGAGTGTGACGTCATCAGGTCCTCCGCCCAGACCCAGCCGAGCTCCAGCGGAACCGGCCCGACGCCTGCTGTCATTCAGCCGGACCGCCGTCACGTTTTTCAGCGTTTAATAATGATGCATGTTCAGAGCTGCGAGAGTTTGACTCATCTTCATTATATCCGAATGATTCCACAATAAAAGAGCACAACCCTACACTTATATAACACTTATAGGGATAGTACGAGGAATGTGCCAAACAACTGATGCGTCAAGGCAAACTTTGATGTGGGCTTGAGAAGAACCGGGAGGTTATCTAGATTTAAAAGCTTTAAGTTTGACGGTTTTCAGTTTGAAATTTAAAGTAGTTTTAATTTTAAAGCTTAAAATTTGAAGGCAATACAGTCTATCAGAAAAAAACAGATGTTGCTAATTAAGGTATTTTAATTTGTTGCTAACACGTTTTAGATTGTTGCTAACATTTCTAGAACGAATTAGCACATTGTTAGCATGATTTAACACATTCTTAGCATAATTTAACACATTTTTAGCATGTTTTACAGCATGATTTAACACATTGCTGACGTGTTTTAAGATGTTGCTATGATTCCAACATGATTTACTATGTTGTTAGGATGATTATCATATCTCTAATATGCTTTAGCACATCGCTAACATGTTTCTAACATGATTTAATAAAAAAGAAGTTGAGAACATTGATGCAATGTTTATTTTAAGTGAGAGATATCTAAAGACCGTATGCCATTGTTTTAATTTAATCTGTTAATATTTGTTTTAATAAGTGCTGGGCAACAATTAATTGCAATTCATCGCATCCAAAATAAAAGTTTGTGTTTACAAAATATATGTGTGTACTTATTTTGTATACACACATGCATGTATATATTGTATGAAAAATGTGTTATTTATATATAAAATATTTATATATAATATAAATATATAGACAGTATATACATGCAAATATTTCTTATACAAACAAAAACATGCATAAAACTCCACTAGTAAGACTTTAATTAAATAAAAACAATATTTACACTCAATTCATTTACAGTTTGTGCTCAAACACACACACACAGTCTCTTCATTGATGCTCAGAGAAACACAAGAGAGTGATTGATTGACAGCTCGTTCAGCCTATCATGGCTCAGCTTTCAGATTCTTCCAGCATCTTTTCGGCTTCCTTCAGCATCTTTTCGGCTTCCTTCAGCACCACCTGTCCTCCGTTCACCTGTCCTCCGTTCACCTGTCCTCCGTTCACCTGTTCTCCACCTCCATCACGAGCCCTGCGAGCCTGAGAGAGAGAGCCGACAAACACTGGCTGCAAATCACCGATAACCAGTCTTTCCACCAAGATGACCTCACACCCAAGCAGACGTGAAGGAAAGGCAGCAGAAGATGTGTTTATAGTCACAGATCCGAGAGTCAATCAATCCTCCCAGACTGCTTTAGGACGGGGAACGTATCTCAGCCCAAACGCAGACGATCCGCTGGTCTAAACGCTAATGCTACGTCTACATTAAAGAGATAGTTCACATAAAAATGAAGACTAGCCCATGATTTACTCTTCCTCAAGTCATCCTAGGTGTATATGACATCCTTCCTTCAGACGAACACAATCAGAGTTACATTAAAAAATGTCCTGGCTCTTCCAAGCTTTATAATGGCAGTGAAAGGCTGTTTCTGTTTTTAAGTCCATAAAAGTGCATCTGTCCATCATAAAAGTGCATCTGTCCATCATAAAAGTGCATCTATCCATCATAAAAGTTCTTCTATCCATCATAAAAGTGCATCTATCCATCATAAAAGTGCATCTATCCATCATAAACGTTCTTCTATCCATCATAAAAGTGCCTCTGTCCATCACAAAAGTGCATCTGTCCATCACAAAAGTGCATCTGTCCATCACAAAAGTGCATCTATCCATCATAAAAGTTCTTCTATCCATCATAAAAGTGCATCTGTCCATCATAAAAGTGCATCTATCCATCATAAAAGTTCTTCTATCCATCATAAAAGTGCATCTATCCATCATAAAAGTGCATCTATCCATCATAAACGTTCTTCTATCCATCATAAAAGTGCGTCTGTCCATCATAAAAGTGTGTCTATCCATCATAAAAGTGCTTCTATCCATCATAAAAGTTCTTCTATCCATCATAAAAGTGTGTCTATCCATCATAAAAGTGCTTCTATCCATCATAAAAGTGCATCTGTCCATCATAAAAGTTCTTCTATCCATCATAAAAGTGCATCTGTCCATCATAAAAGTGTGTCTATCCATCATAAAAGTGCTTCTATCCATCATAAAAGTTCTTCTATCCATCATAAAAGTGCGTCTATCCATCATAAAAGTGCATCTGTCCATCATAAAAGTTCTTCTATCCATCATAAAAGTGCTTCTATCCATCATAAAAGTTCTTCTATCCATCATAAAAGTTCTTCTATCCATCATAAAAGTGCGTCTATCCATCATAAAAGTGCATCTGTCCATCATAAAAGTTCTTCTATCCATCATAAAAGTTCTTCTATCCATCATAAAAGTGCGTCTATCCATCATAAAAGTTCTTCTATCCATCATAAAAGTGCGTCTATCCATCATAAAAGTGCATCTGTCCATCATAAAAGTTCTTCTATCCATCATAAAAGTGCTTCTATCCATCATAAAAGTGCTTCTATCCATCATAAAAGTTCTTCTATCCATCATAAAAGTGCTTCTATCCATCATAAAAGTGCGTCTATCCATCATAAAAGTGCTTCTATCCATCATAAAAGTGCGTCTATCCATCATAAAAGTGCGTCTATCCATCATAAAAGTGCGTCTATCCATCATAAAAGTGCGTCTATCCATCATAAAAGTGCGTCTATCCATCATAAAAGTGCTTCTATCCATCATAAAAGTGCGTCTATCCATCATAAAAGTGCGTCTATCCATCATAAAAGTGCGTCTATCCATCATAAAAGTTCTTCTATCCATCATAAAAGTTCTTCTATCCATCATAAAAGTGCATCTATCCATCATAAAAATGCATCTATCCATCATAAAAGTTCTTCTATCCATCAAAAAAGTGCATCTATCCATCATAAGTGCGTCTATCCATCATAAAAGTGCTTCTATCCATCATAAAAGTGCTTCTATCCATCATAAAAGTGCGTCTATCCATCATAAAAGTGCGTCTATCCATCATAAAAGTTCTTCTATCCATCATAAAAGTGCTTCTATCCATCATAAAAGTGTGTCTATCCATCATAAAAGTTCTTCTATCCATCATAAAAGTTCTTCTATCCATCATAAAAGTGCTTCTATCCATCATAAAAATGCATCTATCCATCATAAAAGTGCGTCTATCCATCATAAAAGTGCTTCTATCCATCATAAAAGTGCATCTATCCATCATAAAAGTGCGTCTATCCATCATAAAAGTTCTTCTATCCATCATAAAAGTGCTTCTATCCATCATAAAAGTGCTTCTATCCATCATAAAAGTGCGTCTATCCATCATAAAAGTGCGTCTATCCATCATAAAAGTTCTTCTATCCATCATAAAAGTGCTTCTATCCATCATAAAAGTGCGTCTATCCATCATAAAAGTGCTTCTATCCATCATAAAAGTTCTTCTATCCATCATAAAAGTTCTTCTATCCATCATAAAAGTTCTTCTATCCATCATAAAAGTTCTTCTATCCATCATAAAAGTGCATCAAAACAGAAACAGTCTTTCACTGCCATTATAAAGCTTGGAAGAGCCAGGACATTTTTTACTATAACTCTGATTGTGTTCGTCTGAAAGGAGAGTGTCACACACACACAGCAAGGATGAGTTGAGGGAGAGTAAATCATGGGCTAATTGAATGTTTTTCTGCCGTTTCAGTGCGGATGAGTAACTTTTGGAGAACGCTAAACTCCCCTTCACTGCGCGAGCGTAACCCTCACTAACGCTCACTGGCCCTCATTTATCAAAAGTGCGTACACCAAATTTCCAGCGTACACCTGGCGTACACCCAAAACCACTGTGACTTTGAGATTTATCAATATGGACGTTGGCGTACGGCACGCTCAAATCCTACGCCAGCTCAGGAGGTGGTGTACGCACGTTTTGAGTTAGTGTGGAAATGCGCAGAAAAACAATTCCTAACACCACTGACAAACTAAAAGATATGATATATTATGACCCACAAAAAAAATAAATAAAATAATATATATAGTAATTATAAACTTCAGTGTTTATTTTTGTGCAACATGGACTTCAATGTTTAATTTGTGTGACTTTACCAAAGCATTTGATTTGTAGGCATATGTATTCCTTCAGTTGCGAGCCTGTGCGCTTTACCTGACGTTTCAAGCCTTGTTTATACTTTGGCCTGGCTCCGCAGCGCGAGTCTCCGCAGACTGCGTGCGCACCTCCCCAAATATGACGCCCTAGGATGAGAATGCGTTGGTAATACTCTATACTCGACGCGCTCGCCGTCGTACTATTCTTTGAAACGATGGTTAGGCCCGGCAGGTGCGCACGGACTGGGTTCTGTAATGAAAGGCTTTCAATGACCAAAAAATAATTCAGACTGACAAAATAATAAAAATGACATTCTTCTTCTTTTAAATAATAATGTAATAATAATAATACAAATAATAATAATAACGACATTCTTCTTCTAAATAACAATAAGCGTCATTAATAATAAAAATCATAAGAAGAAGAAGATTACAAATTGTCATGCAATTATTAATGTGAATGAATGGTACTCCACATCACATCATCATCACTATTGTACACCCCAATACATGTGACGTGATACAAAATTAAATGCTAATCGTTTCAAAACACGTGCTGTAAAATAATGCATTGTGATAGATTTGCTCATCCAAGTTTCTCTTCTTTGCCGTCTTCCGTGTGTCCATGGCGTAAAATGAGGGCGTGGGGGAAGCGGAGACTTGAATATATAGGGGCGTGTTATTCTAATGACGATCGTTTTCAGCCGCGGCATTTATCAAAGGCAGGTATTGCGTACACCTGGAGGTACGCACAGCTTCATAAATCAGGCGGTGAGAGGAGTGTAAGCATAATCTTACGCCAACATATACGCCCGTTTCTACGCAAGATTGATAAATGAGGGCCATTGAGAGGATACAGACAGGATAATTTAATTGATCTAAGTATCTCCTCATTCACTGATGGTCCAGGTCTCACTCACTCTCCATTATATGTCTGGTCTAAAACGCTAAAACTGCCCTCATGTTCAGCACATGTGAGTGAATTCTGTCATCTCTGCAGGACTGTGATATGAAGAGTGTGTTTGGTAACAGTGTGAGGTGAACATAACAGGCACAATACCGGTATAAACACGAATATCTATGGGTTCAACATGCGTCACATGACTAAACTTTGGAGAGCGTTTTCAAAAAGCTTCGTTTTTATTAAAGGGTTAGTTAACCCAGAAATGAAAACTCTGTCAGTAATTACTCACCCTCATGTTGTTCCAACCCCGTAAGACCTTCGTTCATCTTTGGAACACAAATTAAGATATTTTTTATTAAATCTGAGAGCTGGATCACTCCTCCATAGGCTTCTAAGACATTATAGTCTCGCATAGCCAGACCTTCAGACTGACGGCAGAAGGTCTGGACTATCGCAGCATTTCTTGGCCAAGGACCGCCCAAGAGGACGTTTGACTGACATGTAACACAACCAATCACAGTTTGTTTTGTACCGCGTCATATTTAGGGGCGTGACAATATAATGTTGATGTCCCTACAATAACAGACCGGTGTGCATCTAATAAATTATTCATTCAAGAACCTTGTGCAAGTTTACTGCATGAATGGAGCCGCGAACTTCACATACTTTTGAAAATACAGCGTTTAGTTGATCGTGGTAAGCGCTCATTGTCTCAGTTGTAAAAACAACGGCTTTCTTCTTCCACGAGGGGTTTTGGCGTCATGACATTTGTTTCCCGGCGGACCGAAAATAAACGCGACACTCGCGCCCCCCGGAAATCCGATAAAATTCAACCAATCAGATGACGACTTCGACATTCCTGAAGTGTTTCCAGTTAAGTGTACCATATGCATCAGACGTTTAGCCAACGTTCCGTGGGCGTGACGTCTGAGGCTGACACTAAAGACATTATAACTTGCTGGCCCAGAAAATGTATTAAAGACATCGTTAATATAGTCCAAGTGACTCCAGTGGCTCAATCTTAAGTTTATAAAGCGACGAGAATACTTTTTGTGCGCAAAACAAAACAAAAATAACGACTTTATTCCACTATTCATTTCCTTCTCTCTGAGCCTCGAGTTAATTCACGTAGTGTTTAAGCGCAGCGCGTCTGTGTTGTACGTCACACGTAGGCTCACTATTGGCCGACGCTGGTCATGTGTGTGATGCGTGTGGCGTATAACACAGATGCGCTGCGCAGTTACACTACGTGAATTAACTCGAGGCTCAGAGAGAAGGAAATGAATAGTGGAATAAAGTCGTTATTTTTGTTTTGCGCACAAAAAGTATTCTCGTCGCTTGATAAACTTAAGATTGAGCCACTGTAGTCACTTGGACTATATTAACGATGTCTTTAATGCATTTTCTGGGCCAGCAAGTTTCAGTCACTTAGAAGCCTATGGAGGAGTGAGACAGCTCTCAGATTTAATCAAAAATATCTTAATTTGTGTTCTGAAGATGAACGAAAGTCTTACGGGGTTGAACAACATGAGGGTGAGTAATTACTGACAGAGTTTTCATTTTTGGGTGAACTAACCCTTTAATAAAAACGTCGTCTCAGTGTGGACGAGGCCTGAGCCACTCGCCCTGGACATGAAGATCACAGACAGAAGCTCTGGAAGCACCTTTATTAATCACTCATTCACGTTCAACATCACGGGACATCATCAGCAGACGAGTGAGCCAAGACACTATCATCAGCATGTGTCTGGATAATCATCTAAACATCACAATCACAAACAGCCAATCAGAGCGCAAGAACAAGATATCCGTGTGAGCGTCTCATTGGTCGATTAAATCAAAGACACACGGCTGAAACTCATGAACAGCTCATAATTCACGACATATTTCAGGAGCGCAAGGTTTGTGTTAACAGGAACTAACAACGAGTTTTAGTTTCGTAATCTCAGCATTTACTAAAACATTTTTAAGATGAAAGTTACTAACATTAGTTTACGCACATTCATGCGCTAACAGAAGAAACCTCATTGTAAATAGTAACTGATGTTCTATACAGTGAAGCCCGTGTTTAGGACCTGAAATGTGACGCGCTTCATGAGATTCACTCAGATGAGGGACTTCAGTGCAGAACATCAGAAACAAAACTTGAAATGCAACCGATAAAACCTTAAAAAGACCCACTTTAAAAACCAGGGACATCTGGAGTGTTGTTTGGAAGTTAATGCAGGGAAACACACAATGGTTGGTTAGTACAGCATGTGCTAGTGCTGAAGTAACACGATTAAAACCACCTGTGTGTGTGTGTGTGTGTGTGTGTGTGTGTGTGTGTGTGTGTGTGTGTGTGTGTGTGTGTGTGTGTGTGTGTGTTCGCGTGCAATGTTTTATGCACGCGACACAGTGACACATGCAAATATTTACATGATTAACACACACACACGCCAGCAGCAGTGAGCGCTGCACATCTGTTAGCCAGAAACACATCTTTACAAAGATGTTTAATGAACACACACACACACACACACACAGGATGGTTTACTGGAACTGAGAAGATAACAACAGTGATGAAAACCCCGAGCTGCTCAGTAACTGCGTGCAGAAGGAGCGACTCCGATCACGTGACCACCGGAGCAGTTAGTGTGTGTGTGGGTGGGTGTGTGTTAGTGACGGAGAATCTCACAGCGAATCAGCAGTTCAGATGATGGAGATCGAGTGATTAGAGATCGAGTGATTAGAGTCTAATCGAGAGGATTTAAAAGCAAAGCAAATCTACATACGACCCATGACTCCTGCAGAACACGCCGTCTCCGCTGCACACAACACACAAGAGAACAGCCGTTAGACACACACACACACACAGACTCACTCACACACACACACACACACACACACACACACACACAAGGTTTAAACGCCACTAGCGGGACGGACACAGATGCGCGGCCGCCGTGTTCCTGCATGCGAGGTTTAGTTGGTTAGGCGTGGAGCGTTACACGATGACTCTCAGCACTCACACACACACACTATATTCAGGTTTAAACGGCACTAGCGGGATTAGTTACACGATGACTCTCAGCACACACACCTCTCGATGCGCAGAACAGGGTTAGTGAAGGAGGCAAAGCTAACATGCCCTTTACAAAGACAGTACACAGAAACACGACTGACAGCAACACTACGACATTTCACTGCAACAAAATCATTTCATTCCTTGATATTGAACTTGACAATTTGATAGTGTTTTATTTTACAAACATCTAAACGTTCTTAAATCAAGATATATTTACTGGAGAAGCAAAATTACAGTCTTTTTTAATTTATTTTAAATAAAATTAAGTTTTTGCTTAAAACTAATATCTGTCAGTGGGGGTCAGAAAAATAAGCTTGTTTTGTCTTTAACTTAAGTTGATTTTTCGGACTCTATTGGCAGATATTTATGGAAGCTTGGAATAAAAAATAAAATAAAATGTAATTGCAACTTCATCTCGCAATTCTGACCTTTTTCTCATAGATGCGTTTTTTTATATCTCAATTTTGACTTTTTTCTCACAATTGCGAATTTTCTAGCAACTGCGACTTAAGTAACTCACTTTTTTTCTCGCAATTGTGTTTATATCGCACAATTCTCACTTTTTTTCGCAGCTGCGATTTTTTTTTCTCTTTTTTTTCTTAATTCGGCTTTTTTTCGCACAATTGCGCATCTTTTACCAACTGTGACTTTAGTAATTCTCACTTTTCTCTCGCAATTGCGACTTTTTATCTTGCAATTCACACTTTTTTCTCGCAATAGCAATTTTTTTATCTTGCAGTTCTCACTTTTTTCTCGCAATTTTCACTTTTTTTCGCAATTGTTTTTATCTCAATTCTCACTTTTTTCTTGCAATATCGATTTTTTTATCTTGCAATTCTAACTTTTTTACTTAACGTACATTTTAAGTAAAAAAAAATAAAATACAAAACTTAAGACTTAATATCTTCAGTACTTTTGCTTCTCTAGTAAATGTATCTCGATTTACAAATGATTGGATGTTTGTACTGGAAAATAAGACAAAACTACAACAGAAGAACATCATTTTGGCCATGTTTCTAGCATCACGAAGTGTGTAACTGAGTCTTGCAGATGAAGCGTGCGAGTGGGACGCGAGTTCTGGGGCTAAAGCGGGCGCTTGAGCGGCGGTTTGACGCTGTTGTTGTGGGTCCCGTCGCTCTCGGAGAGTACCTCTTGCTCGAGGGTGTTGAAGTGTACCCCCGAGTGCTCGCCCGTCTGCTGGGACGACCGGCACGGGTAGCAGAGGATGCGTTTGAAGGTGTCGCGCATGTCCTTGTCGCGGTAGGAGTAGATGATGGGGTTCATGAAGGAGTTGCACTCGGCCATCACCAGGAAGAACTTCTCGTACGTCAGGACGTCGCAGGATGGGCAGAGACCGTCCAGCAGAAGCAGAACCAGGCCCGGCGTCCAACACACCACGAAACAACCTGCCGGGAAGAGCACGAGAGCGTTACACACATGCTCCGAAACATGCAGTGTAGGGATGTGACCTGCGTTTCGCCTTTGTCGCCATTAGCTTTTGGCTTGCTTTGAAACACTCTGTATTGTAAAGAGCGCTAGATAAATAAAGCTGACGATTTCGAAAGCTTTTCAAAAGCTTCCATAGGAATGAACTGAAAATGCTCGCTCGGGTGGCAATTGCTTGAATGGTGGGTTCATTATTATTCTTAACAACGAAACAGTACAATGACAAACTCGCTTAAACAGGCACTTTTACACTTGGCTTTGAAACCAAATCTTCCGCCATCGTCTTGTCAGTCAGATCACCTCACTCTCATCACATGAACAATTAAACCTGTCTCCTGCTGCTGTTCTGTGCCGCAACTCTCATTTTGGCTAACTGAAGTGTCTGTTCTTTAACTGAACTAAATTATTTTTATTACTATAAAAAAAAAAAAAGATGTACAGTCAAACCAAACATTATTCCGACACCAGATATAGTTTTTGATGCTTTTATTACCAGTGTGTGCAGAACACTATAGTTCATTTATGTAAGTGAGGAGAACAAAATAAAGTAAACTGTGACATATTATACCAAAAATTCGTACGTTGTTAGTTTGTTACAAACTGACTAATTACGTTGTGAATTTTAATTTCTGCAAACTAATTAATTTATGCAAACAACGTTTGTTGTGAATTTTAATTTATGCAAATTACCTCATTTAGATTATTTAGAACAGTAAATTCATTAACATTAGATCAAGGTTACGAACAAATTACGTAGTGAATTTTTATTTATGCAAACTACCTTCAGCGAATGCAAAGTTTCTCAGGGGAATGCAAAATCATTGACTTACTATTGTTCCTCCTATGTCATATGTTTCCCAGCACCATGTTTCCCTTAGGGGCTCTGTACATTTATGACCCTGGATCACGTCACCAGTCTCGAGTCGCACGGGTATATCTGTGGCAATAGCCAACAATACATTGTATGGGTCAAAATTATAGATTTTTCTTTTATGCCAAAAATCATTAGGATATTAAGTAAAGATCATGTTCCCTGAAGATATTTTGTAAATTTCCTACCGTAAATCCAGTAAATCCTACTTTAAAGGCAATTTTCTCAATATTTTGATTTTTTTGCACCCTCAGATTCCAGATAGTTCCAAATCTCTGTCAAATATTGTCATATCCTAACAAACCATACATCAACTGAAAGCTTATTTATTCAGCTTTCTGATTATGTATACATCTCAATTTTTTTTTTAATTACCCATGTGACTGGTTTTGTGGTCCAGGGTCACATTTCTGCAATTCAGTTTGGTGACACTTGTTTCCATTTCTCGATGACAGAAATGTAAGTAAATGTCTTTTTAGAGCTGCTTTACAGCAGAATCTGAATGAGTCTCATATTTGGTTCTGTTATTTTCCTGTTTATCACTGTGAAGCTGCTTTGAATCTATCTGTGTTCAATAAAGCGCTGTAGAAATAAACCTGACTTGACAATAGACGGTCAGAGGAGGGTTGGTGAAGTGAAACTAAAACATAACTTCTATCACTTCCACATTGTTGCTGTAACGCTAAAGGTGATCAGGCCTTTACTGTTCCTTGTCAATGTATGTTTAAATGTGCTTGATGAATAATGCTGTTGTTGTTGTGGACTGAAGTCAGCACTGCTCAGCATTTAGACGCTAATGCAACACTTCCTTTAGTCGAGTGTTCTCAGATGTACGTTCAGGAAGCACCTTAAGTGTGTGTGTGTGTGTGTGTGTGTGTGTGTGTGTGTGTGTGTGTGTGTGTGTGTGTGTGTGTGTGTGCGTTTATGGGATCCTTCCAAGACTTCACATAGCTTGAGTTTCCAGGAAGTGTGGCAGAATGTGTGTGTCAAAATTCCCTGTGTGCGAGCGCGAGCGGGCGTGACATGCAGTCATACTCAGAACATGCACATACTCGCCGCTCGCTCTCGCTCGGGGAGGGTGAAGTGTGGAGAGAAACGAGGCTGAGATAATGAAAACACGCAGATCCGGTTAGACGAGCCCGGACAGGCTTTCCTCCCCCAGATCCTCAGTGTGTTTATCAATGTCGGCTGTGCTTTTTTGTGTTATTCTCTAGAAGAGGAGTTTACTGAACACACTCAGACCACTGGTGCGATTCACTGCGGGTCCGTTCGCTCCTCTAACTAAGGTCGAACTAACACACGATGAAACCACTGATATTCTTTCTTCACAGGTGCTGCCGGATATACAAAACAAACCATGTTATCTGATTATGAAATAACGTGAAGCAGCAGTGTTTTCAGGGTTTCTAACCTGAGGCCTTCAAGACTTAAAACCTGTTCACAGCCAGAGCGATGACGACAACCAGAACTATATAACTACAATTATAACCAGAACTATCTAACTACAATTATAACCAGAACCAGAACTATCTAACTACAATTATAACCAGAACTATCTAACTACAATTATAACCAGAACTATCTAACTACAATTATAACCAGAACTATCTAACTACAATTATAACCAGAACTATCTAACTACAATTATAACCAGAACTATCTAACTACAATTATAACCAGAACTATATAACTACAAATATAACCTGAACCAGAACTATCTAACTACAATTATAACCAGAACTATCTAACTACAATTATAACCAGAACTATATAACTACAATTATAACCAGAACCATATAACTACAATTATAACCAGAACTATATAACTACAATTATAACCAGAACCATATAACTACAAATATAACCTGAACCAGAACTATGTAACTACTATTATAACCAGAACTATATAACTACAATTATAACCTGAACTATATAACTACAATTATAACCAGAACTATATAACTACAATTATAACCAGAACAATATAACTACAATTATAACCAGAACTATAAAACTACAATTATAACCAGAACCAGGACTATATAACTACAATAACCAGAACTATATAACTACAATTATAACCTGAACCAGAACTATATAACTACAATTATAATCTGAACTATATAACTACAATTATAACCAGAACTATATAACTACAATTATAACCTGAACCAGAACTATATAACTACAGTTATAACCAGAACTATATAACTACAAATATAACCAGAACTATATAACTACAAATATAACCAGAACTATATAACTACAATTATAACCAGAACTATATAACTACAATTATAACCAGAACTATATAATTACAATTATAACCAGAACGATATAACTACAATTATAACCAGAACGATATAACTACAATTATAACCAGAACTATATAACTACAATTATAACCAGAACCAGGACTAGGCCTATATAACTACAAATATAACCGGAACTATATAACTACAATTATAACCAGAACGATATAACTACAATTATAACCAGAACTATATAACTACAATTATAACCAGAACCAGGACTAGGCCTATATAACTACAATTATAACCAGAATCAGAACTATATAACTACAAATATAACCAGAACTATATAACTACAATTATAACCTGAACCAGAACTATATAACTACAATTATAACCTGAACTATATAACTACAATTATAACCAGAACTATATAACTACAATTATAACCTGAACCAGAACTATATAACTACAGTTATAACCAGAACTATATAACTACAAATATAACCAGAACTATATAACTACAAATATAACCAGAACTATATAACTACAATTATAACCAGAACTATATAACTACAATTATAACCAGAACTATATAATTACAATTATAACCAGAACGATATAACTACAATTATAACCAGAACAATATAACTACAATTATAACCAGAACTATATAACTACAATTATAACCAGAACCAGGACTAGGCCTATATAACTACAAATATAACCGGAACTATATAGCTACAATTATAACCAGAACGATATAACTACAATTATAACCAGAACTATATAACTACAATTATAACCATAACCAGGACTAGGCCTATATAACTACAATTATAACCAGAATCAGAACTATATAACTACAAATATAACCAGAACTATATAACTACAATTATAACCAGAACTATATAACTACAATTATAACCTGAACTATATAACTACAGTTATAACCAGAACTATATAACTACAGTTATAGCCAGAACTATACAACTACAATTATAACCAGAACCAGGACTATATAACTACAATTATAACCTGAACTATATAACTACAATTATAACCAGAGCTATATAACTACAATTATAACCTGAACCAGAACTATATAACTACAATTATAACCTGAACTATATAACTACAGTTATAACCAGAACTATATAACTACAATTATAACCAGAACTATATAACTACAATTATAACCAGAACTATATAACTACAATTATAACCAGAACTATATAACTACAATTATAACCAGAACAATATAACTACAATTATAACCTGAACTATATAACTACAATTATAACCAGAACTATATAACTACAATTATAACCTGAACTATATAACTACAGTTATAACCAGAACTATATAACTACAATTATAACCAGAACAATATAACTACAATTATAACCAGAACTATATAACTACAATTATAACCTGAACTATATAACTACAAATATAACCTGAACTATATAACTACAATTATAACCAGAACTATATAACTACAATTATAACCAGAACTATATAACTACAATTATAACCAGAACTATATAACTACAATTATAACCTGAACCAGAACTATATAACTACAATTATAACCTGAACTATATAACTACAATTATAACCTGAACTATATAACTACAATTATAACCAGAACTATATAACTACAATTATAACCAGAACCAGGACTATATAACTACAATTATAACCTGAACCAGAACTATATAACAACAATTATTAAGATAAATATAACAATAACTATAAAATAACAAAAATTATAACTACATAACTACAATTGTAAAGAAAAATCTGATATAACTACAATTATAATGATAACAATTATAACGAAAAATATAATAGCTATAACGATAAATATAACTACATAACTACAATTATAATAAATATAACGATAACTATAAAAACTCTAATTATAACAATAACCATAACAATATAACTACAATTCTAATGATATATATACAATAACTATAATGATAACCATAACAAGAATGTAGGGCTGGGAAAAAAATCTATTTGATTTAAAAATCGAGTTGGTAGGTCAAATCGATTCATATTTTCCAAAAATCGATTTTTTTGATTTTTTTCTCCCCCTCTTCAGTATAGTGTACAATACATACATTTTGCGTTCGCCAAATCTTCCTTCAGTGTTTCCGTAGCACGCTCCCTGCGGCGCAGCCCTCAATGCTTTACGACATCACGACAAAAAGACTAGCATGTTTCATTTTTTAACGGTCCTCCACGACGACGGCGCGCGAGTGAGTGAGTGAGGGAAAGTGAGTGAGTGTGTGCGCGAGAGTGAGTGTGTGTGTGTGTGTGTGTGTGTGTGTGTGTGTGTGTGTGTGAGTGTAGGCTATGTGAGTGAGCGTGTGTATATGTGCGAGTGAATGAGTGTGTGAGACGGCTCGCGATGACTGGTCGGAAAACAACGTGTAGTCTGACATGTTTCTTGTCCATGACATGACAAGATTTTTAGGAGTCAAAATCGTGTAATCTGACACAGTGACTATCGTAAATCGTGTAATCTGAACCAGGCATAAGAGTTACCTGAGGATTTTTTGTTGTTTTATTAGCTCAATCCAAATAGAGTATAAATAATTTGGATGTTTAACAATCTTTGTTGCACGCACAGTGAATTTTCAGTTAGAGAAAGGGTTTGCCTTTGCAATTTTGTTTATGTTGATGCACTTTAAATACAATAAATATATATATTTAAAATATATTTACAGTTTGCAGTTATTTTGTTTTAAATGGGGGGGAAAAAAATCGAATCGAATCGTAAATCGAGTTTTTTAGGGGGAAAAAAATCGCCCAGCTCTACAAGAATGGTTACATAACTATATAAATACAATAACAAAAAATATAATGATAACCATAACAATAATTATAACGATAAATATAACGATAACTGCTGGTCCTGACGCCATCTGTGGGCATACACTGCACAGCTTAGTGAGGCTTTCACAGTTATCTTTCAAAAATTTGCGGACAGTGGGGATATACCTGACTTATGGAAAACATCAACAGTAATACCCATCCCCAAAACAAAATCTCCTAAAGACCTCAATGAATTCAGACCAATTGCACTGACTTCCCTGGTAATGAAGTGCTTTGAAAAGATCTTGAAGGACACACTCATCCCCCTAACTGTAGATAAATTAGATCCACTATAATTTGCATATCAAGGGGGCAAGGGTTTAGAGGATGCAAAGCTCTTCCTTCCTGACAGCCAGGGTGTATAAACATCTTGAGAAACCTGCTTCACATGCAAGAAATGTATTTGCTGACTTTAGTTCAGCCTTTAACAAAATGCAGCCTCACATTCTAATTGAACGATTAGCCTCATATTTTAAGTTACCCGAGCAGATCTTATTACTGGTTTTACATTTTTGAACAAACAGAAGGCAGCAGGTCTATGTAAATGGAAATATGGCCTCTGTCTTTGTATCAAACACAGGCTCTCCCCAGGGCTGAGTGCTCTCCGCCCAGCTCTTTATATCATACACTGACAACTGCAGGTCATCTCGGGAGAACAGCTACTTGGTGAAGTTTTCAGACGACACAGCCCTGTTGAAGCTTAACTCTTTTGGGGTCTGTAAAATAATTATATGCGTGCACATTTTATCAAGCCTTCATTGAGAGCCTATTAACATTCTCTTTCTTGTGTTGGTTTAATGGACGAAAAAGAGCTTGGGCGACATTGTTAAGAAGGTATGCTCAAACATCACTGGTACCCAGTTAAGAGATCTCTGTTCTCTCTGGAAAACACAAACTTGTCCAGAAAGCAGACAGAATATCTTGCCAACCAGATCATGTACTCAGAAATGGACTTGTTATCATGCAGTCAGGTCGGCGGTATTATGTGCCAATACAGAAAACTAACCGCTAGGCCAACTCATTCATTCCCTCTGCTATAATGAAAACACATAACTACAACAAAACTGGTTCTTGCACTCCGCTGCTCTGTTCCATCACTGACAGGTGAATGTGAACGTGTGTGTGTGTGTGTGTGTGTGTGTGTGTGTGTGTGTGTGTGTGTGTGTGTGTGTGTGTGCATGAGGATGTTTCGGGAGAGAGAGAAGCCTCTGCATACAGGGGGATGTATGACCACTACGGTATGTATTTATAGTTTATTTTATTTTATTTGACATTACATAATATACACTGTGTGCTAATGCACTTTTTAACTTTAACCTTAAAGGAGCTGTATGTAAGAAATGTATTTCAATTAATCATAAAGTGGCCCTGGTATGTCACTAGACATTAAGAAATCATGTTCATTTCAAATACTTAAATATCACTGACAAAAGTAGTCCGGCCAGGATATTGTCATTTAAAAAGTGAAGTTGCAGCCCTCAACTGATGTTGATGTTGTCATGTTGTGTTTTGGCCTGAAGCTCCACCCTCCACCTATCTACCAATCACGAAGTCAGTAGTGTTTCGGCATCGGGGTTGCCAGATCTGCTCTAGTTACCACAGCTACACGCAGCCTACGTTCCTGCTGGATCCTGCAGCCTATCTGGCAACCTGGAGTCAGGGGGGAGGGGGAGGGGATACACCGCTCTACAGTCATTTGAAAGTGATTGCAGTACCAGTTTTGGCCACAATCTTACATCTTGACACACACACATTCCAGCATTGCAATCTTGACATCGCAGTCTGTTCATTATGCTGCGTTCACACCAAACGCGAATAGAGCGTCAAATTTGCGTCTTTAGCGTCTTTGACGCTTGAACATTTTGAATCCATTCGCACGTCCAAAGCGAATAGGACGCGCGTAAAGCGAGTGTTTGAAGCGAAATAGACGCGCGTTCAGAGCTAAGGCGGGGCTACAGATTAGGTGTCCCTAAAGAACCCGCATATGTTTATGCGCGTATCTAACAGTAGTTCCGCATTACATCAATTAATGTGCACGCGAGTTTTATTTATATTTATACCGTGTATTCTCCGTGTAAATCCATGCACCGAACCGTGACGCACATACCGTTTCGGTTCAATACGAATACATGTAGGCCTACCCAGAGCCGGATTAGTACCCCCAGGGGCCCCTGGGCACTGAAGCTCATGGGCCACACTCCCCTACCTGACAACCACACTCTCCAAAGGAACACGAACACACACACACACACACACAATACTAAGGCCCACCAGGTGTGGGATTTGACATGCCAATCACTATTGGTCAAAAGCTGAATGACAAGTTCACAAGACAATGATACAATTTCTTTTTCTTTTGAAAAGTAGGGCTGCACGATTTGGGGAAAATGTTATATTGCGATTATTGAGGTCAATATTGCGATTGCGATATGCAATTGCGATAGCGATATAATATGAGTCAACTTGCTTGGTTCCCAAGTGAAATGCACACACAGATTAGTAGGGTTGGGCATCGTTTTGATTTGAACGATTCTGATTCCGATTCCGATTCTTCATTTCGATTTCGGTTCTTTTCGATTCTCGATTCCGATTCTTTGAGGGGTGGAGTCAAAACCTGTCACAGGCTCATTTCACAGAGGAAAATTTTATTTTGATTTAGTTTTAGTTTTGTGAGCTGCAGCCCACGTGGGAGAAAATTAGGAATGCCTCTGCACCAGACCAAAAAACAGATTTATGCAGAACTTGCACCCTGGTCTGGACTCTCTGGACATAACTAACTCAATGTATAAAAGCTCACTTTAAAACACCATTGATTTGTATCATATTCCGGTCGCGGTTTAAAATGGTTTTAAGTTAAAAAAAAAAAGATGTTGAAATATGTTATATTTAGCATTTTATATGCATTTTATAATAGCTACCTTGCTTAGCACGTATACTATAAACATTCTCTATTCATTTAAAAAAAATACCTCATATCACGTTGGTCCACGTGAGATGATTGACAGCTGTACAGCGAATGAGAGAGCACTGATATCATAAACTGACGCGAATCATTTTACAAACATGTGATGATAAATCATTATTTCTCCAAATATGCGCACCATTGGATTAAGAGCCCTGGCGGATGCTGTTTATTGCATGTATGTGAACACAAATAAACCGGAGAAGACGTGAATGACGCTTTATGAGTGATGATTTCTATTCAAAATAACAAACATTACAGATTAATTATTTTGCACTCGATCCTGGCAACGTTACTAACGTTGGTCGCGCAGGGTTGCCTGAGGAGGACGAGACAGTGGACCAGCGCTCAGAGACAGTGGACATATGTCGAACACGCTACACTCCTTGTAAATTTTGTACACCATGCAGGCGTAACGTTAGGTGTTTAGTCATATTTGTAGTGCATCCGCCCGTGCAAGAAATAAGTTTGTCACATGTGTTGCACTCTGCCGACCCAGGCTTTTTTAAGGTGAAATAAAGCCACACTTTTGAGCGCCGCTTACCGTGCTCCATGCCTGCAACAGAACAAGCGGGCGCGGCAAGCACTTCCGGAAATCCAGTGGCCACTATGGAAACCAAAACTTGCGCGTTTGGAACCGATGATCGGAATCGAAAACAAATTTTCTAAACGATTCCAATGGCATCGTTATTTTTTAAACGGTTCCCAGTTGGAACCGGTTCTCGATGCCCAACCCTACAGATTAGTGATAATGCAGAAATGTGTATTTCTCGACTCAAACTAGCAACAACAACTAAATGCACTGTTTTCAAATTAAAATAATATTTTTTACAAAATTAAATATTGACATCTTTGCAAACTTGTTATTTGTCTCAATAATACAATAGTAAAAAATAAATGTCATATTTACCAGTGCCCTTACTGTCTAACAGGTAGACCTAGGACATATACCGATATTTAATAAAGTTATCAAACAGTCTGCTCTGCATAAATGATAAATTAAATATAGACTTATCCTTATTAAAGCTTTTTTTTATTCTGATTGGATTATCAAGCCTTGTGTATACTATTTTTATGTAGCGCACAAAAAAAAAACTCTGATCACGGAGGGCCCCCCTCTGTGTAAGGGCCCCTGGGCACGTGCCCAGATTGCCCGTATGGTAGATCCGGCCCGTGTCGGATAGGTATCGGATCATATTTTTTTCTCAATGGAATTTGTCTGAGATCCGCCGTCCTTGCTTCTTGGGAGAGTTTCTCTGAGAACTGCTCGGGAAGATCTCCTGGCCGTGATTAAAACATTTAAAGGACATTTAAAGGACATAAATTACTATGCTGCGCAGCAGGTCAGTTTAGGGAAGCAAGTAAGTTAGAAACTCGGCCAGTTGTCGACTGAAGACGCAAGAGCTAGAGTATAAAGGCTATTAAGTGTCGACTGAAGGGTGTCGATTTGAAGACGCCAGATTTTATTTATTAAGTGTCGATTTGCAGACGCTAGATAGTCGGGTTTAGGGGGAAAAATCCACTACAATAACTACAGTTATAACGATAGACATAACAATAACTATTACAATGATATTGATAACAATAGTAGTAAATATAGCAATGACTATAACGATCCACACCAACGGGTGATAACGTTCAGTTTTGTCATCTGCCGCTTTTATACTGGAGCTCTTACAAGCAGGATGGATTCTAATTGGCTGATGTTTTTATCGATCATCACCTGGAGAAAAAATCTTTCTGAAAGTGATTCCAACAAAATTGTTCCTCTGTATCATTATCATTATAGTTGTGCTGTGGACTGCTATTCTCTTGGAGTTAGAACGATTATTAAAACGTTACAGTTATTGCTATATAGTTATATTTATCGCCATTTCTTTATAATTGTAACAATTATTACAACTTAATGGTTATCTGGTTATCATTCTTGGTGGAAACAGTCCTTTAGAACATTTTAACTAATAAGTAAGAAACTCATAATAATGGTATTTAATTACGGCATGCATAAAATTAAAATGCTCTGATTGGTCAGTTTTCACTTTGACTGAGGACGTTAGAAAACGGGTTGCATCACATTTTGACATGCCGTAAGTCAGAAGCGAGTATCAGTCTTACCCAATAATAAGACAACGGTCTTCATGAGGCTATATAACTACTATAATAACCATAACCAAAACTGTAACTACAATTATAACCAGAACTACATAACTCAGGGCTTGAATTTCGGCGCGGGATTTGTATTGCGCATAATTTTCGGCGCGGGATTGTATTGCGCATAATTTTAATAATTCCCGCAGGTCTCCCACTTATAATGCGGGAAATTCCCGCAAACATTGATTCACTTTAGCCTGTAGGTTGTATTAATAAATGAATCCACACAGATTATAAAATCAAATCAGTCATTTTAAAACTGTCTGCGAGACGCAATTTCACAAACCGCGCGAGTGATTCAGTGGTGCTGCGTCTTCTATCAGCTCGTTAAGAGCTCCAGGCGATAATACTCTCGCGTTTCGGGAGTCGGGATAGACGGAGTTGTCACTTGCATAATCGGGCCAGCATTGCATCATGAGTAACTAAAGTTTACCATTTGCACGTCTTTTTAAGTCTTACCAGTTTAAGCATTCACGTGATTTTAAACTCTTCGATACGTGCGTGCTGTCTGAGAGATGTTTCTCTGCACACATACATAGAGTAAAGCCGCCTCACACACAGCTCGCGGGTAACCAAAGTTATTTTTCGTGGATTATATCGCTTTAACAGTCAAAAACATGCGAAAATTATGTCAATTTCGGTCTTGGTGAGTATCCTCTAAACACAGTCGGTTATGTTTTAACAGAGAATGTCTAATATGGCGAGAAGTTTCACTCTCACTACACTTCCGGCTTCTGAACTGGTTGCAGTTCCACTCTGATTCCATATGAGGGCGCTCACAGGACGAGTGCAGAATGAATGGAGGTCAATGGCGGTATACCCCTCAAAATCCACTTTTCTCAGGATATAATTTTTTGTCTAGTAATTTGAATGTTGTATTCGAAAGGAGATGCAAAGAAATTACACATTGCTGGGTGTTAGATTTTTTAGAGTCACTTATTTGATTTAAAAAAGTCTTTCAAAATGTCAATGACGTCAGAATGCTGACGTCATTAGCAGAATGCTAGCGTGTTATGGGCAACAACAACTCAACCTGTAAGAAATCAAAACGACATAAGTACTCGTTCATTCAACTTTCGACCTAAAACCCATGTTGAACTTGCAAAATCTACAATCACATCTGAGATTTCTCAACGGCAATCGGGTGAAAGAGACAAATTTAGCCGTCTAGCCCCATTGACTCCCATTCATTTTGCACTCATGGCGAGCGCCCCCAGTGGAACTCTGGTGGTACTACAACCAAAATTCGGTACAATAGGGCTTAATAGGGAGTGGACAGGCTCTCCGTAGACGGGCTCTGGTTTTAAGCATAAATCGCACGTGACCGTATAATGAACACAGGATCCGTGCACTAGCTCTTAAAGGGACAGCAGCCATATGTGTCTGTCATTAATTTGGTTGTCAAAACATAGCTTTCATTTTAAGGAATCAGGATTAATAGCCTATGTATTTAATTTAGTCAGAACTAAAATACTACCCAGTGTTATTTTACATTTGATTACTTTATTCAGTCTCTGTAGTATTTCTGAATACTAGTGTTAGACCTAAGCAAACACTTCTCTCTTTATTTCTATTTATTGGTATCTTTATTCTATTGTATTTATTTGTGCTACTTTTTTCAATTTAATTCAAAGATTGAAATCAAGCTTCCTTGTGTTGTGTAAATTCTTAAGAACAAAATTACCCCATTGTAAAAATACAATGAGTGAGCACACATTTAGGCCAGATACATGTAATTAAAAAAAAAGTCTAAACTCCCCCCTCAAATTAAAAATTCCCCCCCATAATAATCACCTAAGGGGGGATTTCCCCCCCATTTTCCAAAATGAAATTCAGGCCCTGATAACTACAATTATAACCTGAACTATATAACTACAATTATAACCAGAACTATATAACTACAATTATAACCAGTACTATATAACTACAATTATAACCAGAACTACATAACTACAATTATAACCTGAACTATATAACTACAATTATAACCTGAACGAGAACTATACAACTACAATGAGCTGAACTATATAACTACAATTATAACCAGAACCAAAACTATAACTACAATTATAACCAGAACCAGAACTATATAACTACAATTATAACCTGAACCAGAACTATATAACTACAATTATAATGATAAATATAACAATAACTATAACCATAACAGATCTATAAAATAACTACCAATTATAACATAAATATATAACTACAATTATAAAGATAAACAATGACAATGAATTTGACTGAGGATATATCGGGTTGCATCACATTTGGACATGTCATGAGTCAGAAACGAGTATCCGTCTTACCCAATATCAGGACGACGGTCTTCATGAGGTTGACCACCGTCTCCTTGTATTTGACCTGCGAGGTGTGCTGGCTCATGCGGTGGTTCTTGCGGCGCACGTAGATGAAGATGCGCGTGTAGACGGCCACCATAACCATAAAGATCAGCAGGTTCAACACGGCCCAGAACACCAGGTAACTGCGGCTGTAGAGCGGAGCCATGGTGGAGCACACAACAATGTTGCACATGCAGTTCCATCCCATAGTGGGAATCAGTCCCATCACTATGGCGATGACCCAGATGCCGATGATGAGCATCACGACTCTGTGGTTGGTCATTTTACTGTGCAGTTGCATGGTGAAGATGGTCTGGTGTCGCTCCAGTGCGATGGCCATCAGATTAATCACCGACGCCGTCAGACTGGTGTCGATCAAACCCTGAGTCACGCAAAGAAAAACACAAACATGAGACGCGAGAGTCGCGACAAATATCTCATTATTCCACCACTAAACTACTGGAGAACCTCAGAAAGGTCTTAAGAAGAACTCAATAATGACGTAATATATACTACACACTTATTATACTATAACAATTATTATAATGATATCTATAACTATATTGATTAGTATAACAAAACCCCCCAGTAGAGCATTACAATAATCTAGCCTTGAGGTCATAAATGCATGAACTAACTTTTCCGCATTTGTCACTGAGAGCATATGTCGTAGACTTTTACTGTGGCTTTCAAATGAAAGATTGGTATCAAAGAGCACATGACGAAGACTTGACAGAGCAGCCATCAAGTGTTAGACAGTATTCTAGGTTATTACGTGCAGAGGTTTTTGGTCCAATCATTAGAATCTCTGTTCTTTCAGAATTAAGTGGTTTTTACCAATTACTAGTCATCCAGTTTTTTATATCAGCTATGCATTCTGTTAATTTTCCGAATTGGTAAGTTTCGTTGGGTTTTGAATAAATATAGAGCTGAGTATCATCAGCATAACAGTGAAAACTAATACCATGCTTCCTAATGATATCTCCCAAGGGTAGAATGTACAGAGTGTGTGTGTGTGTGTGTGTGTGTGTGTGTGTGTGTGTATAGCATGTACAGAGTGAACAGCAGCGGTCCTAGTACTGAGCCTTGTGGTACGCCATACTGAACTTGTGATCGATGAGACATCTCTTCATTTACTGCTACAAACTGATGACGGCCAGATAAGGATGATTTAAACCATGCTAATGCAATTCCGCTAATACAAACATAATTTTCGAGTCTATTTAGAAGAATGTTGTGGTCGATAGTGTCAAATGCAGCACTAAGATTGAGTAACACTAATAGAGAATTTACAACCACGATCGGATGATAAGAGCAAATCATTTGTGACTCTAATGAGAGCTGTCTCGGTACTATGGTACGGTCTATATCATGACTGGAAATCCTCACAGATATCATTTCTTTCTACAGTTGTGAAGATACTGCCTTTTCTAGTATCTTTGATTCAAGATAATTTTTTAATGGAAAAATGGAAATTATTTTGATAAAAACTAAGATAGCATGTCTTCTCCCAGAATTCCTCACAGGATGCAGGAAGCACAGCAAAAGATTTCAGATGTACTCAACTCAGGAATATTCAACAATTATAAACGCTTCCTCCAACTCAGCTTGTTCGGTCTGACAAACAGCTTAATCTCTGTTTGGTTTCTATTGCTAAACAAGTTATGGTTTCTACATTCAGCACCAATGTTACTCATTAAACACCAATCCCAGACACGCCCAAACCACAGCCTTACCTGTCGGACAAACCATTGATATACGTTAAGCTTGATGGTCCAGGGGCCGGTGTGGAACATCAGGTACAAGTAGGAGACGCCGGCGAAGAGATCCGCGGCCGCCAGGTTTCCCAGCAGGTAGTATATGGGGTAATGAAACCTGCGGTTCATGAAGATGGCCATCATGACCAGGATGTTGGCGAAAATCACAAAAAAACAAACGAAAAATCCCAGGGAAACCACTACAATGTCTTTCGGCTGCCACGTTTTGCTGATGTTCTTCTTGCTCTGATTGTAGAAGAACTCTATAGACATGTTGTCGAAGCAAACCATCGTGGCGGGCAGTGATTGGGCCATGGAAGACAGCGGCGCACGTGATTGGCTGGGATCTGAAGGGGCGGGGCCTTCGCGTGTCAGAGGTCACTCATGGAGGCATGGAGATGCGAGCCTTCGGTCTGAAGAATCCGATCTACTGTGGCAGAGGAAAGATACAAGGAGTGAATATTATTCGGGTTTTTAAATCACCGATTCACAGTCAAATCAAATCATATCCACACCAGATCACCTTTCATGCCGAAAATCACAAGAAAAGATATGAAATTATGATTTTTGCACTGTTTTTACAACCATTGGGATTTGTGACATTTTCATAACAAATAAACACATTTTAAGGCAGATTATGCATCTTTGATTTATTTTTACTTTATTTAAATCTGCATAAATTAAAGAGAGTACAATAAAACTGACATACTGTATATAAAAAACATTAAAACATGCATTAAAAAACAAGATCCACATCTTCACTTGAAATAAAATACTGATATACCTTAATCTTCACATTACAGAAATGAGAATGAACTTTTTTAAATTACAGTAAATGTCATGACAACTGTAAAATAGGATTCATTTTCTATTAGACTTTTTACATTTCCTGACAGTTTTGTGAGATTCACTGAGCCTCAAAACTGCCTAAGTCACACACAACTGAAGCAACATACCATAAATAAATATGTTTCAATAAATTTAACACAAAATCACACCAGAGATCATCCAACCATCTAACACACTCTCCACCAGAGTAACTTGATCGCAGCACAAAACCAGAAAAACATTTCCCACTGAGATGGAGAGACCACACCTCAACCAATCACAGCCTGCACATCAGCTCAAACGCGTGCTGATTGGATGCCGCGCTTGTCAATCATCTGCCCAGAGCAGAAGGTTTCCCGTAACTGACCGTTATCATCTCACAAACCTCAGATTCAACCCACACAAGGACAAACATCCTCCTCATCGTGTGTAAAACTGTGAAACTAACCGCCACGGTGTGTTTTCCGTCAGCTCAGGAAACACTTCAAACAGATTACACTGAAAATAAATCTGATTTCATTACGCAGAAGTCACTAATCGCCACTACCTAACACTACTAACGCATCCAGGACACAAAAACAAAAGTTAAGAGATGACGTGTCGCAATCGTGCATGCATTTCTTAGGCCTAAAACGTCCTACAACTTTTTGTTTACATCTTGGCGTACGTCACTCGGAAACAGGTCAAAGGTCAAGTCTTGGCATTGAAGGGTTAGTTCACCCACAAATGAAAATTCTGTCAGTAATCACTCTCCCTCATGTTGTTCGATGAAATCTGAGAGCTGTCTCACTCCTCCATAGGCTGCTGGGTAATCGAGATCTGCCATCCCAGAAAAGTTAGTAAAGACATTGTTAAAACCTTAAGTTTATCAAGCGACGAGAATACTTTTTGTGCGCAAAAAAAACAACTAAAATAACGACTTTATTACTGACAGCACTTTTATTTTTGGGTGAACTAACCCTTTAAAGTTTTATTTTTTCAGGTTATTTTAGCTATAACAGTGTTATTGTCATTAACTAAACTATTAAAGTATTTCTGTTCATTGAAATAAAGTAAAAAAAAAAATTATAATAATACAAATGGCAATAAACTGAAATAAGTTGAAGCCCTAAAATTATGAACTGGAAATGAATAAAAACTCAAACTGAAATAAAAGTAAATTACACCTAAATAGCAACATTTAAATAAAAAATTGAAAAAAATGACAAAAGTCCAATAAAACTATGAATATTTTCAAATAACCTGAGCTAACTTTAAAGTGCTCGACCTTGAGAGGGTTATGGTGTTTTGCGTGGTGTTTCTCAGACAGAATAAAGATCAGCTTGTGTTTAGTGAAGCGCTGAACAGTGATTGTCAGAAAACTTGGGAGGAAGTTTCATCATCATCAACCATAAAAACCGAGCAACATATTCCTGTACAGACGAAAAGAGAACTGAGAGGGGAATGAAAGTGTGTGTGTGTGTGTGTGTTTGAGAGACACAGACTTAAACAGAAGAATGAATAATTTGAGATATCCGTCTCAAAAGTGTGTGTGTGTGTGTGTGTGTGTGTGTGTGTGTGTGTGTGTGTGTGTGTGTGTGTGTGTGTGTGTGTGTGTGTGTGTGTGTGTGTGTGTGTGTGTGTGTGTGTGTGTGTGTGTGTGTTGAACGTAACAGTCCAGTAATGAACTTAAACCTGTTATTACAGAAAGACACACCCGCAGCAGCCGGTCGCTCTCTCTGTGAACTTCAAGCCATTACACACTGCAAAATCTGCAAAGGTACTAGGTAGTTTCCGTCTGTCTGTCACACACACACACACACACACACACACACACACAGGAACTAACATGTGTGCAGTTGAACCCATAAACAATTCAGAAAGACAAACACCTGCAAACTGAGCTTATACACAGATCTAGTCCACACAGACACACAGGTTTCAGTGCGAGTGAGTTTTACCACACACACATAAATAAGTCACTCTATACGTTATAAAAGCTCTTAGGAAAACTGCCTTTCAACTTTCAATCATTCATTTTTGTTTTGATTTTAATATTTGACATGGGTGTTGGAGATGTGGAGAGTCTATAATTTACTCATGAATAATAAACAAGAGCGCACATTATACAGTATCAGCCAAAAGCCTGGACCCACTTATGTTGAATTTCTTGTCAAAACTATTTCTATAAACATTATTATAATTCAAAAAATTCTAAAACTGACCATTTTTATTTGTTATAAGACGCTGCCATTTTATTATAAATGATTTATCCATGCACATATCATTTATCCATGCACATATCATTATAATAAACACTGAATGTTGCAATGTCGATTTCACGTTGACTTTAAAGCAAGACACTACAGGTAAATAGGATAAAAAAAGTGTAACTAATAAACTTTCCGCAGTTGATTTATTATAGTGCATTAAAGACAACGGTTTTGTTTTAAGTTTTCTGAAATGTTATGTTTAAATATGCACTCATTTCTATGCAGTTCCAGAAAAGAAATGTGTTCAAAATCATTGTCTGAATCTTTTGCTATATTAGAGTTGGAGGTTTCTACCGAAGGGATTTAGGATTTCTCTTTTTATCGCTCCATAAATCACAAAATACTGTCAACAGACAGAAAGAAATACATTTTCACCATGTTTTTTAAGGAATAAAATGTTACATCAACAAACCCCTCGGTAAAAACCTTTAGTATTTGGATAGGAATAAAACTGTAAGTTTTAGAGTATACACGTAATGCTGAAGTGGAGAAAGAAACTCATTTAGAGACAAAATGTATTGTAACTGAAATCTAAAAACGCAAATAGACAAAGTGCAATACAATAAACACCTAAACATGTATTTTGGGATGTTGTAGACTGGAAGCAAACTTGCCCAAAATCATCAAATTGACCAATGCATAAAAAAACAATGCTTTCGCCGGTGGCGTCTTGAGGAAATGTGACTATTTTGTTGTTGTTGTTAACTATCAAATATAATACAATTCTCATGATTTTAATAATAATAGCTTTTTAGAATATGACTGTTCTTGGAAAAAGGCAGTTTGAGCAGTTTTTATGATCATAAGTGTGATTTGTCTCTTCTTATCAGTCAGTCAGTATCTGGGTCAATGACATGACGCCTACATGTTCTGTCTGATTGCATTTTTATCAGTTTAAAACGGGTTTAAATTCATTAAAAGATATAATATGTATGTAGTGCCTCTCCCATGCATGTACTCATTTTAACTTTTCAAAAATCATGTCATTTGCGCAATTTTTCTGTTATTTAAAGTTTAAAAATGTCATGTGGTGCGACCGTCCAATTCATCTAGATGAAGAAAACACACACTAAAATTAATTAATTTCACATTTTAATAAGCATTTATGTGTTCACAGCATCCTTAATGTTTGAACAACTGCAATTATTTTTAGTATTTTAAAATTGCCCTGTCGAAAATCCTTACACGTCATTGACCAATCTAATGAATGTGAAACAGCCAACAAACACCGAGTGTGTGTGTGTGTGTGTGTGTGTGTGTGTGTGTGTGTGTGTGTGTGTGTGTGTGTGGGTGGGTGTGTGTGTGTGGGTGGGTGTTTGTGTGATGTGGGTGCGTCGCATTTTTCAACTATACACATATAACACATACACACAATATTCATAAACACTTAAATTCCTCAAAACGTTGATAACTTCGCCTCTCTAATCAGAGCTGAGTCGTAAATCTGCAAAACAAAGGCTGAACCCTCCGCCAAACTGAAGCGCACATTCAGACTAAACTCCAGAAGTGAGTGAAACTCTCCTCGCTTCACACAGTAACACATCGGTCAGTCGGAGTAAAACACACAACACTCACGGGCTCCTCGCTCCTCGCTTCTGGTTCTGATCTGGTCAAACTGGACCTTTCGGCTCGTGCTCGTCGTCTCGACCGCAGTGGATCATCAGGCTCGCGCTCGCTTCGCTGGCTGCTGTGCGCGCGCACTCACTCACCTGTGCGCTGCTGGGGGGGAGTAGGTGAGGGCGGGGCCAAGCGCCCCTGAGCACGCAGCTGATTGGATGCAGCAGGAGACGTTTACAAATCTTACAAATATTTCTGTTCGTCATACTGAGTTTCTTTTTTATGGCATGCTCGATGTCTTGGTTTTTTATTGTGTGTGTGTGTGTGTGTGTGTGTGTGTGTGTGTGTGTGTGTGTGTGTGTGTGTGTGTGTGTGTGTGTGTGTGTGTGTGTGTGTGTGTGTGTGTGTGTGTGTGTGTGTGTGTGTGTGTGTGTGTGTGTGTGTGTTGATGTCGTATGGAGCTGTTTATCATCTGGTACAGATTTGAGGCTGCTGAAATATCACCCCACCCATACACACACACACACACACACACACACACACACTCCCACACAAACACACTCACTCACATACTCCCACACACACGTTGTTTTTGGATCTGTGAGCACTTCTACCCACGAGAAATGAAGTCATTCACTCCGTGTCAGAGACACACACACACACACTAAAGAATGTACTGTAAGTAACACTGACACATTCAAAACATCCTGAAAACAACCATCACACGCACACACATGCAAAAACTGTTGATCCTCATCGATGTAAATGAGACACATTCTCACACACACCGGCAATCGCATAGTCTATGTGTGTGTGTGTGTGTGTGTGTGTGTGTGTGTGTGTGTGTGTGAGAGAGAGAGAGTGTGTGATGTAAATGTGTGTGTGTGTGTGTGTGTGTGTGTGTGTGTGTGTGTGCATGATGTAAATGTGTGTGTGTGATGTAAATGTAAGTGTGTGTCTTGCTCCCTCTGCTGTTGAAAAAATTTCTGTGGACTAAACCTCATGTTAAAGCCAGACTCTATGATTATGTGTGTAATGTCGTCAGACTGATGTTCAGGAACCAGTTCACACACATCAGTAAATGCACGAAGACAGTGGGCAGACAAACTGATCCATAAGTAAAAGAAGTGACACTAATATATAGCTGCGAGCAACAAGTATTGGGGCCAATAACGCAGTGAGTTCTGCAAGCATGAGTAATTAAAGACATTTCTTTTTATTATTATAGTCAAAAAGGCTGTAAAATCACTAATACAAGTATGATTAACTTATCACTTTTCTATGGAAGCTTTACGCCACATAATGAAATATAAAAAAGGTAATTGCGACTTTTTTCCCCTCACAATTTCGAGTTTACACCTCGCACGTGATATAAAGACGCAATTGCGAGAAATAAACTCGAAATTCTTTTTTTTTCTTCTCAGAATTGCATGTTTATATCTTGCAATTCTGACTTTATAACACGCAATTGTGAGACATAAAGTCAGAATAGTCATTACATTCAACAATTATTGCTCCATTTATACTTATAAGTATTACTATTCTATTAATATATTTAAAAAGACACATTAAGACCTGCACTGCTTTCAGGGTTCTTGCAGGTTTCAGTTCATCAAATTTAAGACCTTTTTAAGACATTTTAAGAGCATAAAGATTGAAATTTAAGACCTACACGACGCATTGCCAAAATAATATTCAAATCAAAGAATTCATTTTATCAATGAATTCAGTAATTGAAAAAGCATTCATTTAATTTACAGATAAAGCAATCACATCAGTAACAACAACGCGTGTCAGAGGAAAGAACAGAATCACACTGTACTTCTACTTTGCATATTATACTGTCAAAAAACACATAATTAGTTGATTTTAGTTGATCATAACTAGAGATGAAATGGCATGAACATTTAAAATGATCACGGTTATCACAGAATCCTGTTCAAAAAGTACTAATACTACACAATGAAATCAATTCACCAACTTTTATGTCGAAAACCAGCAAATAACAAATAAAATTAGCATCAATATGCACTTTTTGTTTACATAAACATTAAAATAATACCATTAAAAAAGATAGCCAGATTTTAAAAGTGTCTTGCAACATGTTATCTACTAATACATTTTTTATAAAAAGAATGAGGCAAAAAAGATAAATTACTGACATCTACAATGCACTTTAGCTTATCTTTTATTATTAATAGTAAAATTCGGTCGGATTTTCCCGTGGCGTCTGTCGTTGCTATGCAACCAAGCACTGCGCTCTCCACAACGATGAAGAAGTTTTAGTGGCTAAAGGATCTCCGCCACAGAGAAACGCTTGTGTAGCTCTACTAGAAGATTCATTTACGGAGAAGAGAAACACACCCGTAGTGTTTGTGGTGCACCCCTGTCCTTCCTGTTGACTGAGATTTCAATGTTGTTACGGAAAGGGCGAAGCTGATTGGTTGGCTCTTGTCACATGACCTGCGGTCCGGCATTCTGAAGAGTTGAGGTGTTCATCTCGCTCTCGCTGCGCCTGGGAAAAAACGAGCGCGTCGCTTCAATTATGAGCACGTTTTTCCTACATTTGAACGAACTTGATCGCGCAAAAGACGCGATATGTTGGCGAGCCTCCAATCAGACCACGAGCTACTAGTTATGGTCAACTATGATCAACTAAAAACAACTAATTATGTGTTTTTTACAGTATAATATGCAAAGTAGAAGTGCCGTGTGATTCTGTTCTTTCCTCTGACACGCGTTGTTGGGTGTGGAAGGTTAACTGATGTGATTGCTTTATCTGTAAATTAAATTAATGCTTTTTCAATTACTCAATTCATTGAAATAAAATTAATTCTTTGATTTGATTTTTTTTTTTTAATCTCTAATATCAGTTTCAGGTAAGATCACTTTCATTTCTGCACTTAATTACATAACGTGTAAATTATATAAGTTAAAACTTTTTATTTCAGTGGGGTTATTATAAGAACCCAGTTCTATAAAATCATGATGATAAATGTATGTTTAGTTTTTTTATACTACAATTTTTATAAAATGTTTACAAAACACTAAATACGTTAGGACGTTTTCCTTTATATCTGAACACGTGATCTTCTGCAGTGCCCACATGTAAAACACACACACACACACACACACACACACTCGGTAATAAACACGGAGATGTTAGTCCCGTCCGAATCCGTTCATGAAGTCACAGACGTAGGTTGATAAGAATTGTAACTCAAACGTCGTTTGGAAAACCAGTCCCGTCCGAATAGGGCTTTAGTCATACATTTCCTTTATAAATGCACATGCTCATAATCCATTATACACTGCTCTATAAATGATCAAATATAAAATAGTTCCAGAGACACGTGTTTGCTGCTCCAATTAGTTATCAATTATGTCTTTAATGGCTATTTAACAGCCATTAACACATTAAAGACATAATTGATAACTAATTGGAGCAGCAAACACGTGTCTCTGGATGACCATTCATGACCTCTAATGCAATTTGCAAGTGCACCAAATTTCATAACTTTCCCGCAAGTGGTTCAATGAGCTGCCAGACTCAGGAGCGGGAGAACACTGATGATGAAGATACACCTCTAGTGTATTCACACACACTGACAGAAGGGCTTGTCATATACTTACCTTACAAAACCAGATCTCTGAAAATGTTTGCTGATGCGCATGTGTGTGTGTGCGCGTATGTTTTTGACCATATACAGTATATATATATATATATAACAAAAACACAGAATTTCCATCTGTCCCTTTTGTTTGTACCCTGCTGTCACTCTTGATGTGTTGTCTCTCTGTATGCCCACTAGAACACACAGTTTCTAATAAAGAATGACTTTAAAAGAGCAAAATATCCGTTAGAGACACTCCTGTCAATGTTGTACTCTTACTGGTAGAATATCTACAGCAGAACATCGACGCTCACAAAACACCCTCACACACTGATGACTTTACAGACATTTATTTCCTCAACACAAGAGAAAAACAATGAGTGGAAATTGACAAATTAAAGTATTTAATCTCTACAGGCCACGTCCATAAAACCAAATAAAAAAACGAGCAAAGAAAGAAAGAGAAGGAAATTAAACGTTTTACTTCAGCGTGTAAAGACGTGACAAACTGAAATCATCTCGATAGCACATCAACAGTCACATGACGCACGCGTGTGTATCTAATCGGACCGAACGGGACACAGGCGTAGAGAGGGGGCGGAGCAATCCTGTGATTGGATGAACACAAGACGACTGGTCAATTCTGATTGGTCCTCAGGCTGCAGAGTGCATTCTGGGAGATCTGCCCTGACCCAAGGTCAGTTTTCATATAAAGTTCAAAGGAATAGGATGTAGAACTGACTCCAAACGAACGCTAATCAGCGGTTTAGTTGACGGCTACTCGACGGGCGCGGCGGCGACGGCGGCGTTAGCGTTAGCATCTTCTAGCGCTCCTGCGTCTGTGTCTGCACTAACGGCAAGCTCCGCCTCCTCCTCGCCCACCTCCACGCCCTCCACTCCCTCTTCCTCTCCTTCACCCGCCTCCACACCCTCCTCCTCTGTGGCTCCGCCCATCTCCATCTTCATTTCCTCGTCATGCCCCGCCCCGTTTCCCACGGCTTCTGCTACAGGCTCCGCCCCCTCTGCCTGAGGCTCCTCCTCTTCCTGTTTGGCCTCGTTCAGGCTTTCACTGGTGAGATCGCCCTCGGACACGTCCATCACCATGGAGTCCTCGGGATCCTGGTCGTCCTGGTTACCGTTGAACGGGTTTTCTCCCTGTGAATTAAGCGAAACTCGTTAGCGAACGAATCTCAAACATTCTGAACGAGTGTATTGAGCACAGCTGAACAAGATGCTAAATTAACACTCACCAAACGCTACAATATAAAAAAAAATTATTCTGTAAATAAAATGAACGTTATTGGAGCACTTCTACTTTAATATCACGTTTAACTCAATAGTAGGAATGCATGATATATCAGTATTAGCCAATATATCTCAATATCGGCCCGGTAAGAGAATTTGGCCGATATATTAAAGCGGATAAATAATGGATGTTTTGGAGGTAAAGACGCAAAGCTGATTATGAGTGCGGTGAGTCAATTCTTTTGTGCTGTACTGTTTTTTGACTGGCAAGTTGTATTTATTGTTTGATGTGCCATTGTAATGATAATACAGCAGGTGTATTAGTCCTGCAACACACCCTTAAGTGTGCAATATCAGAGTTCTTTAGTTTACGGGGAAAACAGGTTTAACTGGCAGGAGGTGCTGGTGGTGTTTCAGCCGTCCCGAACGCACCTCCTACCAGTCAAACCTGGTCACAGCCTATACTGTTCATATACTGCTCATAGCCTATACTGTTCATAGCCTGTTCATAGCCTATACTGTTCATAGCCTATACTGTTCATATACTGCTCATAGCCTATACTGTTCATAGCCTGTTCATAGCCTATACTGTTCATAGCCTATACTGTTCATAGACTTGTGTTTTCATTTACGCAACACATGTTATCTCTTTAATAACCATCAATTGTCCAATATTCAATACATTTCATTTATCTTCTTCCTGTCGACCTCGTTCTCTTCATAATAACAGGCTATTCAACTAGCAAACACTCAATATGACTCAAGGAAGAAATGTAAGAACATTAATTGTAAATGGTTTTGTCTTTCTTCGTCTATTAGAAAGATTACAAAATGCACACAGGCTTATCGCCTATTGTTTATTGGGCGACAGAACAAAAAGGGTTAATATGAACCTTTAAATTAAAACAAATTACAAAATATGTTTGTAACAATATGTCCATAAGTTACTCGTCAGGTATTGTTCACAAAAACAAGCATTGGATGAATAGTTGCCGTTTAAACTTATGTTTCATCCGTCCAACCCCTGTGTTTCAATCGCACAACTACAGTTCAAAGTCAGATTTTACTTAAATTATTCTATATTTGTACCGAGTAACACATGATACTAAGAGAACACACGTGTGAGTTGTTGATCACAAAAAATAACAAATCTATCTGTAACCGTATCTTAGAAAACGCTGCTAATCTGTAAGGTGTTTCAACTGTCCCGGCTCTCCCCTACTGTTAATGGTGGAACTTACATTTTTTGTAATCAGAAAATTATACAATTGTAAATTATATAAAAATTGATTTAGATTTATCGGCCAATATATCGATTATCAGCGTTTAAATATAAATAATTATCGGTTACCGGTATCAACCAAAATTGTCATATCGGTGCATCCCTGCTCAACAGTTGAGTAACTTGCCATTTCTTTATAATTATTTGCAAATAATAATAATAATAAAAACATCTTGTTTTACAACAGCAGCAGAAAAAATTATTTTAACACTAGGCAAAATAAATGGACAAAGTTGAATGTTCTCAAATGGAGAAGAATGACATAATGAAGTCATTAAACTAATCGAAATTAAAATGAAGGTGTGTGTTGTGTAATATGCTGTGTAATATGCTGAGGAGTGGAGACAACAAGATGACTGGAACAATAAAGTAACAAACAAAACAGCAGAAACCGATATCTTCAGGAAAAATGCTTAAATATCGGGGGGAAATGGCTATAAACTGATTAAACCCATTAAGTCTACCAAACGTAGTACCAAATTTAAGATGCGACATCGTTAAAAACAGAAAAATCATGACTGACGAGTAAGAGTATGAGACGAACCTTCAGGTAGCTCTCCAGCTTCTTGCCGATGACCTTGTGGTTGAGGATGCTGCGCGCCACAGACAGACTCGCCCTCTTGGACTGCTCCATCATGCCCTGACACACACACACACACACACACACACACACACACACACACACACACACACACACACACACGGGTCAGACCAGCATCTCTCCAGGAACTCCACACACACACCGATCGGATGCGGCTTCTACCTTGCGGTTGTAGTTGTGGTCCGAGGACTTGAGGTGTTTCTGGATCAGCATGTACTGCATGGGGATGAACACGTCACACGCCGCGCAGTGAGCCGCCTCCACCTTCTTCATGAAGTGCTCCATGCCCAGATCTACACAGGAAGTGACATCATGAGCTTCAGGCCAGCAAATGTGTATTTATTGTCACAATGACTGACAATTTTATTTTCCAAGTCTAAAGGCAAGACTTAATGTTGGAGGAAAACAGTGCTGTATCGTCTGCTATGCCCACTAGAGGGCGCAAGCGAGCGCAATGAGCCAATATAATCCAAATCAATTGTCTTTAAAATTACTTTTTAAAGTGCATTACCTTTTGAAACAATTGATCTTAAATAAAATACAATTTCCCTAATGTGCATGCAAGGACAAGTGGGTTACAATAGTGCATAAATCTGTGTATGTGCATCAGTGACCTGAGAACACACACGCTTCAACACACAGCGTAATGAACTACATGACAGGAAATGACATCATGAGAGCTTCTAGGCAGATCCCCGTACCTCGCGTCAGATCCTGGTCTTTGAACACCTGACAGATGGTGGCGCTGTGGTTCTCCATCTGATTCACTCGCTGCTCCGTCTTCCTGAACTTGTTGTTCAGATACTCCTATAAAACACCAGTAACGGTTCACTAATAACCCTTTGCATCACTTAAAGTGACACATAGGTCCAGTGGACAAACATTTCCAAGTCCAAAAGCTGTCATAACATTTTTAAAGACCTGTGGCAGATTATTGTTCAAGTAAAAAAAATATTTTTTTTATTACATTTTATATAAAATATATATTTTATGAAACATGTTGAACTCTGAATCTGCAAGAAAAACAAAGCCATAAATCTAAACAAGTTGTGTTCCAAATTTGAGGTTGACATCTCCAGAAATGAGCTGAATGTTCCCCATTAGGACACAGTGAAGCTCCACTGGGACACAGTGATTGAGTTTCTCTCTCAAATATTACAAGCACATTCTTTTTATTACACACATCCAAACCACACTCTGACATCCACACACACACAATTATAGCTGCATAATTTATCCAATTGGCTCTATAATATGAAGCAGCAGAAAACAGGAATAAAGCGAGTGTTTGCTTTATAGGCCAAACCTGAGAAAATGGCAACATCTGGTAAAAAAAAAAAACGTTTTTAAATGAAAACCTATTAAGAAATACTGCATCATTTTATAGTTAAAGGTGCAGTGTGTAATATTTAGGAGGATCTGTTACAGAAATGCAATATTATATACATAACTATGTGTTCAGTGTATAAAGACCTTACATAATGAAGCGTTGTGTGTTTATTAGCTTATAATGAGCATTTCTCTCTACACACACCGCGGGTCCGCTTACATCCACATGTGTCTACGGTGGCCCTGAGCGGACGAACGCGTTTCGTCACTATGTTGTTCTTCTGTAAAGAAGCTAAAGCTAAAGTCAGCTGATAAAACACTGACACAATGATGAACAAGTGACAATAATATTCGGAATAACATCTGAATAATTAAGTAGACCTAATTTCTTCATTAATCTTTGTAAAGAATCCGCATTGCTGAACTGGCTCCTCTCTGCTGTCTCTGACGACGACATCACTTCCTGTCAGCCACCGTAACTTCCGTTGGCTGCAGTTCACAACCTCACCACTAGATGCTGCTAAACTTACACACTGCACCTTTAAATGGCCTGGGATTAAAAAGTGCAGTTTCAATGGGGACATTTTTGTCCTTAAGATCCTGAGAGGAACTATTGAGTGTTTCTAGAGCAAAATAGATTTTTTTTAAGGAAATGGGGGTGAAATAGTAAAATTATAATAACAATACACACCTGTGCCAAAGTGTGTGCAGTCGGCATTAACAGACGAAATGATTAAAAAACACTAAACTGAATGTGTGTAGAGAGAAACGCCTCATTCTAAGCTAATAAACACACAACGGTTCATTATGTAAGGTCTTTATACACCACTGAACACAGTTATGTTTATGATATGGCATTTCTGTCAACAGATCCTCCTAAATATGCACCTTTAACAGGCACAATGATAAAAAACACAGAACTGAAAGACTAATACGTCGATGAGGCCGTTAAGGCAAGCGCCCGCACCTGCAGGAAGTCGGTGGTGGGCTTGGACAGCTGATTGGACAGGAACCTGAAGTGGTCCTTGTGGAACTTGCTCTCCAGGTGGGCGTCCATGTCCTCGCTGTAGAAGGAGCGAAACTTGCAGACGGAGCAGGCGAACGTCACCCTGGGGACGAGCGCACACACGTGAGCCTCACACACCCCAGAACACTCACCATACACGGACAGCAAAGAACCTGACCTGTGAGCGGACACTTTGACCCCTGACCTTTCAAAGAAGCCCCTCCTCTTCCTGATTTTTGATGCAGGGGGTTGAGTCTGCTTCGCCTTGCCCTGAGCTCCCTCGTCCTGATTGGATGTTGCTAATGAGAGAGAGAGAGAGAGAAACACACGTCACACCCAAACATCGTTTAAGCATCTCACACCATGAGAGCGGGGCGGACATTAAATAAAAGCAGAAGAAACCAGGAGACGTTAAAGTCCCCAACGCACCAGCACTCTCTCCTCCATCTTCTGCTCTGGAGTCCTGAAGAGCAGAGAGAAGCGTTAGTTGTGTTTCGGGAACGGTACATGACATAAGCAAACTCACAGACGACTGAAACAAACGTGAACGTACAGCAGCGACGGCTTCGTTCGCCTCCTCCGAATCCCGCCTGTGTTCTTCAGTGGCGGCTTCTGAAACACAACACACTTATGAACACACACACACAGGAGATCAGAAGGCATCATGGGACACAGGTGTGCTCGTACCGGTGGCCCTCCTCTCCCTCGCGGTCTCGGTTTTGCCCATCTTGGACTCGGGCTCGTCGGTGGCGCTCAGGGTCTGTTTCCGCTTCTTCTGTCCGTCGCGCTGGGACTTCACCTGCTGCGTGACATCATCACATATGCAAATGAGATCTGAGGTCATGTGCGTGTGTGTAGTCATGAAGGTGAGTCAATGATGAGAGGATCTACAACAGGTGTGTTCGACTTTGACACGCGACACCACGTGACTGTTGCTATCGAACAACCGCGAGCGCAGTTCAAGAGCTGGTGTGTATAGCGGCATATTTATCAAACTGATATATAGATCGCGACTATTCGGCATTTAAATAGTTAATAATAGTTTAGGCTCATGCTGAACTTTTCTGACTATTATTGTACATCATCCTTCCCTCGCACTTTGTAACACATCTTTCCCTCGCGGGTCAAAAATTGCCCGAAGTCCTAAAATTATACTTACTTTTTAATTTTTTGTCCAGAAAGCTTATTTTATTTCATTTTGATTATATTTTTTAATGCAAATTTTTTGGGAGATTTTTTGTTTCATTTACCTTTATATTACTAGATTTTATCTATAAATAATAAATAAATAAATAGTAATCTAAGCACATTCTTCACATTATTTCAACTTAACACAAATTCATGCGTAAACCTTTTAATTCAGCTCCAAATATCTGACATTGGGTGTATTTGCCGACCTCTTGTGGAAAATAAGAATATAAGATGATATTTCATGACTCTAGATGGCCTTATAGCTCTATATGGAGCAAATGAGCTGTTCCGCTGGGTCCTAAAGCCAGTTAGGACCTAAAGCATTCAGATACACATGTATGTAGACATTATAAAATCAGTTTTGGTAAGGTTTTAGCATTTCTAGTTTCTATTTTGAGCATTTTTTTTTTTTTTTTTTTTTTTATGTGTACTGAAGCATTCCTGGCATTCCACTCATTCCTAAGGGGGTCAAATTGACCCGAGAGGGAAGGATTTGTTACTTTTTAAAATTTCAACCACAAACCTCCCCGAATCCATTGAATTTGTTTTGTGCATTCGTGGTTCAAGTGCGACAAAAGGGACCCGAGGGAAGGATGAGGGCAGTACATAAAGTGTTGAATAAAAAGCGTTACTTTTGCAAACATCTGTGCATTTGAACATTTTAGCTATGATTTTTTTTTAAAACAATAAAAAAAAACACGTCAAGAAGCAGAATTTGTCTGACTTCACGTCTCAGTTTTTTTAACTCCTCGAAGTCGAAAAAGACCCGAGGGAAGGATGAGGGCAGAACATAAAAGTGTTGAATAAAAAGCGTTACTGTTGGGTATTTGACACTACGATAAAAACGCGTCTACGTCGTTACGAGAACCAAAACGTAACGGTTTTTAACTCCTCGTCGAAGTCGAACACACCTGGAATTTTTTAAAACGTGAACTATCCCTTTAACACACCCATTATCACCGCCCTGTAATCATGTGACTCTTTACAATTATCCTCCAGTGTGTAACTAAGAGGTCAAAGGTCAAATGTGGGCAGGCTGGGGCTCCTCCAGGGGTTGTTTGTTTGGTGGGATGAATGAGCTTGATTGGCTCTGCTGATCTCTCAGCCCCGCCCCCCCGCAGGGAGTGGGAGGTACTTACTCGGTTCAGGGGTCTCTTGCGGCCGCGCTGCCGGTTGGCCCTCGGGCCCCCTCCGAAGCTCCGGAAGTCCTGGGGCCCGCGCTGGGACTGGAAGGCCCCGCTGTCAGGGTACATGCGGTTGGCCAGCAGCGAGGGCAGCTTTCCTCGCCCCGCGGGGGAGTGGCCTTGGCCTCCGCCCCGCCCACTTCCGGAGGAGGAGGAGTCCTGCCTGCGGCTGTAGCCGCGCCCTCCTGAAGCTCCGCCCCTTCGCGGGGATCTTTGCCCCGCCCCCCAGCCGGAGCCCGAGAAGGCGGAGTCTCGATTCGACCGCATTTTGGCAGATCCGAATCCGTCAAAGCCGGACCCGCCCCCTCCAGCTCCGCCCATGACCCCAAAGGCCACGCCTCCGCGCTGGGCCATCATGTCGCCCCGGGAGTCGCTGTACCCAAAGCTACCGGATCTGTAGAGATCTCGGGGGCCGAGGGAGGCGGAGCGCGAGTCGAAAGACTCGTATTGGTCAAACCTGCAGAGGGAGGGAGGCGCAGAGCAAAGGTCAAGCGGGGGACCGACCATCGGCTGCATTTTCATCATGAGCTCTCAGAAGACAAACAAACTCAAGCCCTTCCACAGCCACGTTGTTTGTTTCTCAGGTGCATAGTGGGAAGGCTGTGGAAAAGCTTCAGAATGACTGGTTGCACAGATGGACATATAAGGCAACGAGGTGGAAACAGTGAGATAGCAGGGACTTCTAGGGGTCTGTGAGGGCGTCGTTAGCATTATCTTGGACGCTAGATCTGGACGTCTGAACATGAAACGGGTTTGTGTGTTCAAATGGTCAGGAGGGCATTTTAAAAGAACGGCAACTGCTTTATAAGTGTTTTAGCCAAGAACTGAGCATTACCGTAGACAGCAAATCATTACAAAAAACAGCTTCCACAGGGTAGACGCCACATTTAACTTTATGATCAATTTAAGATGTACACTAGCGTTCAAGAGTCTCTTCTGCTCACCAAGGCTGTGTTCATTTGATCAAGAATACTGTAAAAACAGTGAAAGATTACTCCAATGTAAAACAGCTGTTTTCTGGACTTCTGGGGTCTGTGAGGGGCGTCGTTAGCATTAACTGGGACGCTAGATCTGTGAGGGCCGTCTGAACATGAAACAGGTTTTTGTGTGTGTTCAAATGGTCAGGAGGGCATTTAAAAGGACGGCAACTGCTTTAAGTGTGTTCACCAAGAACTGAACATAATCATTAAAAACAGCTTCCTCAGGGTAGACGCCACATTTAACTTTTTAGAAAGACTTCTGAGGGGAAGATGTAGACTAGAGGCTCTTCTGCTCACCAAGGCTGCGTTTATTTAATCAAAAATACAGTAAAACATTATTATAATGTAAACCAGCTATTTTCTATGTGAATATATAGTGAAGTGTACTTTATTCCTGTGATCAAAGCTGAATTTACAGCATCATTCCTCCAGTCTTCAGTGTCACATGATCCTTCAGAAATCACTCTAATGTCATGATTTGATGCTTGAGAAACATTTCGTTCAGGTGAGCAAACGTGTCACGACAGTTCAACAGTCTTTCCCTCACAGCCTCGGTTTCATTTGCAGAAAAACACAATATGGCATCTACCCTGATGACATCTAGACAGGATCTTGTCCAAATTTACAGTAAGTTATCACCAATTATTATCAGACAAACTAGTGCGACATGAGAAAATAATTGATCTGAACTATTGTGAGAGTGAAATTGTATTGCATACAACATCTTAATACGCAAAAAAGCATAACCCCTGCACCCGTAGACATGCATGAGTGGTTGTGTGTGTGTGTACCTCTCCCGGGTGCTGCTCTTCATGCCCCCCTCCAGCTGCGTGAGCATGTCCAGGCGCTGGTTGATCTTAGCGATGACGGCGTCTGCGGTGGCGCCGGAGGACAGCAGAGATCCCCCTGAGAGACCTCTCTTCATGCGCTCGCTGGAGCCGTACCCCCCGCTGCCCCCGAACCCCCCGCTGCCCCCTGACATCGAGTCCTTATAGCCGTACATGTCGTAACTGCCCGAGCCTGAGCCAGAACAGAGCACCATCATGAAGACACAACACACATGTGGTCGATTCCTATAATAACCTGATCCTGTTTGACCAAGGATTCATCTTGCATCAAAATCCTGTCTATTCATCATATGCATTTGAAATATAGAGTTGGCTTCTGTTTTAATGTACACAAGTGTAGCTAAAATAAAAAAAGAGTTTAATATACAGGTTTATACTTAGTTTATTTATATTGATTAACCACTTTTAAACTAATGTTCACTGTTCTTTTATATAAATTTATAAGATTTGTATTAAATCTATAGTATTGAGTCCAATTGAGAATTGAATTCAGAGCTCGCAAATGGAACCGAACACCTGAACGGATACCCAGCCCTACATGAGTCTGCATGTGAACTAAAGCGTGTCTCACCTCGGGACGATCCTCCTCCTCCTCCTCCTGATCCTCCCCATCCAGAGAATCCTGACCAGATTACAAACATGTACATGATGCACATCCCAAACTCATCTCAAAGTATTAGAGATGCACAGATATGAACATTCAGGCCGATAACCGATAATTCTTTGTATTTGGAAGCCAATAACCGATATATTGGCCGATAAATCTAGCCTAAATCAAAATTTATATATAATTTGAGAGCCTGATTACAAAAACAAAAGTCTCACAATTAAAATCCATATCCTACGCACACAATTTTACACACTAGCCTATATCTCATTATAACTGTATGTAGCCTAGCCGATATGACAGACGTGTGTTGGACTTTACTGTATTTTACTTTTTGAAGTGATTCCAATCATATTTCAAACAATTCAGAAACAATGTTGAACAGTGTGCATCTGACGCGTCTCAGCTGGAGGAAATAATACATTATTTAATCGACTTTTATATATCGGCCAAACTCTTATCGGGCCGATAACGATAACATTCAAAATGAGCATCCGCCGATACCGATATGGTGGGCGATATATGTGAAATCTACAATTTATACACCAAGATGTCTTCGCACTTTCCAGAAGCTGATAACCCCACTATATCATGCCGATATATCGAGCATCCCTACAATGTGGTCTCTGATTGAGACTCTTATCAAGTACAAGTCTGTTAGCTTGTAGGCTTATAACTGGCCAGGCCAGTGTAATTAGGGGGCGGGGCATTCACTCAAAATAACATTTGATTGGATGTGAATCTGACTCTTAGACATGATGATGATGTCAACTATAGCCTAATTCCGTCAGTTTTCCCGAGAGAAAGCGTGTAGAGATGAACTTACGCAGGTACACTAGGCACGACTTTACAATAGCCACAAAAGAACAATAGCATGAGGTCTTTTAAGATGGCAGCACACTCAAATAACTGTAAATCCTGTAGATTAACACCGATATCCAAACAATCAACCGAATAATCGAACAATAGAGCGGCAGAATGGACACGGCAGCCATTTTACGACTAAACGCCCCCATTTCCCCGATCATTTAATGAACGTGTGGCGAGAAAATATGGCGATTCTTCTCTTTCGATTCGCCATTTTAGACGCTAAACTGCAGAATTTACCGCTGCGTGTGAACCCGAGCCTCGTGTAAAACATCTCACAGCAGAAAATCACTCACAAGAAGAAAATATAATTAGTTTGATCGATTTAACAATACGTTAATGGTTCGTGTTTCGAAAAGCGCGTTCGTGTGCGCGCTTCCGCAAGCAGACAATAACAATGGGATTTACGTCGACATTGACAACAATCGATGAAACTACACTTTAAAATGTAAATACTTACACAAAAGGAAACTAACGGATTAATAAGGTCTGCATGAATGATTAAAAAGTGTTTTCCGCTTCATTTCGACCTGCGCCATTTCACGCACACAGCGAATCATCGAACTGCGTTTCTCAAATACAGAGTAATACATGATGCCAGCATACAAACGATTGCGTTAAACACAGAGAGATGCTTATTTAAAGTGAATAAAGATTAAATCACTAACCTGAAGAATATCCTCGGTCCATCCTGCTGCAGTGTTTAGTGTAGGTGTGACTGAAAGCGAGGCGGTCGGGCCAGTATCAGGCCGCGCAGAATCCTCCCACTGAGGGGCGTGGCCACATGATTGACGTGTGAACGAACCAATGATCGACTTCCAGCGGCCGGAAACAGCATTGATTATTTCAAAACAAAAGTGTGTATTTCACTGTTGCGTTTAAAATAGGTGATAATCAGCATTAGGTGCTTCATTTATAGACATAATAAATACATTTATAATGTCTATGGTTTCATTGATATGTTAGATAAAGCAACATGATTTAATCACATATGTTGCCGTTTTTAATGGATCGAGGAACTGATTTACTGGGGTTATAATCATTGTGATCCTTAAATAACATTTGTGTAGGTATAGAAAATTAATATTAACAATTAAAAGGACAAATATGAATTGGTAGTCTCAACATGTAAAATGTGTACAGAAAATTACTTAAAATGTAATTTCCTTTGTGTAAACCTGCAAGTGAATTCAGACAAAATCTGATTTTATACATTTTTTTTAATTAAAATTCCACAAAATAAACAGAATTTCAGCAGAGCAAGTAAAAAGACCATCTCACAGAGCACCATCTGATATATAAAAGAGTATTTAAACAGACAAGAGAGTGATTCAGAGAATACAAGAGCATTTTTGGTCCCCACACGTCTTAAACGTACACTTTATGAGATAAATAAAGTAGTGTAAATACACTGTTTAAATACTAAACTACAGCTCAAAATCCCAAATCATTTTGGCCTCATAATATAACATATCTCTGTCGAGATGCACTTTGATTCGCTTGTTAGTGTTTCGCAGAAACACGCGAAACTGTAACATACACAAACACATCTACATAATGTGTTTGCATGCAGAAAATCCTTCATGTTTAACAAACCCAGACAAGAAAGAGAACGAGAACAGCCAGAACCAGAAGTGTGAGAAAGACATAATCATAAAACCAGAAAGAACCATCATTTCGCGGTGTGATTGCATAGATCAGAGCTGATATGAAGAACCGAATATGATCTGAAGAAGGACAGCGTTCAGGACACGGACGGACGGATTCTCTTCGCTGCCTGTTCCTCCACTGCAAACGTGTAGTTATACTGCAGAGAAACATCTGAGAGTCACTTCTGCTCAGCCACACACAAGTACACCAACAAAAACAAGGGCTTCAAAATAAAAGTCCTCAGCAGAGCCAGAGACAAAAATCTCTGCATTGTTTTAAGATCATGTGCTACAATCGTAAAATGAGAATAATGTCTTATTATCAGAATGATGAACTCGATGAAGTGTTGCACAGGATCTCACCTCGTTCTCGATGTCCTGCACGGATTTGATTCGGATGTCACTCAGTGTGATCACAGACACCTGACACACACACACACACACACACACACACACACACACACACACACACACACACACATCACAGTTCAGCAAGCTGTTATTGGTCACTTGATTATGATTGGTTAATGAAAGAATTCCCCGAGCTAAATTCTGTAACAACTAGCAACTCTTTCTCCTCACATAATAAAGTCATTTACATATAAATAAAATCATTTCCTGTACTTTTTTACTGTTTACTGTGCCATAATGACCAGATGATTGCATGTAAATGAGTGATGCAGTGACCTCTGACCTTTGTGTTTGACTGAGACTCAAACTTGGGGTGTAGAGTGAAAGGAACACCATCCATCGCTGAGAACAGACAAACAACTGACATGTTTTTACTCATACCACATGATGTGTATGTGATGATATATACAGGAAACAGATTGAAAGGATGATGAAGTAAATTTGCCTGTTGCTGTACCTGTGATACCATAGATGTTGCTATGGTTACCGCTGTCATACACTCCCTCTGTCGGCTTGCTCATGTCAAGCTTACTGCGGCGACGGCTGACTTTCGGTGGGATATCGGGAGCGTTGCTATGGAGACAGACAGTCAGAGGGAGAAAACCACCCAAGGAACCACATTGCAACAGCCTGAACACTCTAGAACCTACACAGCAACACCCTAGCAACCACACAGCAAAACCCCATCTATCACCCTAAAACCCACATAGCAACACCCTAGCAACCAACCTGAATTATCTAGAAACTACACAGCAACACCCTATCAATCACCCTAAAACCTACATAACAACACCCTAGCAACCAACCTCAATGATCTAAATTATCTAGAACCTACACAGCAACACCCTATCAATCACCCTAAAACCCACATAACAACACCCTAGCAACACCCTGAATTATCTAGAAAACCCACATAACAACACCCTAGCAACCAACCTGAATTATCTAAATGATCTAAAACCTACACAGCAACACCCTATCAATCACCCTAAAACCCACATAACAATACCCTAGCAACACCCTGAATTATCTAGAAACTACACAGCAACACCCTATCAATCACCCAAAATCCCAAATAGCAACACCCATGAAACCACCCTGAATTATCTAGAAACTACACATCAACTCCCTAACCAGAACCCCAAACACCCTAGAAACCTCATAGCAACACCCTAGCAACCAGCGTGAAGACCGCAAGGCTGCAGCTCTTCCGTCAGCACCAGACTACAGTAAGATCAAACACAGAACACAGTAAAGATGCGGAGAGTGACGGAGAGCAGGGGGGGATCCTGACTCTACACGCTGCTCTCCACACACAGCTGATTAGCATCGGCCTGATTTTGCAGTCAAATCACGCAAACACTGGAGTCTCACCAACAGACTCCAGTGTTCTCGCTGATGTGGTGGTACCTGGGTTTGAGCGGCTGGGGGGGTCCGGCTCCGTCCAGGGAGAGACTGCGCATGTCCAGACTGACACTGCGAGGCTTGGCCTGAGGCATCGGGCTGGAGAACGGGCCCTTCAGACACCACACCACGAAGCCATTCATGTCCCTGACGCACACACACAGACAAACAAACACTTAACAGGAGAATTGAGCGTCTGATAGTGCTGGGCCGTAGAACCAAACATTTATTTCACTGTATGTTTCAAATTTATACCAGTTTTACAGTATATGGCGTGTTTGTTTTGTTTTTTTACATTTTTTAAATTAAGCATGGAGCAAGATTTGTTTTACCAACATTTATGTTACATCAGTCATTCACCCTAGAGCTCGGCTAATGTATGCACTGTTACTGATACAGTTTCCATATGTTCACCGCAATAAATTAGAAAAATACTCTGTAAATAAATGAGTACAAGTAAAATAATGGGTTTGTTGATGGACATGCACTTGTTAATGCTGATGGTGAGGAATTACAGTTGCAACATCTCATAATGTCCCTCAAACTGAGTAGTGTATCACTGAGAAACACTGAGTCCTGCTCGAGTCGTCCTGATGGAGGTTCGGCTTGAATAACAGTTCTTCCAATGTTTCATCAGCGCTCGCATTGATGGTCAAATCAACGTCAGTGTTCGTTACTGTGTTTAGTTTACGGTGTAGGAAGCCTCAGGACACGCAGAGCTGACGTTGTTTTGGCAATGGGCGTTTTTCTTTTCGAAGCGCGCGCTGTACGCGGTAGACCAATCACAACAGACTGAGCTGTCTGGCCAATCAGAGCAGAGTAGCTTGCGGAAAGGCGGGATTTAGAGAGATCGATTCATCTGACGAGTCGTTTGAGAGTCATTGAAAATGTGGTGATGTGCAAATGTATATTGTGAGAACATTAAACAGTTTTTTGAGCTTTGATGCATGTAAACCTGTTGTAGGAGACTCCAAAACAACATTAGGAAACTTTAAAATAGCATAATAGGGGCACTTTAAAAATGGCGAGCCAGCATGTAGCGAGTCTCACCCCAGGCAGGTGTACTGCTGCACCATGGTCTTGTTCTTCGCCGTCAGTTTGAGATCTAGAACCGCCATCGTAACGCTGCCCACTGGAACCATCCGCACACAGATGCGCTTCTTCTTCCCCACAGACGCCTCTACACACACACACACACACACACACACACACACACACACACACACACACACACACACACACAGGTTTACTCTTCCACCGCACGTCAGAAGGTCAGGAGAAGCAGATCTGTCCAGTGAACCGTCTTACTGGGCTCCAGGTATTCTGGGATGTAACAGTAACCGTGAGGAATCGTCTCTTTATCCGACATCAACAGCGCATCCGCCACGACCATCCCACCGGACAGATCCTACGAGACGGAGAGACGGAGGCAGACGAGAACGAGAAAGGGGTGCTTGATTACGATTTCACTTTTCTAACTTTAGTTAGAGTGTAATGTTGCTGTTTGAGCATAAACAACATCTGCAAAGTTACAACGCTCAAAGTTCAAAGCAAAGGGAGATATTTTCTTTTAAAGAAATAGCTTTTTAAGGACTACAACAAACGACTAGTAGGGACTACAATGAGCTTCTTCACGGGTTAGTGACATCACAAACCCTTAAATTTACATAAACCCCGCCCCCGGGAACACGCAGTCCTTGTTGAGAAGAGGTCAAGCTGTCGCATCCGTCTGTTCACATTTATTTATTAATTTTCAGTTCATATGTGTGAGGTAATCGGAGCTGCTAACACACACACACAAGCTCTTAAAGCTCCGCCCTCTGTGCCGGGAGCAGCAGCTCATTTGCATTTTAAGGGACAGACACAAAACGACACGTTTTTGCTCACCCTCAAAAAGTGACAACTTTAACATGCTATAAAAAATTATCTGTGGGGTATTTTGAGCTAAACCTTCACACACACACACACACAAATTATTTTACATCTTGTGAAAAGGCGTTATAGGACCCTGTAATGCATCTCACCTTAGTGTAACACAGGAAGTATCCCGACTTCATCGCAAACCCCCGGATGAAGTTAGCGGAGCCTCCATCTTCCGTCTGACTGATCTAAACATACATGCACGTGGTTAGTGACATCATATGGCCATGTGACCGCAAGTGAGAGTGGTTGTCATGGTTACCAGGCTGAAATGACTGGGGCAGGTGGTGGCGTTAGAAGCCCAGGCCACCGCAGTGATGGGCCTGCTGGAGCCGCTAGACTGATCGTACATGGACATCTACAGACAGACACATCATGAGACGTTATTAATGACACGCAACTACGCCAGGTCGTAATTACCAGATCCGAGTAGAACGAGTCGAGGACGTGATGCTCCGAGTAGAACGTCACGTGACATTTAGTATTTATGGTAAATATGTTATGGTGTGAACTCAGCATTACTGATCATTATGACATCTTCAAACTTACATCAACATGACATGAGTAAATTTAAGATCATCATCAACACAAGCTCACCATCATCATCATCATCATAAGAAAGAAAGAAAGAAAGAAAGAAAGAAAGAAAGAAAGAAAGAAAGAAAGAAAGAAAGAAAGAAAGAAAGAAAAAGAAAGTGATTTATCTTGACGTATAATGTTATCTCACGTCTATTAGTTAATCACACTTTTAATACTGTTTTCACTGGTTTATCAGCTCGACGCAGCGCGATCATCTTATTGTTCCATTAGTTTCAAACTCTCGATATAATCAGCATTAACACCCGCATTTAAACATTAGCCTGGTTACAAGCGGCTTTAATGAACACGTGAGGCGGAATTCAGTACTTACGGAATTACGCTGGTTATGAGGTTTATTCTCGATTCAAAACAGTGAAACTAAACTCAACTCACTCCCTCAGTCAAACAACAGGAAGAACCTAACGACTCCAACTCCCATGATGCACCGCGGCGACGTCACAGAGGACTGCGCATGCTCAGAGAGGGGAGCTTGTTATACTATTCCAAACCAGTTCCTCAGCGGACTGCTAAGGAGCCTCAAGATGACTTAAATTATTTAAAAATAAAGATAAAAGGGCGTTGAAACTACTTAAAATCAAGATAGCCTATTTCTTATTTTAACTCTAAAGTCAGGCAAATTAATAAACGCTTCATGCAATAAATTGCACAGATATATTTCTAGTTATGCCAAGTTCTAAAATATTTCATCTTGTAAAAATTGTGAGTAAACACTTAAATCATGAAATGAAAATGTAAACTACAAAAACAAATCTAATTTAAAATATTTAAATAACTACAGCAGTAGCTCAATGATACTACTACAATGACATAACATTAATGAATAAATAAATTTAAAAGGTCAAATAAACTATAATTAATACAAAGGAATTTAGAGAAATAGCTCTTAATATTCTAGTTTCATATTTGTTGATTTTTTGCATTATAAATTGTCTCATAAATATGTAAATGTAGGCTTTATATATGTAATATATAAATACACACCAAAAATAGGAACACCTGACACATGTATTTTTTTTATTTGTTAAATTTTTACAGACATGAACATACAGAAGGTTCAAGTCACAACATCCCTCCAGTGCTAGTGCCCCCCCCCCCCCACACACACAAAGGACATTTCAGAAACTGAAGATGCATTTTTCCACTTTTCGCAGAGTAAAATATGATAACATGATAACTTTACATGCGTCAGTCATGCAGAATCATCAGACATATCAGTGATTTCTGTTGTCGTGCAAATGAGCGACTGACTTTATGAATGACTTCAAATGAATGACTTAACTTTACATTAAGTAAATCCACTTCACCAGCTAATCACTCCTGGACAGCGATGCCATAGAAATACACAGAGCGACCGCAATATTCTAAAGATGTAGAATGTAAAAATGCTTGTTTCTCTGGCGCATATGGTCTATAGTTAACAGACAGAGAAATGACGGCTATTGCATGCTGGGAAGGAACCAAAACTCCATCAGGTGACAGAATGGCGAGAAAAAAACAGGTGACTTGAGTCCCGGTAAACACACAAGGTCCCCCAGGTGTTAATCTGCGTGTGGTGCGTCGCTGTCCCGGGCCGTCCTGATGAAGTGCATCAGCGTGAGCTCGTACAGCACCTGGTGTCCGTTGTTCCAGGTGTACAGCGCTCGTGTGCGCGGGTTGTAGTCCAGCATGGAGATGTGTGAGTACAGGTTGTGGAAGGGGATGTCGGTGTACTCGTAGGACGCCGTGTCCGTGTGGAAGCTGAAGTGGACCTTGGCTCCGGCCAGGTGCGAGTCGGTGACATACAGCGTCCCGCAGATGAGGAAGGCCTCGCCGGCGCTGCGTTTGGGGAAGCCGGTGTCCCAGGAGCGCTGGACCTCGAGTGTGCGCGGGTCGAGCCGGCTCAGCACCAGAGTCCCAGCGTGAGGGGTGGAGCTGTAAACGGCCCACAGGCCCAGCTCGTCGGCCATGAGGTCGATGTCGGAGGAGCCGCCCCACGAGTACGGGAAGGTGTTGTTGAACCCGGCCTGACGGAGCGGCTGCTGGTGCTGGACACCACCCGACGCCAAGCTATAGCGGATCAACACGTTACTGTGGTGTTTGGTGTAGTACAGGGAGCCGTTGTACACCACGTGACCCGTGCCTGAGACACACACACACACACACACACACACAACACACACACACACACACACACACACACACACATAACACTGTTTAAATCTCACAGTTCAGGAAAAAATATGGAATTAGACAGACAGACAGATTATAGATAGATACTGTAGATAGACAGACAGACAGACAGATAGATAGAAGAGATAGATAGATAGATAGATAGATAGATACAGTAGATAGATAGATAGATACAGTAGATAGATAGATAGATAGATAGATATTCATACCTGCCCATGGGTGAGGAAGATGATGGATGATGAAGTTCTGTCTATTAGCGAAGTCATAGAGTGACTGATACTCCACCAGACGCCTGCCCTTCAAATACCCATCCATCACCCACACCTACACACACACACACACACACACACACCTTTAAAATAAGCTAAAACAGCTAAAAATCAAGATCTTTTTGATGGAGATGAAGAACGTCTAGGTGTAACACCTCATCAGTAACCTATACGTTCTCATCAGTCAGTCACGTTTGATGATAAATCTGAACTGAACTGATGAATTGTGATCCCTATGGAAGACGCAACGACTGCTGCCCCTCCCAGCGCACGAGCGCTCGTTCGTGAGCGAGTCCAACTCCATACCAGAAAGGAGATCCTCTGCACTGGGGAGAGTTTGCTCTTTTGCCCGTTGACCCAAAGCCCCAAGCGGCTGAGGTGCGTGAGCACCATGACTGATCTTGAGATTGGGCTAGTATGAGCCAGTCATCTAGACAGTTAAGGATGCGAAAGTCCTCCTCCTTCAGTGGATTCAGAGCGGTCAGGTCTTCATAGAGACGCGGGGTTGTCTGCCACTGAGGTAAACCGGACGCTGCTGAACCTGGGCGGACTGAATCGCATAGCTGAGTCTGATCATCTGAGTGACCCAGCGAGACGAGCTGGTAAGCACTAGCCAGGCGTCCAGACACCATGGGGCAGTGAGTGTGGTGGCACTCTTACATGGCTCCCTGAGGGAGTGGCTGGAGACTTGGTCTCGACATTGGCTCGACGTTGCGGCCTAGGTGAAGGCTTCAGCTGAGGCTGTGACGTCACACCTCTTTTAGGGAAACTGCTCTTTAGATGTTGAAGCACTCACACTCACACTCAGCAACCGTGACCTCCACTGGAACACGCCGTCACACCAACACACGTATAGTAACCCTCTTGTTCTACACTACCCTAGTAATCCAGAGTTCTCGCGAGAGCACAAGTTGAATTTGCTCAGCGAGTTTACTCTGGCGTCGAGTAATGATGCTCATTAAATATGCCCTTGTATCTGAGCTGCACCAATCACATCGGGTTATCTGATATAGATAACCAGAGGCCAGCGGGCCAGAGGCGAGATGACGACAGCGCTGTGACGTCAAAGTCATTAGTAAACATTGCAAGATGGCTATGGATGAACACCAGTTGTTTGAAACGGCTTTGGCCGCTACAATGAACGAGTTAGACTTGGCTTTTTATCTAAAAGAGGAACAGAAGACGCCGCTCGAATCCTTCCTTTGCAAGAAGGGCGTTTTTGCTGTTTTGCCGACCGGATACGGCAAGAGTCTAATCTACCAGTTAGCTCCACTGGTAGCTAAGCGTATGGGGCTTGTTGTTGTGATTGGTCGTAGTGTGTAATGCTTGGTGCCACCCCTCGAGCTGGCCGATCTTCATTAGTCGATGCCAGACCATTAATCTTTCAGATTTCTTTCAGATTACACAGGAACGATGAATGAAGAGCAGAATGAATCAATGTCCACGCGGCTCTGAATCGAAAGCTTAAAGTCCCCGTGAACCGGAAGTTGCAAACGACTTTTCTCCAGTGTTATGACGTATTTCCCAGTGAAACAGAATATTGAACAGAGGGCAGGGTTTCACTCTAGCGCTCCTCCTCTCCATCTCTCGCTCATAGCAGACTAATGGTTTGAGGGGAGTGGTTAAGCGTTTTCAACCCAAGCCATCAAACCTACGTCATCAGAAAAAGACGCCATTCCAGACCGGAAGTAACTTTTCAGATTTTGATTAAAGATTACCATGGTAACCTTTTTTTTTATATATTTACTTGCACGGATTAATTGTTCACCACAAGACTAGTAATATGCGCTAACAAAGTAAATAGGGTCAATTTTGATTTCACAGGGACTTTAATGTGAGTTTTCGCACGCTGCCTTATATACCCGGAAGCGGGGGAGTGGCTTGCAATGCAAATCTCACTTCACAATGTGCATTCTGTTACCACTCTCAGGTGAGATCCCAATTCATCAGTTCAGTCAGACACAGCGTTGAACGTGACTGATTGATAGGGAACCAGGATTCTTACCTGGAACCTGGATATATTTTTCTAGTCTGGTTAAACTACAGATGTGTTGTGAGTAGGATCAGATCTTTTACATACACGATTGTCTGAACTATCAATCATGGTGTCCATCATCCATGATCCGAAGCGTGAGCCTGAAGATCTGACGGTGAGCGGAGCGCTGATACCCGTCAACCTGCCACAACCTGACAACACACACACACACACACACACACACTGTAAAAGTAGAGCAAGATCATGGGTTCGATCCCCAGGGAATGAATGAACCCATGCAGTGTAAGTCACTTCAGGTGAAGTGTGTGTGTAATGCATGCGTGTGTGTGTGGATACCCAGCTGGCTGGAGCAGGTGTGTAGGTGTTGCTGCAGGACTGACGAGCGCTCCTGCAGATGCTGATAGTGACGGAGAGTGAAGAGTTCCTGCAGGACGGACAGAGAGTCCTTGAGTCTCTCCAACTCCTCCTTCAGAGACTCCAGCTGCCCCGAATCCGCCCGCAACCGCCCCGTCAGCGCCCGCAGGGGGCGACACTGAGACATGCTCCAGCGCAGATCCTGTGCAGGACACACACAACACGTTACACACTGCTAACTCTGGGACCTTATATAGACAGGTGTGAGCCTCAGGTGAACCACAGGTGGACTCCAATCCAGTTGTAGAAACATCTCAAGGAGGATCAGAGGAAACAGGATAAACCTGAGCTTTGAGTGTCATGGCAAAGGCTGTGAATGCTTATGTACATGTGACTTTTTATTTTTTTATTTGTAATAAATTTGCAAAGATTTCAAACAACCTCAGAGGTCAAGTGTGTGTTGCTTGTGTGAGGGTTGGTTCAGAGGTCAGAGTTCGAGTGTGAGGGTTGGTTCAGGGGTCAGAGGTCGAGTGTGTGTTGCTTGTGTGAGGGTTGGTTCAGGGGTCAGAGGTCGAGTGTGAGGGTTGGTTCAGGGGTCAGAGGTCGAGTGTGAGGGTTGGTATAGGGGTCAGAGGTCGAGTGTGAGGGTTGGTTTAGGGGTCAGAGGTTGAATGAGAGGGTTGGTTCAGGGGTCAGAGGTCGAGTGTGAGGGTTGGTTTAGGGGTCAGAGGTCGAGTGTGTGTTGCTTGTGTGAGGGTTGGTTTAGGGGTCAGAGGTCGAGTGTGTGTTGCTTGTGTGAGGGTTGGTTCAGGGGTCAGAGGTCGAGTGTGAGGGTTGGTTCAGGGGTCAGAGGTCGAGTGTGAGGGTTGGTTTAGGGTCAGAGGTCGAGTGTGTGTTGCTTGTGTGAGGGTTGGTTTAGGGGTCAGAGGTCGAGTGTGTGTTGCTTGTGTGAGGGTTGGTTCAGGGGTCAGAGGTCGAGTGTGAGGGTTGGTTCAGGGGTCAGAGGTCGAGTGTGAGGGTTGGTTCAGAGGTCAGAGGTCGAGTGTGAGGGTTGGTTCAGTGGTCAAGTGTGAGGGTTGGTTCAGGGGTCAGAGGTCGAGTGTGTGTTGCTTGTGTGAGGGTTGGTTCAGGGGTCAGAGGTCGAGTGTGTGTCACCTGCAGGCTCTTGCTGGTCAGGCTGAGAGGATCGTCATGGGCTGTTTTTAATCTGGTCTCCAGCGCGTCCAGCAGTGTCTCTGAGTCTCTGAGGTGCTGAAGATCTTGAGCCGTCCGCTGGTTCAGGAGCTCCATGTCCTGGGAGATGTTCAGCACCTGCCACACACACACACACACACACACACACACACACACAGATGAAGATGAGGTGACGTGTGCCAGCACGTGTGACCTCTGACCCCTGCTGGATCCTCATGTGATTGGCGAGCCTCTGCAGACAGTCGTGTCGAGGGTCTCCTCACTCACAGACACACACACACACACACACACACACAGATGATGTGTGATCCTCACGTGATTGGCGAGCCTCTGCAGACAGTCGTGTCGAGGGTCTCCTCACTCACAGACACACACACACACACACACACACACAGATGATGTGTGATCCTCACGTGATTGGCGAGCCTCTGCAGTCGGTCGTGTCGAGGGTCTCCTCCACAGACGCTTTGAGTGGGACTCATGATGGAGCAAACACACCTGTCCTGCACTGAGCCGAACACCTGCCAGCCCTCGTCCTCGCCGGGGTACCACACCTGACGGAGCAGAGCACACACACACACACACACTAGAACATCATCTCCACACATTCACGGAACAATAAGAGTTATCTACCTTATTTTGCAATGCAGTAGACACACACACACACTCACCACTCACTCACTCACACACACACACACACACACACACACACACACACACACACACACACACACACACACTCACAGGCTGCTGGGCTCTTTAATTAGACGAGCCTTTTCCATCTGTTCTGATCCGGTTACTGTGAGTCTCAATGTGTGTGTCACAGCGGCGTATGAAACACAAACATACTCCCACACAGAGAGGACCAGCATCATGGTGACACACACACACACACACACACACACACACACACACACACACACACACACACACACACACACACACACACACACTTGCAGTGTTTGACCTTCAGTGTAAAAGCTCTTCACTGGACGAACCCTCTTCACACCATAATTCATTTAAAACACAAATGTAGTCTGATTAATTAATACATCAGCGTTCATATTCAGTTTCTGCAGAGAAGCTGCTGTGTGTGACGTGCAGATGCTACGCTAGTTCAGGTGTGTCCGTTTAATAATTCCTGAAGAGCGAAGCACTGTGACTCTGTGATGCTTTCACAACCAATCGTGTGAGTTTGGGGGCGGGGCCCCATCTCACTGACTGACCAATGGTGGACCGAGGGAGTGTTCAGGGAAACCTGTGTGAAAACACTCACTATTCCTGCATGTCTCGCTGTGTCTCACTCCCAAGACTGCCACATGTCCTCCAGTCTGACTCATTTCAGAAAAGTTACTGTTATAAAATGAACTGTTATTCCTTGTAAGGCATAAATTACTGTGATTTCTCACTTACATTGCAATATAATGGTTACTTTTCTGCAATAAGGCAGCCACAATGATAACGTTTGCTTAATACACCCAGACAGTGTTCAATTAGGCTAATTCAAGTGTTTTCATGCAAAGAATAAAATTGTCATTACACTGATTGTTGTTAGATTTTTAAGAATATTATCCAAAGGTACATCAGCTGGCAAACCATTAAAGGCTTAATAGTCTATTTAAAGGGAATGATTGTGGTGGGGAGTTTGCTCAAACTATGGCAGCGATACAGCGAATAGTTGTTCTCAAAGACGGCGCCGTCCGCGGAGCGCTTTCAAAGGCCAGTGAAAGCAGAGGCTACTGTCAGTTAAAGGGTAACTAAACCCTAAAACAACTTTTTTTAGTTAATGATCTGTATGACTGGGGCTTTATTAGTGCTGTTCATTGATTCGAAGTACATTTTATGACATTTGGGTATAAAGTGTTTTAATTCTACAATATATGGTGTAAAAACGTTCTTCAGGTTGAACGGTCGCTACTGCAGTTGAATTTTCCTATTGGATGTTTGTGGTACTGCGTGACATAAGAGGGCACCAGCTCACCACGCCCTTGGCAGCCCCTGGTATAAAAGCATCTTGTTCCGTCAAAACAAATGTAGCGAGTCAGGAGTTGGAATTGCAAGTATTGAAAATGATCAGGATAGCGGATATTAGCATCTAGTTAGCATAGCATTTATATAGTTATTTAGATTATTTTGTGTGGCCTAGGTAAAATGGGCTTCTCCACACAAAAGTAGCTGTGAAAAGCGACACAGTGCCAAACGCTGCTCCTCCTGCATGGACTCCATCACCGCAGTGGCGTCTTGATGAGAGTGAACATATATTTTTAGTCACAATTTATGTTCCTTCCTATTAGGCTAAAGTTAATCCTCTGGGGTCGACAAACGCGCCGGCGCGTTTTTCTGGATTTTGTCCGTGTCACATAGCAGCAAAATAGACTCAAAATACTTGTAATTTATGGTCATACAGAATTAAGAAATATGAAAAAATAAACTGTTAAATGTCTATTTTTTATGTGTCCACTTCCAATCGAAACAAAACATTGTGCTTTTGTAAAATAAAGAAAATAAACAGGGTGTGCTTTCTGCCTCTCCGTCTCCGTGAACTTTTTTTCTGGAGCACATCTCTAAACTTAAACAAAACTCAGCGAATACTAGTCACCCAGGCATGAGCAATATATCTCTATAAACATTTAAGTCTCTGCTATCTAATTCAAAATGAAAACAAATATTCTGTTTATGTAATCTGTCTGAAAAGAGAGAGATGTGAGTCGTTCTCATGGCAACTCATTATATGTAAACATGCCTAGAGAGCGTGCGCTATTGAAACGCGGGTCTCAGGTTCACGCCCCCCCCGCTCAGCAACTGAGGGTTCATCCCCTGTATCTCCGCTGGGGTCTGCCCACTTTTCTAGCATTTTTCAAATATTGCCAGTGGGTGGAGTCAGGCTCTGACCAGGGGTTTAGTTACCCTTTAATCCTATTTGGACGCTACTTGTTGCTGAGTGTGTTTTCTGCTGCCTCTGATTGGCTGGCTGGGGCTGAGAGATTGCCATGCATCTCTGATTGGCTGATTGGTTCTGAGTCTGTGTTTTTTCTGCTGCCTCTGAGTGTGTGTTTTCTGCTGCTTCTGATTGGCTGGCTGGTTCTGAGTCTGTGTTTTCTGCTGCCTCTGATTGGCTGGCTGGTGTTGTGAGGTTGCCGTGGCGATGCCAGGTCCTGGCCAACGGTGAGTGGCAGATCTCCAGTTCTTAGAGGAAGTGCCACACTGTGTGTGTGGGAGTGTTTGTGTGTCAGTGAGTTTGTCTCTGTTCTGGTTCTCTGTTACACACACACACACACACACACACACACACACACACACACACACACACACTCTAAAACACAGTAAAGCACAAACACACAATAAAGCAGACACAAATACAGTGATATTTGTACGTACGCTGATGAGCTTCTCCGAGGTCCCGGGTCGAGCGGCGTGTTGATTGAGACCCACCAGCGCCGGCAGCTTCTGGGACATCCAGTTCGAGACCATGATCATGGTGCTCACAACCGCACCGAGCTTCAGCAGAGCAACGCTCATGTCCCGCCGCTCACACACACACACACACACGCTAGTCCTTCTGTTAGTCCTGTCACGGCAATGACAGCCAGTGCTGTCCTGCTGTCACAGAAGAAAGTTTGGACAAATCTGGAGGAGGCAAAAACTGCAGGTGGATCCGAAACTCTCAAACTCTGACAGATTATAAGAGAATTATGACTGAAAGAAGAGTCGTCGAGTCCAAACAACCTGATCCACTGCTGACCAGAACAGAGGAACAACAGAACACACACACCTCTGAGAGAGAGAGAGGAGAGAGAGAGAGAGAGAGAGAGAGAGAGAGAGAGAGAGAGAGAGAGAGAGAGAGAGAGAGAGAGGAGAGAGAGACAGAGAGAGAGAGAGAGACAGAGAGAGAGAGAGAGAGAGAGAGAGAGAGAGAGAGAGAGAGAGAGAGAGAGAGAGAGAGAGAGAGAGAGAGAGAGACAGAGAGAGAGAGAGGAGAGAGAGAGAGGAGAGAGAGAGAGAGAGGAGAGGAGACAGAGAGAGAGAGAGGAGAGAGAGAGAGAGAGAGAGACAGAGAGAGAGACAGAGTGAGACAGAGAGAGAGAGAGTGAGAGAGGAGAGAGAGAGAGATGAGGAGAGAGAGAGAGAGAGAGACAGAGTGAAACAGAGAGAGAGAGAGACACAGAGAGAGAGTATCCTAGGAAAGATACAGGAAATCCCACAATCATTCCTGTAATGCAAAATAATGAATTTAAATCACAGTGGTAGAATATATTATTTATGAGTTTATTCTGATTTACATAAAATGATAATAATAATGGTATGACAGTCATGATAATCTAACGAGAATCATCATCACTGTTCACATTTACATTTATTCATTTAGCTGACGCTTTTTATCCGAAGCGACTTACAATTGCTATATATGTCAGAGGTCGCACGCCTCTGGAGCAACTAGGGGTTAAGTGTCTTGCTCAGGGACACATTGGTGTCTCACAGTGGATTCGAACCGGGTCTCTCACACCAAAGGCATGTGTCTTATCCATTGCGCCACCACCACCCCCTGTTCAGGTGTACATGCGTTTAACTGGCATGAAAATAATGCAAATATAACAGTAACTCAGTCTAAGTATAATTTGACATATTGACAAAATCATAATTATGAGATTAAAAAGTCAAAATTATAACATTAAATCTAAATTGACATTATGTCATAATTATAATTTTTTATGACATAAATTCAAATTTTTATGTCAATTTGCTACTTTTTTAAGTCAGAATTTCGACTTAATCTCATTATTATGATTTTTTTAAATTCATAATCTCAATTAAAATTGTAATTTAGGATGCCAATTTCAACATTTTTAAGTCATAATTATGATATAAAAAGGCTGTTTTGAAGTTGATTTTGACTTTTTATGTCCGAATTCTGAGTTAATCTTGTAATTATGATTTACAAAAGCATGATTTTTTTAGGAGAGTTTTATTTCTGCAGTTCAGGTACTGACTGTGTTTAAGCTTCAGTGTGAAGATCAGCATGAAAGAGACGATGGATAATTTACCTGTTATTATATATATTGAATCACATTTATTCAGGGAAATGCTCGAACTGAACTGAAAGTTGTGTATGTAAATCACGCGTCCTAAACCAGTGGTTTTATTAAGTAATAGTTTTATTTAAAAATCTCTCCTCTCACACAGTATTTATCAGAGAATCTCCATCCATATTAAACACTAACATCATTACATCATGTAAACAAGTTAAAATACGGCCTCAAGATTACAAAACATTCAAACAAACAAATACAAAAATACATCAACATCTCTCAAACAAACAGTACAAAATAGATGTGAATCTCTGCGAGGTCTGGATGTGTGTAATCATGTCACATGATCTCCCTTCAAGCACCACTTCCTGTTCTCAGAGAATCAGACAAACACAAGCACCTGAAGGACTGATGTATAAATATACAAGTCTTTTCTGGACTAGCCGTTGAAGCAGACCTTCCCCACGCTGAACCCGAACTTCTGTCTGGAGTTCCCGAAGTCTGTGACGGCCACGTCCATGAGCGGCAGAGCGTCCGAGTGAGGAGAGTCCACCTCCAGGACGGTCCGGTCCTGCCCCGAACGCCACTACACACAGAGCGACACAACACACGGGGAACGTCACATGAGAAACAACACACAACAACACACGGGGAACGTCACATGACAGAGGGAGCTGTATTCAATGAGTTGTGTCAACTGATTCAGGATTCACTGAGTCATTTATGTGAACTGATTCAGGATTCACTGACTTGTTCATATGGATTGATTCAGGATTCACTTGTTCATATGGATTGATTCAGGATTCACTGAGTAATTTATGATTCAGGATTCATTGAGTCATTTATGTAAACTGATTCAGGATTTATTAAGTCATTTATGTGAACTGATTCACGATTCATTAAGTAATTTATGTAAACTGATTCAGGATTCACTGACTTGTTCATATGGATTGATACAGGATTCATTGAGTCATTTTTGTGAACTGATTCAGGATTCACTGACTTGTTCATATGGATTGATTCAGGATTTACTGAGTCATTTATGTGAACTGATTCAGGATTAATTGAGTCATTTATGTGAACTGATTCAGGATTCACTGACTTGTTCATATGTATTGATTCAGGATTCACTTGTTCATATGGATTGATTCAGGATTCACTGAGTAATTTTTGTGAACTGATTCAGGATTCATTGAGTCATTTATGTAAACTGATTCAGGATTCATTAAGTCACTTATATGGATTGATTCAGGAATCACTAAGGCTGAATCCGAAACTGCTCCCTATACCCTCAAATAGGGCATTATTTGAGGGACGGGCATTTGTTGTGGTGTCCGAAACCATAGTGGACATTATCGAGTACACTCATTCTATCCCACAATGCACCGCAATAACGAGTGTACAGCCGATGCATGCTCAACAGCTGTCCCAATTCGCTCACTCCTTTTCATTCACTCTGTCAAGTGAGCAGTATTAGTGGACTAACGTAGGGATTAGTGAATGAGGGTTTAGGGGGTGATTTCGGATTCAGCCTAAGTCACTTATATGGATTGATTCAGGAGTCATTGAGTGTTTTATATGGATTGATTCAGGATTCACTGAGTGGCTCATATGGATTGATTCAGGATTCACTGATACCCCTTTTCCACCAACAAGAACTGGTTCAGAGCTGGTTCAGAGCTAGAGCTATTGCCAGTTCGGAGTTGGTTAGACTGACGAGCTTACTAAGAACCGGTTTGCGTTTCCACCGGCCAGAGAGCCACAACAGAGCTATATCTTACGTCACTGCATACGTATCATGTTGCCCAGCAACGCTAGTGCGGCAGTGCCAAACACAAACACACCAGACTTGTTCGAGATGCATCGGCTTCTCGCAGAACGATCAGCACATGAAATCAAAGCACTGCGAAAGCGATCAAAAAGCACAAGGAGTCGTATGATCTCCAAACACTCCCGCAGCTCTGATTGGTCCACGCTGCTCCGATGCATCTCGAACAAGGCATCAACAATAATAGACGTTGCGTTACTATGGATGCTCATTGCTCATGGGTTTGCGAAAATAAATCGGCATCCAAACACGGCGAATCCAACACGTTCGTGCAGCTCGCCGTAACTTACATAGACGGATATTATAATCGAGCTGCTATTAGCTCGACTACCTGCTATTTAAAAATGGCGGTCACAAGTTTCTCTTCAGTCTTGTTGGCCACGGTAACCCCGCCCCCAGCCTCTGACGCAAGCGGTTCTTTCTTGGCTCCGTTCTAGACCCTGCAATGATTTGGTGCTACTTAAGAACCAGTTTTACTGGTTCGTAGCTGGTGCTTTGGCGGTGGAAAAACAAAGAACCGATTTGAAACTAGGCTCTGGCTCCGAACCAGCACCAGTTCTGCCTTGGTGGAAAAGGGGTATGAGTGGCTCATATGGATTGATTCTGAGTCGTTCACAGTGAGACGGGGTGAGTGTGTTGTTCACAGTGAGACGGGGCGAGTGTGTACCTGACAGCCGTCGTGCGTGGGCTGGATGAAGTGTGTGTTCTGCTGCGTCAGCTCCTCCCCGTGTCCGCCTCTGAAGCGCAGTGCGTGTGTGTAGCTGAGGGAGGCGCTGTCGAGCCAGCCGGCCGAGTTCTGGCACACGTATGTGAAGCTCTGGTGGGCCGTGGCGCTCAGGAGCTTCAGGAAACCCAGCTGAACCACATGAACGGGGTTTCCGTCCACATCCACATACGAAAACTACACGAGGCAGACAGACAGAGTGTGAATGAAGGGACAGAGCCTAAAGATAACACAACAACACAATAATGAATGACCTGTGAGCCCTTCTTGAACTGGCTGAACCAGGTTCCTGGTTTCTCTTTGCTCCATGAAGCCATTTTGACCTGTGCACAATAAACATCATTCACACGTCACTTTATTTCTGATGACACATGGCAGATATAAAAGCCTAAGGTATTCATCTAAACCAATGCTTCTGCTGTAGAAGTACAGGTTTATATAACTTCATCCCAACAGGTGTAGTGTGACTGAAGATCTCACCGACTGTATGCTGCTGTGTGGCTGGAGACACGTTTCACCTTCTGCTGTGAAGTTGCAGAACACCTTAAACGCGTCTCTATGGCAACCCTGGTTTGGGTCAATCCAGTAAACACCTGAGGTCAAAAGTCATGCAGAGAAATCAGAATCGGTCTGAGAACGCAGCAATAGAGTGTGAGAAACATTCTCCAGCACTGGATCAAGTGCGGACTGGATCCACGTACCGTCGGGATACTCGGGGTGGCACATCCACAGCTCTTTGCAGGTGCGGGCGGGACTGTGGAAGGTTCCCAGGGGAGTTCTGAGTCCCTCCACATCAGTCCTCATGGATGACAGAGAGGCGAACACCTCCTCCATGTCCTTCTCCTCCCCCTGAGCCTCGTCGTCCTGCATCTCTCCGTCATCCACAGCGGCTCCGTCCACTTCCGAATGTCTCCTCCTCTTCCCACGGCCGTCCAGTCCTGGAGGAGCCACCATTCCCACCGCGGGAGAACCCTGGACAGAGACGCTTGCTCTGTTAATGCTCCTGCTGCCATTTATTCATCCTAAAAACATGGGGACTGGAGACTGTTGTGGCAGTTTAATTCACTAAACAATCATCTTTGGCATAAGAGACAGTCTGGAATCAAATGATCATTAAAAAGTAATTTATTGTCTTGCAAGAGGCCCAATTGCCACACAGAGGTAGACAGTACAGTCTGTGAAACAAGTGCGACCAGGAGGGAGGGGAAGGCCAGTCTTTATACTCTGTTATTGTTATCTTCCAAGGTTCTTTAAACTCCAGAGATGGTTAAGACACCACCAGTGATCCTATTATACTGAACTTTAGTTTAGCTTAACTTACAGCCTGCAAGTCCTAAATTGGACAGCCCTTTGACCTTAGGGGTCAGGGCTTCAGCCTTCAAAGCTCTCCCCCTCTTTCTCCTGCTTCGCAGGCGTTTCACATCAATCATTATATCACATAGTCAGCAACACACATAGTAGTCAATCCTGTGTATGTTAATGAAAATCAAAGTAAGTAATGAAAATCAAAAATCTCCCATTACAAGACTCACCGGGGGTCCTGGGGGTCCGGCAGGACCGGTATCTCCTCTGGGTCCAATAGGGCCCTTAAATAAACCACATCATTCACATTATCCAGTATCCGCTGGTGTTCATGAGCTCACAGACTGATAAGAACACGCTCTGTGACCAATTGCTTTTGTTCCTTTATTTTAAGTTGCTTTGAATAGCCGCGTTTCTACTGTCGGGCCAGACTCTCTGCAGCGCTTCACTAAAACACACCCGTAACACGCCTCTCTGAAACAACGTCACACAAACCCATCATTTCACCAACAAACAGGAGTTTTATCAGAAAACTAATCAGAAAAAAATCAGTGGAAACTAGCGAGATCGCAGAACGAACATGATAAATGTGGCCCTTTGTTGTGTACTTCAAGATTTAAAACCCAAGCATCGATGTTTTACCACAGGTTAACAATAAAAAGTGATACATTAATCATAAAATCCTAATGAATTCATTTGTGTCAAGATTGCACATTAGTCACACAGAGATAAAGTGGTATTTACCAATATATCACAAAAGAAAGAGGAGACACGTGCTTAATTCAGTCGCGTCTGTTTCTGTTTAGTTACATAGCCTCCTGTTTACATCACATTTAGAAGAATAATCATTTCTACAAATATGCCACCAAAACTACGACCTGAGGAGCTTTAGCACTCTCTCCCAGTACAGTTATGTTTTCAATCAGAGAAACAGAGGAAGCTCCTGAAAAGCTGGTTTATTTTATGACATTTGCGGATATAAATATGGATTATCAGAGAGTCCGGTATAAAGAGACGAGATGTACTGACAGATCAAATAAATACACGATTGTGATAGCTTATATGATTTGTCTGATTTCTTCAAGCGTTCATTTTTACCATGTTTACTATGGTAATGATTAGCGTGCATAGTCTTTTGCATCGCATATAAATATTTCTGCCTGATACGGTGATCAGAATCCACATCAGATCACAAACAGAAGTTATTCAAACATGAAAGAGAGTTTTGAGCTAAAATGATGCTAAAAGTCTTTAATGCATCCAGCTAACATCAGCTAACATCAGTTTAGTATAGAATCATCCAGCGCTGGCGTCTCCAGACTCAGGTAAACTCTGACTCTGTTCGTAACCACTTCTCAAGCCCGAGCTGGCCCACTTTGGACCAAGATAGTGGAAACGCGACTGGCCCTGGCACGCACTAGCCGCCCGCTTTTGGCCCGACAGTGGAAACGCGGCTAATAAAGGCATCAGTTTAATTCATACATATAAATGGTGGAGAACTCAGTCGCATGCTAACACTCTTATGCAAATAGATGTCAAAACATGATCAGAGCGAAATCACACAAATGAGATGCAATTCGGTGTGTGTCACCTGGCTTCCTTTAGATCCTTTCTGTCCCATGGACCCCTGAAACACAGTAATACAGACAGAAGCTGTGACACCAGAACAACCCCAAACGCACACAGAACACCCTGATGGGTCTGAAGACTAGACTTACAGACAGTCCTGGTGGTCCCGGAGGTCCGTTGAGTCCTGGAGGTCCAACTGGACCCTGTCAGCAGAGACACAGTGAAATCATCTTCTTGTCCGCGTTTGTGAAAGTGTGTATATTGGTGTGTGTGTTCACCTCCTCTCCTTTGGCTCCCTGCGGCCCCTGGTTTCCTGGCAGTCCTCGATCACCTTTCTCTCCGAACTCACCCGGCGGCCCAATCAAACCAATCAGACCGCCATGACCCTGAAGCACACACACACACACACACACACACACACACACACACACACACACACACACACACACACACACACACACACACACACACACACACACACACACACACACAGATAAAATCAAGTGTATTTCCAGTGTGTGTGTGTGTGTGTGTGTATATGAGATGACGTACCTTCTCTCCTTTCCTGCCCGGATCTCCCTTCAGTCCTGCCAGTCCAGCGGGGCCCTGTACACGTGCAATGACATCATCAGTCTGACATCATATTAAAGATCAGCGCATGAGGAGTGATTAATGACGCGTTACCATCGGCCCCGGGGGTCCCGATTGACCTGGGGGTCCGTTCAGCCCTTGTTCTCCCTACAGCAGAGAGAGAGAGTGTGAACATGCATTTACATAATAGATATTTTCTGCCGACTTTAAGGATATTACTGGACGATAAGGCTATTTATAAACTACATTACAGACTTCATTACATGTTCCTCATGAAACTGCAGTGTCACGTGGGTTTGAGTAGAGAGAGTTTAACATGAGTCTGTAGAAGACCATTAACAAATGTAGGAAAGAAGCTCACCGCTGGTCCAGGGATTCCTGGAAGCCCCTGAGGTCCGGCCTTCCCAGAGTTCCCCTGACCGCCCACCGGCCCCGGCTTTCCCATGAGGCCCTCGTATCCCGGAGCTCCCTGAACACGGACAGAGATGAAGGACCCGTGAAGGACAACAGGAGGACCATTAGTTCCCTAGAACATCCTCTCAGATCTCATTCAAGAGTTTACTAGAACTGAGTGTTTGCTTCTGGTTTTAGTTGAAACGGTGTCGTGTTAGCGGCCCCTAAGTTAATAACTAATGATTTTTACAACAGAAGTGAATCAATCAAAAACTAACTTGAGCTGGACAATAACTTTATTCTACAGCTGCTGTAAAGCCTAAACCATCTCTATTCCGTTAATTTCCTATTATCACTGTAAAGCTGCTTTAAAACAATCTATATTGTAAAAAAAGCACTGTATAAAAGAAGGAGACTTGACTTGACTTGGTTTCTTACTCAGGGATTCCCTGCTGATTCAACATGATTTTTGACTTTTTAAAAAAAGATTTTATAGAATGGACAAGAAGTGAGATGGGAGAGAGAGAGAGAGAGAGGATGGGATCGGGAAAGGTCCACAAGCCGGGATTCGAACTTGGATCGCCCGAAGCACAACATCGCTATATGTCGGTGCTGCCCACGAGGCTATCGGCCGACTCGACTGGGCGAAAATCCGCAGACAGGGTCCGACTAGTGCAGAACACACCACAAAAACAATGACACTGTCTGTCGGTTTAGTGTGTCACTGCGTTTACACCACTGGACCAATGAGCTCTCACTGTGGGCGGGACTTACCCAGTGTGACAGAAGCTGTGAATGAAGCCTCAGTGATTTATCCTCTAGTTCAGACGCAGTGTGTCTGTGTTTCTAACTGATTGTCTCACCTTGTCTCCTTTTAGGCCCGGCCGCCCCTCTTTCCCAGCAGGACCCAAGTGACCCTAAACGAGGAAACACACACATTTTAACACGCAAGGCTCCACAAGTACACAAACACAGTAGAATCATGTAGTGCTTGAGCTGATCGATCGCAAACACACACTCACCCTGCGTCCCGGTCTTCCTGGAGGTCCTGGTTCTCCGGAGGCTCCTGGAGGGCCCTAATCACCAGAGCAATGAGTCGAAACCAGCGTTAATATCATTAACTAAAACTATCTGAAACTTATTTGACATAAAGCACTAGAACAGACTCACAGATTTCCCAGGATCCCCGTGATCTCCTTTAGATCCCGGACTGCCGTCGATTCCCTGTGAGGACAGACAAGATGTTTCATCACCACCGATCACAGTGTGTTTGACTGACGTCACTGGAGATACTCACGTTAACGCCCGCCTCTCCAGGAGCGCCCAGATCTCCAGGAAAACCGATCGGACCCTGGAGGGAAACAGAGAGAGGGTTTGTCAGCAGATTATACACTGCAAAAATGAGTTTCTATCTCAGTGTTCTTGTCGTGTTTTCCAGTACAAATATTCTTAAAGTCACCATGAAATTGAAATTGACTATTTTTTTTGGAATATTGCAGTGTTTATTGTAAATGATTTATCAGTGCACATCATTATTGTGTTAATAATCTTGAATCAGAATAAGTTCCTCTTGCAGCATCTCATCTCTTCTCTTCTCTGATGATGTGGGCGGGGCAACCTGTCACTCACATGATAGTCACCAATAGCAAACCACAACCATCCAATCAATTCCCCACAGACACAGTCAAGCCCCGCCCACATTTGTTCTTGTTCCAGAAGCGTTTCACTCGGATATACGACACAATAGAGAAGAAAAGACCAGCACAACTACCCTTTTATGATGAGTTTAAATCAAGATACATTTATTTGTGAAAATGATATTTTTATGAGCAATTGTTGAAAATAAAGTGAGTTTTTGCTTTTAAAAAAAGTCTGAAAAATTATTTTCTTTTTGAATTAAGTTTATTTTTCTGACTCCATTAGCAGGTATTTGTTCATGTTTTAGGCATAAAGTCCCTTCATTTTGATGCATTTTTTCAGTAAACAAACCTTAATCCAGCTTTTAATGTAGTTAATGTGGGGCTCATTTGCATATTCATAGAACCGTGAGGCAAGGGTGTCATACATTTAAGCTATTTTAAGGCATGAAGACATTTTTTTTTCTAGGAAAAAAACGTTTAAATATGTCATTTTGGTGATCAAAGAGGAGTTTTAAGGGATACAATTACTGACTACAGGGGGACTTGTAGTGTAAATGTTTAGATATTTGTGCTGGAAAACAAAACATCACTTTTTGCAGTCTCACACACACACACACACACTGACCGCGTTCCCTTTCCCTCCGTCTTCTCCAGGTGCTCCTCTGGCTCCTGGTGAACCTGCCGCTCCGGGGGGTCCCGTGTCTCCTTTCTCTCCCTGCTCGCCCTTCTCCCCCTGACAACACACACACACACACACACACACACACACACACACACACGTGTGGCAGCAGCGATACAGGAAGTGATGCACGTCACACAGGTTATTCAGAGGAGAGAAGGACTCACTGCACTGCCAGAAACACCAACAGCTCCAGGATCACCTGACTCGCCATCTTCACCCTGTCAATCATCATCATCAGCATCATCATCATAACCATCATCATCACCATCATCCTCATCATCAGCTCATGTTTAACTGTAACGAACCTTCTCACCCACTCCACCAGGCTGACCACGAACACCAGGACGACCAGGAGGACCCTGAAACACACATAAAATATTTCATTTTTTAAAAAAATTTGATTGTTTTTATTTAGAAAAATATTAACTTATTTTATTTATACTTTTTTGTTATTTTGATTAATTATTAGGATTTGATAAAATCATGGTTTCAGAAAGTGAAGGTGTGAGTGTGTGTACCTGTCCACCAGAGGGCCCTTGAGCTCCTCTGGGCCCGAACTGACCAGGAGGACCCTGGAAACACACAAACACACACAGTCTGAGTCACATTACATAGAGATTAATAAACATGATCAAATCTGACAGATGAATCGATGAGCTCACCATCAGACCAGCGTTCCCGCTCTCTCCTTTCTCTCCGGGAGGACCGGGCATTCCCTACACACACACACACACACACACACACACACACACACACACACACACACACACACACACACACACACACACCTGTATTATATGATTATTTCCTGATGTTTCAGTGTGATGGAGGAAGGACAGTGAATGATCACGTACCTGTAGTCCCCCGGGGCCCCTGGAGCCCTTGAATCCTCTCAAGCCCTCGTCTCCCTTCTCTCCGTACATGCCCTGCTGTCCTGGGGGACCGGTCTCGCCATCCACACCCTGACACACACACACACGCACTCGATCACACACACTCTCTCTGAACACAGCAATAGCGTTCCTCCTCAAACACACTCACCGGTGCTCCCGGCTGGCCCTCGGGCCCCTGAGTGCCGGCTGGACCTGCGGGCCCCTGAGAGCAGAACAAGCTGGTCATTAGCAGCAGTTTGTGTGTGTGTGTGTGTGTGTGTGTGTGAGTGTGTGTTTCAGTATTTCAGACACTCACTGATTCTCCTTTGTCTCCTTTACTGCCTTTCTGTCCTGGAGCTCCTGTTTCCCCCTGACAAACACACACCCCCAATTAGTATATATACCAAGTTCCAGCTCTCGATGGCCTACAGAGCCAATCTTCGTGTTTATCCCTATAACCCTGAGTCAAGCCCAGAGTCACTTCCTCCATGGGCACCGTGGATCTCTCTCCCCAGCCAGAGTGCACCCTCTTTGGCTTGGGTCACTGCCTTGAAGGCCCTGGAGGTTTGAACCCACTGCAACTTTTTGGACTTTGTCATTTTTACAACTAGTGCTCGTGATGATTCGCTTAACTAACAATACAACAAAAAGTCCATTCTAGATTACAAACATCATCTCTACTAAGCAGAGATGAGCATACGCCCTCATCACCTTATCTCCATCCTCTCCCGGGGGTCCTGGAGGGCCAGCGGCTCCTGGCAATCCCACCGGCCCCTGCTCACCGTCCTGTCCCGCGGGTCCAATCAGACCCTTCTCTCCCTGTGCACAAACACAACGTTACACACACACACACACACACGGGTCAATGGCTGAGATTTATCATCGCGTGTGCATAGGGGCGTGTCTTACTGGCTCTCCCTTCTCTCCCATTGGTCCAGGCCCACCGATGGTTCCAGGTCGACCAGGCTGACCAATGGCACCAGCCAATCCCGAGGGGCCCCTTTCACCCGTGGGCCCCTGGGAAGAGACACACATATTTGTGAATTAATAAGTTAATATACTTACTATCTACATACATACAGTCAAACCAAAAAATTATTCAGACACCAGATAGTTTGTGATATTTGTATTACTAGTGTGTGCAGGACACTATAGTTCATTTATGTGAGTGAGGAGAGCAAAATAAAGTAAACTGTGACATATTATACCCAAATATTCTTCATACAGTGACTACCAGTAACATTTGGGACCAAAAATGATTCAGACACTTTGACCTGATCATATTTTTCTTCAGTTTTTTTGTCTTTAATTGCTAATGCTCTTTTTACACACAGACTGAACAAAATGAAGCATTGCTTGGTGATTGGTTGAGCTAAACTGGTATTATCTAATTGTGTAGTTAAATTGAACAGCTGACAGATATTCAACATAATTCATGTGTGAGACAGTCTAACAGAAGGACGGACAAAACCAGTCAAATATCAACTGAGTTGATAACTCTGAGTTCTTGACATATTTTATTACCATTTTCTAAATGATAGCGAATAAACTGAGATAATGTGAGAAATGTTGAAGGAGTCTGAATACATTTCGGTTTGACTGTATGTATAATAGAATGTGAAAAATCAGTCTAGAACATCAGGTCATAAACCCAAATGTGTTTTTGTGAGATTACAGAACGAGGTCACATACAGCAGGTCCCGGGGGCCCGATCGGCCCCGCCCCGCCCTTTAGTCCAACCGGCCCCTAAACAAGAGAGCACAGGTCACATGACAACACTGGCCAATCAGCAGCAGTCCAACTGACCTATCGGTAAGCCGAGAGCTTCGAATCTTCCAATGTTTCTCCATGGCGCTGAAACATAAAGATGTCTGAGTTCCGGTCCCTGTAAAACTGATACTCAACTGCCATTGGCTGATCTACGTTCGAGGGGAGGGGCTTACCGATAGGTCAACTGAGGTCATATAACAACATAAAGAATCACTGGCAACAATCATAAAACAGGCGGATACAGTATTGTTACCATGGCACCCGGCGCTCCACGACTACCGCGGAAACCCTTCAGACCCGCTGGACCGTTCTTTCCTGAAGTACCCGAGCCTCCAGGGTCGCCCTGATGACCGAACACACGCATGTTATGATGAGATGATGACAGAAATGAAAGGAAAGCGCAGACAGAAGGAGGTGTTATCATTGATGAGGATGATTGTCTCACCTTTGCTCCCTCTTTCCCAGCGGCTCCAGGTAAACCTTGCTCTCCGGCTGGTCCTGCGGAGCCCGGGTGTCCTCTTTCTCCCATCGGTCCGGTTTCTCCTGTGTTACCCTGGAAACAAAGTCACAACCAGTGGGAACAACAGCTGTGGTCATTAGTTTAAACAAAAAAACAAGAATCCACCCGGTTATGAAGACTTCTTAAAAGATCCCTGAACGATGAACTCTCACCTGCGGCCCAACGACACCGGATGGTCCCGGAGGACCCGTCTTTCCTTGGAAACCCTGTCAGGAATATCAAACACCAGATCAACAACAGACCATCAAAACTAGGGATAGGAATCGGATACTTGTTATTAAAGGGATAGTTCACTTTGAAATTAATTTTTGGTATGTTTTAGCTTACCTCAAGGGCATCCAAGATGTAGGTGTCTTTGTTTCCGCAGTAGTTTCAATTTTGATATTTTTAGGTCAAACCGTTCTTGTCTGTCAGTCATATAATGCAGGTCTATGGTCACCACCTCAAAGAGCATGCACAGAGTCCAAATTAAACAATTCCCCATCGTAAGTACACATTGATGGCCTAAGACACGAAACGAGCGGTTTGTGTGAGAAAACGAACAGTATTTATATCGTTTTTACCTCTTGTACACAGCCATGTCCAAGTGATCTGAGAGCGCGGGCGGGTATAGATATATACAATAGAAGTCGCCTTGGCTACTGCAGTTCATTGGAACGAAACCGTAGCCAAGGTGACAATTAATTGTTTAATTTGGACGATGGGGAATTGTTTTAATTTGGACTCTGTGCATGCTCTTTGAGACAGTGACCATAGACCTGCATTATATGACTGACAGACAAGAACGGTTTGACCTAAAAATATCAAAATTGAAACTACTGCGGAAAAAAAGACACCTACATCTTGGATGCCCTTGAGGTAAGCTAAAACATACCAAAATGTAATTTCAAAGTGAACTATCCCTTTAAATACAATTTTGATTCCTGTGTGTGCATTTTAAAGTGGTTTTAAACCGTTCAAGCGCAAGAAGATGCGAAAGAGAACTCTTGTGTGTGTCTTCTTGCGCTTGAACGGACAAATACACACAAAAGTATGTCAAAAAACAGTTGGTCATGTCTTAAGTGATCATAAACGCATATATTGGATCCTGCATTCGGTCTTAAAGGGACAGCAGCCTAATAAACCCGTCAGTGTTATTACTGTTCATCAGAGAACAAAAGAAAATCACTCACTGCTCTCGACTGAATAACTTCAGTAGCTTTAACAAGGATTAATCTATATTTTATTTATAAAAAGAAAACCATGCAGTGTTATTTTACATTTGATTTACATTTCTTCAGTTGTATTTATTTGTGCTATTGCTAATTTGCTTATTGTTCTTATTGTATTACTGACTGTTTACTTGTCTTTAAAAAATGTTTGAAATTTATATTAGTTAGTCAAATTTATATTATGAAATACATATTATTCAGCTGAAGTTTTTCTGGTTCAATGGAACAAAACCACAGTCTTCATTTGTAAAGATTTTCATGATGTAGGAAACGAGTTAGAATCATAAACTTTTTGTTGGTCTTCTGCAATCATCCACAAGTCAATGGAAAAATCCAATTGGGATTTTAGTCGAAGGAGCCAATGTGGGTTGGCCTACAAAAATACATCATGGCTGAATCCGAAATCCTAAACCCTCATTCACTAATCCCTACGTTAGTCCACTAATATTGTTCACTTGAAGGAGTGAGTGAAATAGAGTGATTGAATTCGGACAGCCGTTGAGCGTGCATCGGTTGTACACTCATTATTGCAGTGCATTGTGGGATAGAATGAGTGCACTCAATAAAGTCCACTATGGTTTCGGACACCACAACAAATGCCCGTCCCCTCAAATAACGCCCTATTTGAGGGTATAGGGGGCGATTTCGGATTCAGCCCATGACTTCCACAGTTCCACAAGCCTGTGTGTAGATGTTGCGAGACTCACCGGCTCCCCCCGCTGGCCTGGATGACCCGGCAGGCCGTCCTTCCCACCAGGCCCCTGCAAACAGGAAGATGTTGGGAAAACTGTACGTGTCATATTATCATATGAGGTGAAGATGAGGGTCACTCACGTTGGGTCCTTTGGGGCCCATCTCACCTACACGTCCATTAGGTCCTTGTGGCCCCTGCAGTATTTGAGCACATGCATTAATCAAGTCACATGATCAATGACACTCATTTATTTACATTTGATTAGTTTGATTCATTTAATTAAATCCTAACTGTGTTAATTTCCAGTTTTCAGTCCAGTTTGGACATTTGAACATGTGTGTGACAATCTCTTACTCTCTCTCCTGAGGGCCCTGGGGGGCCGTCATGTCCTGAAGACCCCTAGAACAGAGATGGTTTATCCCTTTACAGTCATTTCAACACAATAATATGAACAGAGTGCATCAGAATAGACTCATAATCACAATGAATAACAGAAACACAGACAAGTGTTTGGCTTCAGCTCATTATTATGTTGTATTATAGATCTGATATGACCTCTGACCTTGTCTCCTGATTTCCCAGTGGGTCCTCTTGCACCCCTCCCTCCTCGAGCACCCTGACAACACACACACACACACACATTAGTGATGTTGGATGTGACTCAAGCTGGATGCTGATATCCTCAGTGTGGACGGAGACACTCACATTAGGGCCCCTCTGACCCGCGGCCCCTGCAGGACCCGGTGGACCCTGAGAAACACAGTATTCTCACATCAGTGCACATTTACATACTTATGTGTTTGTATAGTCAAAAAAAGTGTTTTTATGATAGGGATGTGTTCAGTGACCTTCTTCCCTTTCTCTCCCGGAACTCCGACAGAACCAGGAAAACCATCCGCACCCTGAGAAGAAACACCACAAGACCAGCAGTTATTCTCCCACCCCACTAAAACTTCATCTGTTCATCATCTGCTCCTTCACCTTCAGGCCTTGACGTCCCGGGTAACCTGGTAAACCTGGAACACCAAGTTTTCCCTGCGAGGAGAGGGACAAAATCAGAAGGAAAAAATGGAAAACAAGAGAAAAAAAAGAGAGTGCAAAAAGGGTGCTTGATACAGTATAATTTTTTCTTTCTATTACAACTAGGGTTGGGAATCGAATACTTGAGTTCAGGAATCGGATACTTAAGTTCAGGAATCGAATACTTGAGTTCAGGAATCGGAATCGAATACTTGAGTTCAGGAATCGAATACTTGAGTTCAGGAATCGGATACTTGAGTTCAGGAATCGGATACTTGAGTTCAGGAATCGGATACTTAAGTTCAGGAATCGGATACTTAAGTTCAGGAATCGAATACTTGAGTTCAGGAATCGGATACTTAAGTTCAGGAATCGAATACTTGAGTTCAGGAATCGGATACTTAAGTTCAGGAATCGAATACTTGAGTTCAGGAATCGAATACTTGAGTTCAGGAATCGAATACTTGAGTTCAGGAATCGGATACTTGAGTTCAGGAATCGAATACTTGAGTTCAGGAATCGAATACTTGAGTTCAGGAATCGAATACTTGAGTTCAGGAATCGGATACTTGAGTTCAGGAATCGGATACTTGAGTTCAGGAATCGGATACTTGAGTTCAGGAATCGGATACTTGAGTTCAGGAATCGGATACTTGAGTTCAGGTACATGTATAAAATAAAAATGTCCATTCTTATCGACTCCTTTGTGAGCATTTCAATATGACTTTAAACCATTCAGGTGCGAGACGACTCACTGTTTTCAGCTCTTAAAGTGACAGCAGCCTAACATTCAATAATCAATAAGATTTTTTTTTTTTTTTACTTCTTTTTTAGAATCGGAATCAATAAGCAGAGTTGAAATCAGAATCGTTACAATTCAAACGATATCCAACCCTAATTACAACTGATATTGATGATGTTGCATTAGACTGCTTCACCTTTTCTCCAGCGATGCCCGAGGGTCCGGATTCACCCAAGGGGCCACTCTGTCCTTTGGGGCCCTCGGGACCGTCCTCACCACGCATCCCAGGAGCACCGGAGTCTCCCTGACACACACAGATGGGGTAACAGCATGTTTTAGTGTGTGTGTGCGTGAGTTTGTGTGTTTCATTAGTGTGTTTGTGTTGTGTGTCATTACAGTGTCTCCTTTAGAACCCATTTCTCCTTTTGCTCCTGGGAAACCGTCTTCACCCTGAACACAACACACACACACACACACACACATAACAATCCATCAACATGTGATTAAAGACACGAGGTCATGTGTTCACTTCACATGCTTCAGAAACCTCTGGAATACATCTGCACATCTGATCACATCTAGATGGGAACATGTTGGAGATGTTATGATGTCTCATAATGTCTGGAAATGTGATGTATGAAGATGTGCTGAAATCTGGGGACATTATATTTGGATGTGAGGATTCTTGCAGTTGTGATGATGTTGGAGAAATTATAATGTCTCACTATGTCTGGAGATATCTTAAATGCGCTCGTGTCTGAAGATGTTATGATATCTGGACATGTGATGATGTTAGACTTACACTACCAGTCAAAAGTTTTGGATCGGAATGATTTTTTATGTTTTTAAAAGAAGTCTCTTCTGCTCACCAAGGCTGCATTTGTTTGATTAAAAATACAACAACAAAAAACAGT